>NC_136261.1:75882928-75950428 GCF_964187855.1 Myxine glutinosa | reverse complement strand
CCCTGTGCATCTGAAGATGTAAAAGAGTGGTCTTCTTCTTCTATTCAATGTTCTTTGAAATAAACTTTCTATCCTGAACAAACCCCTATTGTCACAAGTCAGACTTTTTTTTACTGAACGTTCATGGTTCTATATATCTTTTGCTTCAATAGTAGAGGCTGCTTACTCATCCAGCTTCTTGGTGCAATTCATCTTGTTGTCTCGCTTTCCATCTTTGATTAATCCACCTGTCTATTTCCATGGTCGGCCAATTGAAAATGTTCAGTTGGTCAAAATTATAGGTCTCACCATTACCCACGACCTTTATTCGGCTGACCATATGTCAAAGCTGGCCTACAAAGCAGCCACAGACTGAGAAACTTCCATCACCCCAAGCTATTCCTTGAAAAATCAGAACTATTCACAGCTTACAGAGACTATGAGGATGGGGGCACAGCAGTGGAGTATCGGTCTCCCTAATGGGTTGGTGCCTGTGCATCACATCTGTCTCTCCTGGATTCTGTGGAATCTTAAGCCCTCAACATTATTGGTATCTCCCATGAAGATATGGGAAGGCCGAAGCACAAGGCCTGATCTTCTCATATCACAAATAGGTTGGTGGCTTCTCTGCTATTTAACGCCTCTCCTCCAGTATAGCTTCACTCGACCCAGTGGCATAATGAGCATCAGTTTTGGATTGTGGGAGATTGGGGATTAGATTCCGAACCTGGCAGAGTCATACTAAAGACTTAAAGAATGGTACATGCTGTTCTTTACTTGGCACTCAGCATTTACAGGACATAGCATGGTCAAACCCCAAAGGTGGGCATCTATGAGGAGGTGGAACTTACTCCTTATTTACCCCCAATAAGTGCAGGGAAAAGAGATGTAGTCATAAAACATGGTGTTGCTGGTACCCAGACTACTCTGGAAAGTGATGTCACCTTCCTCAATTTCTGGGGCAGTTGTATTTATCTGAGATTAAGCCTGGTGTCTCATGTATTTGTCTGCATGTTTATGTACGATTTGTGTGCACAGATCCTTTACGAGCCTTAGACCCTGTAAACGAAAAAGAAGCTCGTACTGCTCTCTCAGTCCTCCGACTATCCGCAGCTCCTCCAGGACGCACATGTTCTTCCAGTAACCCCTTCCTTTTAAACTCCAAAAACCCAGGCTGTCCACACACCACAACTCTTTTGTTCCTCATTTCTCCCTTTGCAGAACTGCCTTCCTGAGACTATGCAATCCCACTCTCCCCTGCCCCCAGGGCTTCAAGTTGGCAGCACATCATGCCATACTCCTTACCATCTTTTTTTTTACCCCCTTTAACCACCTCCTCTATTCACCTCTTCCTTTTCTCTCCCCCTCCCACTCTGTCGCCCCCCCCCCCCCCTCTATCTCTCTACTTCGCTCACCGTCTGTCTGTGTGTCTGTCTGTGTGTCTGTGTGTGTGTCTGTGTGTGTGTCTGTGTGTGTGTCTGTGTGTGTGTCCGTGTGTGTGTCCGTGTGTGTGTCTGTGTGTCTGTCTGTGTGTCTGTCTGTGTGTCTGTCTGTGTGTGTGTCTGTGTGTGTGTGTGTGTCTCTCTCTCTCTCTCTCTCTCTCTAGAACGGCACTCGGTAGAGCACATACCTCCGCCAGGCCAAACAGTTTATGTTTTGTATCCCACTGATAGGTCGGATCTGGATTTGGACCTGAACCAAAATCTAATCGGCTTGTTCTCGTCACCTAACCGACTCATCCCCCAGGTTTAGTCATAACTCATCCTCAACTTTTATAAATATCATGTTATATATCATCCCTGGTGTTGGGCTAGCGGCTAGGGTGCCGGCTTAGGATACCTAGGATCCTGGGTTCGAATCCCGGTCGATCGCTGAATTAATGCCAGGGGGGTTGACTCAGCCTGTTCATCCTTCCGAGGTCGGCTAATTGAGTACCAGTTCACTGGTAATTCCCTGTTTGTCGTTAAAGGCGGCAAAAAGGGTTGGCGTCAGGAAGGGCATCCGGCCGTAAAACATTGCTTCAAAAAGGGGACCAAAAAACAACAACAACCATGGTTCCCGAAAAAGGCCAACCCCCGCTTGCGGGGAAAAATGGCCTCTAAAGGTGGTTATTTTTTTTATTATATATATCACTTTTAGCCCGATCTCTCAATGGTGAAGAATCACTTAAAAATTAAATAATTCTCGTATCCGAATCCATAATCAGATCTTCACCAAAATCGAAATGATTCGTCATTGTCATACACCCAACCTCTCCACCAAGTTTCGTCCAAATCCGTCTCTAACTTTTTGAGATATCCTGCTATATATTGTTTTAGCCCTTTCACTCAATGGTGAAGAATCACTTAACAATTCTACCAGCCGGATCCGAATGTGGATCTTTACCAAAATCTAATCATTTCGTCCTTGTGACATATGCTACGACTCTCCTAAATTTTGGCTGAATCCATCCACACGTTTTTGAGATACGTTGTTCACAGACAGACAAACAAACAGACAGACATACAGACAGACATACAGACAGACATACAGACAGACATACAGACAGACACAGGGGTGAAAACATAACCTCCATCCACCTTCGCGGAGGTAAAGACAGAGAGCGAGATGGGTTCACTGGGTGTAGCCATGAAAATAAAGCAAAAATTGGCAAAAAAAATAAATTGCATTCCTACAATTTCTCAGCCATAATACATTAACAAATTTGTTGAACAAAATATGCAATTTCCATGCAGGTAGGCAGATCTACAAAGACTTCATGGGTGAGATTCTACATGTATATCACTTGAAGGAAATTGACGTTAAAGAAATGGATGTATTCATAACATAGACATTTGGAGATAGTGGACATGCTGTCAACATGCAAGACATAAAATCAAAAATATCACTGCATCAGAAAACTCGTGTGCCTTGGTATGCTACTTTTCCTTGGGTATCCCTCAGTTTCTTTTTGACAATCGCTTAAAACATTCCTTTTCACTCCGGCCTGTAGCACAACAGATCATCATCCAAACCAACAGCACGCAGCATCATGCGGCCACACCATTGTAGGTCTGCCATCCTGGATAAGATTGAAATCGGCCCAAAACATGGAACGTGACTGTTGAACTACACTTCCACGTGTTAACTCTTAAAATACCCACCTGATAAAAACATACAGAACAAATCCTGCAGCCAGAACTTCACAATGACCCCCTGAATCTGAATCTCCTTGACATAACCATCAGCTACGACCAGAGCCTGTTCTAACCATTTACCTTCCATGGTCCCTTATTGTTGGCACTGCCTATATGTCTAATGTATAGAAGGCCATTATTGCGGTGCTATAAAATAGTCATCACAACTATCGGTTGGATATCCGACGTCCAATATGGCCCTTGTTGATACAAATGGGGAACGTAATAGCCTCAGGTGTCATTACCGTCTTCTGTCAGAAGTCTAAGATGCAGAATCTGTTACTTGACCACTATGGGCAGGTATGTGACCTATAGATGTTATTCCTTCTCTTCTTCTCAGACCTTGTCATATGATCCATCCTCCTGCAACCCAACGGAGCAGAATGTGCATGGTAGGCATGCCCCACCCCAACCCTTTTCCTCCCAAACTTTTCTTACCTCTAGAAAACTCTTCCAAACTCGACCTCTGAGTTATTCTTTCCTGCTCCCCCAAAACGGCATTCGATTATTCCATGTCGATCGATGCCATTTTCTACTCTTAATTTTTCAAGACTCCAGGAAGCTTCAACTTGATGAGGCTGACAGGATATTTCAGAGGTATTGCCTTACAACTCGAGTCTGCATTCAATTCCCGACCTGCTATAAACTGTCGCCCACATGCTTCGCAAGCAGAGCATTCTATCAATGAGTGTGATGTGACTTGGATAGGAAAGTAAGCATGGGATGAGTTTTGCCAGAAATTTCTGGTGGACCTTAAAAATCCTGCAATGTCTTTCTAAAGGACAGACCACTGTGTGCCAGTTCCATCATCGAATTCCAAATTCCTGCCATAACTGTGCCTACTGTGAGCGATGGAGTCACTTTCATGGGGTTCTCGGCAGACCCGGAGCATGATCGGGATGAGGAGTTCCTGTGCTAACCAGGTAATTGGCCACTGGGGGTGGCAAGAAGAGAAAAGGGGTTCGTTTTATTTACTGCCATCGTTATACAAATGCAATGCTTTATATGTCCCTCCACAATCCTCAAGACGCAAATATAGAAAATGTTACTTTACAAAAATGTCAGCAAGAATGAGGGAGGAAGAAGAGGAAGATAACGACATGTGTGCAAGTACCAGGTCTCGCTTGGGATCAGTGTTTTGAATTGATTGGAAATGTTGTTTGTTTTTTTTGTTTGTTTTTGTTTTTTTGTATACTGAATCGAGGCTCGTGAAAGAGCTAACATTTATTTCACAAACAAATCAACCAGACAAACAAGATATATAAAAAGAGGGAGCGGAAGACAATATGGGGAGAGAAGGGAAAGCACACAAACACAACATTTGAGAGCAGGGAGATGTGTGGGAGGGAGAGGGCTTGGGGGGAGGAGGCGTGGGAAGGGGGGGGGGGTGGGAAAAGTATAAAACACAAGGACACCAAGGACTTCCAGGACTTCCAGGACAGAAGTTGGTATTTCAAAAAAGTGGATTTGGGGTGAAATTAGCTGGGGTAGAAAAGATCAAGGTTTTGGATGGGGGAAGATAAGTAAATAAGTAAATGTTAAAGTAAATAAGTCATTCCAATCATTGTAAGGGGTGTTGCAAAACAATTTACCTTTTTCCCCCCCCCCCCCGAGAACCCGTGAGGGTTGTGCACGCATTCGGGGAAAAAAAAGGTAAAATGTTTTGCAACACCCCTTAACATGTCAATGTTCCCAAATTCTTTATTTTGCCATCAATTTGTTTGCAATAAATTCACTTTCCAACAATGCTGTTAAAACGTCAAGCCAGACAACTACGCAGACCTACCTACAAGCCACGGACATGGAGAAAAATCACACAAAAAAATATTTGTTCTCTCCGTGTACATGCATATTGTATTCTTTATAAACGGAACGTTGCACCGAGCAAGTCCGATGAATTTCCTGTCGTTTTCCCCCCCATTTTCTTTGCCAACGCGGGTGAAGTGCGTCCAACGTCCGATGCGTCTCACTACACTCCCACAACTCATCTCGATCCAATGAAAATGGTTTTCGAAGCTACGTGCACGGCGTAATTAAAAGCCAAGCCAATTGTGAGCTCAAAAACAAAACATTACTTTGTAGCTAGGCCAGCGCATCGCCCCAGAGACTTGAAGGCAAAGTGAATTTGTGACTCGCTGAGTCGACGATGGCGATGTGATAAAGGGTGTGCAGAGAGGCACAAACACGACGTTTCCGCAGTTGCCACGAGCAACCCGAGGAGAGGCCGTGAAGCTCTTCTTTAAAGAGCTGAAAGCTGGCCATGTTTCGAAGCATAAATAATGTGATGCAGTTTTCATGCGTTAGAACGCAATTCACAACGCAACTTAATACTACCCGAGGTGATGGTTAAGGCTCGAACGTAAGCGTTGTTGTGGGTCAGATCCAGACGAAAAGGTGTAATGTACACCATTAAACAATGGCGTTTTTGATCAGAAGATAACCCAAGATCTTTTCAAAGAAAACAGCAGATGGGTGGGTGGATGAACGGACAGTTACCCTCGCAACTTACATACAAAGTCCCGGACAGCACCCTTTCGATAGTATGCTGCTCTCGAATGGAGCTACTATGAAGGCCTTTTTTCTGAAAGAAGTCTTATAAACAAAAACGATTGTGACCTGCCAGCAACAAAATTAAAAGCAGAGAGGCCTTTTCCTCCTGAAAAAGATACCCCTTTCTCGATTTCAGCCTTCGAGTTATTTCTGTTATTTTAACCTCAGGTTGCCCTATTATCTGTCCGGTCCACTCAGTCCAATGTCCTTTTATGTCGTGGTAATTAGCACAGGGGCTGTGCGTTCATTTCAAGGGTGCCCAGACCTCACCCGCGATCCTGTTCCAAGCATCCTCGTCCTCTTTCCCACACTGCTCACTTCACAGCCGATTACACATGCAAACACAAACTCTCTCCCACCCCTCCCCCCTACTCACCCCTGCGCGGCCAGTTTCCAAACTATACCACCCACTCATGACCCACTCATGACTCTCTCTCTCTCTCTCTGTGTCTCTCTCTCTCTCTCTGTGTCTCTCTCTCTCTCTCTGTGTCTCTCTCTCTCTCTCTGTGTCTCTCTCTCTCTCTGTGTCTCTATCTCTCTCTGTGTCTCTATCTCTCTCTCTGTGTCTCTCTCTCTGTGTCTCTCTCTCTCTGTGTCTCTCTCTCTGTGTCTCTCTCTCTGTGTCTCTCTCTCTCTCTGTGTCTCTCTCTCTCTCTGTGTCTCTCTCTCTCTCTCTGTGTCTCTCTCTCTCTCTGTGTCTCTCTCTCTCTCTGTGTCTCTCTCTCTCTCTGTGTCTCTCTCTCTCTCTGTGTCTCTCTCTCTCTCTGTGTGTCTCTCTCTCTCTCTGTGTGTCTCTCTCTCTCTCTGTGTGTCTCTCTCTCTCTCTGTGTGTCTCTCTCTCTCTCTGTGTGTCTCTCTCTCTGTGTCTCTCTCTCTGTGTCTCTCTCTCTGTGTCTCTCTCTCTGTGTCTCTCTCTCTGTGTCTCTCTCTCTGTGTCTCTCTCTCTGTGTCTCTCTCTCTGTGTCTCTCTCTCTGTGTCTCTCTCTCTGTGTCTCTCTCTCTGTGTCTCTCTCTCTGTGTCTCTCTCTCTGTGTCTCTCTCTCTGTGTCTCTCTCTCTGTGTCTCTCTCTCTGTGTCTCTCTCTCTGTGTCTCTCTCTCTGTGTCTCTCTCTCTGTGTCTCCCTCTCTGTGTCTCCCTCTCTGTGTCTCTCTCTCTCTGTGTCTCCCTCTCTGTGTCTCCCTCTCTGTGTCTCCCTCTCTGTGTCTCCCTCTCTGTGTCTCCCTCTCTGTGTCTCCCTCTCTGTGTCTCCCTCTCTGTGTCTCCCTCTCTGTGTCTCCCTCTCTGTGTCTCCCTCTCTGTGTCTCCCTCTCTGTGTCTCTCTCTCTGTGTCTCCCTCACTGTGTCTCCCTCGCTGTGTCTCCCTCACTGTGTCTCCCTCTCTGTGTCTCTCTCTCTGTGTCTCTCTCTCTGTGTCTCCCTCTCTGTGTCTCCCTCTCTGTGTCTCCCTCTCTGTGTCTCTCTCTCTGTGTCTCCCTCACTGTGTCTCCCTCACTGTGTCTCCCTCACTGTGTCTCCCTCACTGTGTCTCCCTCAGTGTCTCCCTCACTGTGTCTCCCTCTCTGTCTCCCTCTCTGTGTCTCCCTCTCTGTGTCTCCCTCTCTGTGTCTCTCTCTCCGTGTCTCTCTCTCCGTGTCTCTCTCTGTGTCTGTCTCTGTCTCTCTCTGTCCGTCTCTCTCTGTGTCTGTCTCTATCTCCCTGTCTCTCTGTCTATCTATCTATCTACCTCTCCTCCTACCATTGCGTGCACTCTTGACTTCCACTTACTGTAGTTTCTTCATAGAAACGCTTATGCTACGCAGAGATTTAACCAACTAAAACCAGCTAAAAATCCAGCTGTCCGATGATCCAAACAATTGAACATACAGGCCCAAACAGATGGAGCTTGATCATTGGCGCTGTGACATGCCGGTCGTTGATGTGGGAACCCAAGCAAAGCAAAGCCTGCCCTCGCATAAACGACCTAAAACTTATGCAGCCGGTCACAGAACAATTACAAATTAAGATAATGGAGACAAAAGCAGGTCAGAAACTGCCTTGCCATAATTATCCAAATGCAACAGGAGCTCCCATTCACTAAATTACTGCTTCAGTCTTATTTTTTGGATCCTATAAAACTGGCAACCAGACTCAGTGGCATAATGCTTAGGGTGTCCGCTCTGAGTCTGGGAGGTCGGTGGTTCAAATACGTCCAAGTCAAACCAAAAACATTTAAAATGGTACGTGCTGCTTCCTTTCTTGATGCTTAGAATTTTAAAGGATACATTATGGACAAAGAATGCTGGGAAGGCAATATGCAAACCAACCAGTATAACTCTCAACAAGAAACTGCTTCGGCAGCACCAACGCTCTGTAAAGAGTATGGTACATTAAATAAAACTAAAATAAAATAATTGCTTAACCCTGTTTTTCACTTTGCATGCACAGGGTAACGATAACGACACTTACAGTCACGTGAAAAAGTAAGTACACCCCATGTAAAGTTTTGACTTTTTCAACATACAGCTATTTGATCTTCATTTCAACAATATTGAGATAAAGGTGATATAATATAACAAATATCATGAAACATTGACATTTTGTAGTCCATTGTATAATTTAAATAAACATAAATGCAAATTTTGCATTTGGAAAAAGTAAGTACACCCTTGGCTCTAATAGGTGGTATTGCCCCCTTTGGCAGAAACATCCTCAAGTAGGCGTTTCTTATAACTGTCTACCAGTCTCTGACATCGACTGGGAGAAATGTTTGCTCACTCCATGCAGAATTATTTCAGCTGTGCGATGTTTGAGGGGTTTCTCGCATGCACAACTCGTTTCAAATCCCCCCACAACATCTCGATGGGATTTAGATCCGGGCTTAGACTTGGCCATTCCAGAACCCTCCATTTCTTTCTTTTCAGCCATTCCTTGGTGGATTTACTGGTATGTTTAGGGTCATTGTCATGTTGCAAGGTCCACCTTCGGTTGAGCTTCAACTTTCCGACAGATGGCCTCACATTATCCTCAAGCACCCTCTGGTACAATGAAGAATTCATAGTGGATTCTATGATGGTGAGCTGCCCAGGCCCTGATGCAGCAAAGCTGCCCCAAACCATAATATTTCCACCACCATGCTTTACAGTTATCAGGTTCTTGTGGTCAAATGCTGTCTTTGGTTTTCGCCAAACATGTCTTCTGGTACTGTGGCCAAATAGCTCTACCTTTGACTCATCTGTCCAGAGCACATTGTCCCAGAAGTGCTGGTCTTTGCCTAGGTGTTCTTTGGCAAACTTTAGTCTTGCCCTGATGTTCTTTCTGGACAGCAAAGGTTTCCTCCTGGCACACCTCCCATGTAGATCAAATTTGTGCAGCCTCTTTCTAATGGTAGACTCATGCACTTTGACATCAACAGTGGCAAGAGCTACCTGTTGGTCCCGTAATGACATTCTGGGGTTCTTAGAGACTTACTTCAGCATCTTTCGGGTCTGCTCTCGGGCTGAACTTGCTGTGACGGCCTGGCCTGAACAAGTTGGCAGTTGTTTGGAATCTTCTCCACTTGTAGATGATCTTCCGGACAGTCAAATGATTTATTTCAAATTGTTTGGAGATCTTTTTAAATCCCTTCCCAGACTCGTAGGCATCTATAACCTTCTTTCTGAAGGCCTCAGAGAGCTCTTTTGATCTAGGCATGGTGACGTCCGCACACTTCAACAACAAAGAACAAACCAAACTAAATGTCTGAGGTTTAAATAAGACAGGTTCCTCCAAGATCCCCTCTAACGATGTTCTAATCATTTTCACCTGAGCTGGTGCACCTGATTCTAATTTTATGTATTTGAAGTAGTGATAAATGTAGGGGTGTACTTACTTTTTCCACATGCGAAATTTGCATTTATGTTTATTTAAATTATGCAATGGACTACAAAATGTAAATGTTTCATGATATTTGTTATATTATATCACCTTTACCTATCAATATTGTTGAAATGAAGATCAAATAGCTGTATGTTGAAATATGTTGAAAAAGTCAAAACTTTACATGGGGTGTACTTACTTTTTCACATGACTGTAGAGTGCATACCTCTACTAGGCAGAATACTTTACATTTTGTATCCCACTGATAGGCCGGATAAACAGTAGATCCAGACATGAACCAAAATCTAATTGGGTTGTTCTTGTAACCTAACCAACTCATCCACCAAATTAGTCATAGTTCCTCCACAACATTTTGAAATATCACGTTTTTGGCCACATATCCCAATGGTGAAGGATTACTGAAAACATACTGTACACAGTATATAATTTTCACATCCGGATCTGGATTCAGATTTTCACCAAAATCGAATCAATTCATCCTTGTCACACAACCAACCTGTCCACGAAGTTTTGTCCGAATCCATCCACAACTTTGAGATATCGTGCTATGTATCGGTTTTGGCCACATCTCTCAATGCTGAAGAATGATTGAAAGAATTCTCCGGATCCAGATGTTCAACAAAACCGAATCAATTTGTACTCTTCACAAACCCAACCTCTCAACCAAATTTCATCCAAAGCCATTCACAACTTTTTCAGATATCCTGCTCACAAAAACAGACAGACAGGGATGAAAACATAACCTCTGTCCACCTTCAGTAGTGGAGGTAACTGGAGAGTTCAAAGAACACGATAACCTATGCAGTATTATTATTAGCTCACCTGGAACGAAGTTCAGGGGAGCTTATGCGATGGTGCGTTGTCCGTCCGTCCGTCAGTCCGTAAACACTTGAAACTTCTCCAAAACCACAGATGGGATTGCGACCAAATTTGGCACAAATGATACTTGCTGTGTTGTGACTAAAGTTTGTTCACGGCATTTAAAAAAATCGCCGTCTAAGGTGTTTTACCGGGGTCAAAGTGGATCCAGGTTTGACCCCCCCAAAATAGGAATTTGCTTTTTTCACAGAAACTACACACACCATTTCGATCAAACTTGACCAGAACCTTCATCACCCATGATGCACCAAAGTTTGTTCACGGCACTAGGAAAATGAAAGTCCAAGGGAGTCTACAGGGGGAGGGGGGGTCAAAGTGGGTTCAGGTTTGACCCCCCAAAATAGGTATTTGCCTTCTTTTCTGAAACTACACACACAATTTTGATCGCACAGCTGAAAGAATTCTGCATGGAGGAGTGGGCAAAAATTTCTCCCAGTCGATGTCAGAGACTGGTAGACAGTTATAAGAAACGCCTATTTGAGGTTGTTTCTGCCAAAGGGGGCAATACCACCTATTAGAGCCAACGGTGTACTTACTTTTTCCACATGCGAAATTTGCATTTATGTTTATTTAAATTATACAATGGACTACAAAATGTAAATGTTTCATGATATTTGTTATATTATATCACCTTTATCCATCAATATTGTTGAAATGAAGATCAAATAGCTGCATGTTGAAATATGTTGAAAAAGTCAAAACTTAACATGGGGTGTACTTACTTTTTCACGTGACTGTACATATTCCATACATATCTATATATATCGATATATATCTATATATATCTATATATATCTATATATATCTATATATATCTATATATATCTATATATATATCTATATATATCTATATATATCTATATATATCTATATATATCTATATATATCTATATATATCTATATATATCTATATATGTTTAACCTGACCTGACATAACCTGACATAACCTGACCCAGCTATGTTCCCTCTCCCCCTCAATCCTCCTCCTTGGTGATTTCAATATCCACATGGACTCCACTGACTCCACGCTAACCACTGACTTCACTGATTTACTCACCTGCTTTAACCTCACTCAACATGTCAACTTTCCTACCCATAACCGTGGTCACATTTTGGACCTTGTCTGCTCTACTGGACTAATTTTGCACCATCTCTCTGGCTCCGACCTCACTCTCTCTGACCACCTAGCCATCACTCTGACCATCAACATCCCCACCCCAGCACCAAGGCATTATCGCACTATCAACTTCCGTAAGCTAAACGCTCTTTCACCTGCCTCATTCTCATCGACCCTCTCTGAAAAAATGTCCACTTCTCCCTTCGTTGACCTCCACACCCCTTCTGACCTCACTGACTACTACAACCACACTCTCTCCTCCTGCCTTGACCAACTTGCGCCTATAAAAACCAAAACAGTTTCTTTCACCCATTCTGCTCCCTAGTTTACCCCTGAACTCCGCCTGATGAAAACTCGTGCTCGCCAACTTGAAAGACTCCGCAATAAAACAGGTCTCACAGTTCACTCCCAGGCCTACAAGGACCACATACAACACTATAAAGATGCCCTCTCCCGCGCCCGCTCCGCCTACTACTCTCAAATTATCCACTCTGGCTCCGGAAACCCAAAAGCACTCTTCTCTACAATAAACAAACTCCTCAGCCCCCTGAACACCACCACCTAGTCATTCACAATAGACAACTGCATCTCCTTCCTTTCATTCTTCCAACGCAAAATTGAAAACATCTACAACAGCTTGACCACCGCCGCACCCGCTCCCCCTCAAACCACCCGCCCCCCCTTATCCTGCCATCCCCTGTCTCAATTCTCCCCAGTCTCCCCTACTGACCTCTCTGAACTCCTCATCGGAATGAAAACTGCCACCTGCACTCTTGACCCCATCCCCTCCAGCTTTGTCAAGGCCTCCCTTCCTGCTCTCTCTCCACTTATCATTGCAACAATAAACTCCTCCCTGTCTACAGGCATCGTCCCACCATCCCTCAAAATTGCTGCTGTTACCCCCATTCTGAAAAAACCTGGACTAAACCCTGACACCCTAAATAACTTCAGACCCATCTCCAACCTACCCTTTCTGTCAAAAGTTTTGGAACGCGCTGTAGCCACTCAACTCAAACATCACCTCTCTGCCAATAACCTGTATGAAACATTCCAATCCGGATTCCGCTCCAACCACAGTACTGAAACTGCTCTCCTCAAAATCACCAACGACCTTCTCCTCTCCTCTGACGCTGGCAACCTCAACATTCTCATCCTCCTCGACCTCAGCGCCGCCTTTGACACCATCGATCACACCATCCTCCTCACCCGACATGAAACCACCTTTAACATTACCGGCACTGCCCTCTCTTGGATTAAATCATACCTCTCTGACAGACGTCAGTTCATCTCCATCAATAACTGCAAATCCCCCACTGCTCCCCTCCCCCAAGGTGTCCCCCAAGGTTCAGTTCTTGGCCCCCTCCTCTTCATCCTTTACCTGTCCCCCCTCGGTCACTTAATCCGCCGTCATGGTCTCAAATTCCACTGCTTCGCCGATGACATCCAGCTTTTCATCTCCACCAAGTCCATCTCCACCGCCACCCACTCTATCCTGACAAACTGCATCACTGAAATAAAATCCTGGCTTCAAATCAACTTCCTCAAACTTAACTGTGATAAATCTGAAATAATCATCATTGGCCCAAAAACGCTCACCAAGTCCACCCATAACTTTGCCCTCAACATCGACGGTTTCCCAGTATCCACCTCCCCTCACATCCGGAATCTTGGCATCATCTTTGACCAAACCCTCTCCTTCGACAAATACACTAAACAGATCACAAAGACAGCCTTCTTTCACCTGAAAAACATCGCCCGTCTCCGTCCATCCCTCTCCTCCGTGGCTGCAGAAACCCTCATCCACGCCTTCATCACTTCCTGTCTGGACTACTGCAATAGCCTCCTTTATGGTTCACCCTCAACAATCACCAATAAACTCCAATACATTCAGAACTCCGCTGCCCGTCTACTCACCCATTCCCGGACCCGTGACCACATCACCCCCGTCCTTTACAAGCTTCACTGGCTCCCCATCTCCCAGATAATCCAGTACAAAATCCTCCTCTTGACCTACAAAGCCCTCCATAACCTGGCCCCATCCTACCTGGCTGACCTCCTCTCCAGACACACTCCCACCCGCAACCTCCGCTCTGCTGGTACCAACCTCCTAACCCCCCCCCCCCCCCCATCCGGACCAAATTTAGATCCTGGGGGGACAGGGCCTTCTCCATCGCTGCTCCCACCCTCTGGAACTCGCTACCTCACACCATCAGAGACTCCTCCTCACTCACCACATTCAAAACATCACTCAAGACCCACCTGTTCAACACTGCATTCAACATTTAACCCACAGCATCTAACCCCTGACTATCTCCTCTCCTTCTCCCTCCTTTGTGCTTTGAATATTTCCCGATTGATTCTTCTTTTTTTGCAATTGTCTTTATGTTTTGCTATGCATTATGTTTTGCACTCTGTCAAAGCGTCTTTGGGCTTCCTGAAAAGCGCTATATAAAATAAATGCATTATTATTATTATTATATATATCTATATATATATCTATATATATATATATATATATATATATATATATATATATATATATATATATATATTAATATTACATACATATATATATACATTATACATTACATATATATATATTACATATATTATATTACATATATATATATTACATATATATATATATACAACAACAACATGCATTTTAAGGCCATTTCCCCTGCGAGAGCGGGGGTTAGCCTTGCGGTCCCCATGACAATCTTCTCCATTTTGCCCTATTTTCTGCATATCCCCTTGTTAACCCCCTTGCCAGCATTTCTTCTTCCACCATTTTCAGCCAAGTCTTTCTCGGTCTTCCCCGTCCTCTACTTCCTTCTACATTCATTACCATCACTCTTCTCAACCAGTCACTTTCATCCTTCCTCAACACATGACCATACCATCTCAACCTGTTCCTCTTCACAGCATCAATCACAGGCACTATTCCCATCATCTTTCGCAATTCATCATTTGTCTTCCTCTCTCTCAACGATACTCCGCACATCCACCGAACCATTCGCATTTCCACCCTTTCCAGCCTTCGTTGCTGCTCTACGTTCATGACCCATGTCTCACTCCCATAAATCATAACACTTCTCACACATGCAGCATACACCTTTCCCTTCAGCTTCAACGACACTCCCCTCCTCATCAGCACGCCACTCAGTTCCCGAAACTTCTTCCATGCACATCTCACTCGAGCAACCGTTGCCGAGTCTGATCCACCTTCTGTAAGTAAGTGTCTGATATATATATATAATATATATATATATAACAAATATATATATATATATATATATATATATATATATATATATATATATAACATATATATATATATATGTACATATATATATATATATTGTTGCGGTTTTGAGTCTGTCAAGTGAATTTAATAAAGGTTAAAGTCTGTCCCCCATAGTAAGTCACACAAGCAACATGTAGCCTCGCGATAGTATAGTTATGTCTTAGTATTTGTGAGCTTAGTCCCTTCCAGTGTTAATTCTGCGTTGAGTAGGAGCCAGGAAAATAGGCCCTACTGCCACCGATCATCCTACGTACGTAGCCTCAATCCCTTTTGCATTACCGTTGGTTCATAATGGGCGAGTTAACACGAGGCAGGCAGAGGAGGATCGGGGCGGAGTCGAGGCGGAGCCGCAGAAGCAATGATGGTAAGCACGAGCTGCCAATCAGAGCTCGAGGGTGGTGGCAGCGGCATGGCGTCAGAGGGCGTGGTGAGAAGAGTCGGGTGAGTTCCAGAAGGTTCGGGGGGCGCAGCTATAAGAACCGCTGCGCAAAAGCCCTCGACAGGACTCGCAGAGGAACGCCGGATAAGCACGAAAGGACTGCCGCCTAATGAACTTGACCATTGCACGAGAACGCGCGCGCTAACCAACACCAAGTGTATTGAAGAAGAGGAGTTGGTCGCTACATATACGCGGGCGCAGCCAGACGCACTTATGAACGAATAGCGCATTTGAGACACGCGAGTGAACAAGGCTGGGTAACCGCCAGCCGTGCTAAAGTCCGCCCTCTTCCGTTCCGCCCCATCATCTGGTTGTTCGAGAGACGTGCTACGAGTCCCTGCCTTCGCCTGCCACCATCTTTGCGGGACGTGCCGGGGCCCATGGAGAGCTGGACGAGGACCATCCCTGGACGCGTTGGGGAACACCTGCCCATCTGCAATCCCCCGTGTGAGTGTGAGACGGGCCCGTTGTCCCAGGGATAAGTTAAGACTGCTTAAGGATTGCTCGGTGTCTCTTCGTCCTTGAACTTGTAAATACATGTGGGAATAATTAAACCCTTGTTCTTTCTTCCCTGATTCGATCGTTCCTGTGGTTTCTCCATTTGACTAAGCGTGGCACGAATAAGATCGCTCCAATCGGGTTCCACTGAGTAAGACTGTGCGGACCACATGTACGCAATCCGCTCGGCGTACTAACATCACACGTGGTCCGTGCGAGGCTTGTTTCCTCGCTCCCAGGGCAGCGCGGGACTTAGGTACGAGCGAAAAGTAGTCCCGAAACCATATGCCGCGTGTGTCCGGGAGGGAAGTCTCGGTTCCGCCAGGCCCAGTAAAGACAAGGGGATTAATCCCCCCTTGATAGGGGAAGAAGGCCGGCGTAGAGAACCGTAACAATATATTACATATATACATATATATACATATATATATATATGTATATATATATATATACATATATATATATATGTATATATATATATATACATATATATATATATGTATATATATATATATACATATATATATATATATATATATACATATATATATACATATATATACATATATACATATACATATATATATACATATATATACATATATACATATATATATATATATATATATATATATATATATATATATATATATATATATATATATATATATATATATATATATATATATATATATATTGTAAAGTATCTCGACAAACTGCGATCAATTGTCGTACGCGTTTATTCACTCTGCCGATCAAGGCCCGATTCACAGCAGCGCCATCCGAGGTCTGGCGTAGGGATACAACCCGGTCCCGGTGTAGGGATACAACGGTGAATATTTGCACTGCATACATGACATCCTCCCCTTTAAGTCCAAAATTACCACGAGCAATACGTGCTAGATTTCCAGAATTGACATTTCAAAAGCAACATTTCCAAAACATGTGAAAATATGTGTGCAAACGGTTATGAGAATAATGAAAATACGTGAAAATAGAACATGTGTCAACGTGAAAAAAAAACATCTTCAAAGATTCAACCGGTCGGGTGCTTTTCTCTCACGCATTGAGCGTCGCGGTGTACCAGTGGATACAGAGTCCGAGGTGATTCCTTTGGGTCGCGGTGTACCAGTGGATACAGAGTCCGAGGTGATTCCTTTTGTCTCCACGAAGGGTGTAGCGTTTGCAGAGGTTTTCGGGGCATCCGAGCCGGCTGGAGCGGCCACGACGATCTCCGGCAGTGGCGGCTCGAACCGTTGTCCTGACTGTGACGATGCTACAGGCTCCATCGACTCACAGTGACGGTAGGTTATGTGGTCCTGATGTCGACGAATTTCGCGGCCGTCCTGCAGGCGAATCACACAGGACAGTGGACCTGGCTTCTCGATGATGTCCCCCGGTAGCCACGTCGCACCTGCACCAAAATTTCGGGCAAACACTGGATCTCCAATGTTGATACATCGACTGTTGGACGTCTTATCGTGCACCAACTTTTGATTAAGCTGGCTCTGATAAACATTTGATGATATGTCTGGTTTGAGATTGTGAAGTGTCGATCTCAAGTGTCGTTTCATCAATAACTCAGACGGAGCTGCACCGGTTGTTGATTGTGGCGTGATACGGTATTTGAACAGGAGACGAGACAGCTTTGTTTCCAGGGTTCCCTCCTGAAGTTTCTGCAATCCGGATTTGATGATTCCTATGGATCGTTCGGCCAAGCCATTTGAAGCCTGGTGATGTGGGCTGACAAACTTATGTTTGATGCCGTTCCGACGTGTGAACTTGGCAAACTCGGTACTGGAAAAACACGAACCGTTATCACTCACGATCATCCTGGGCAGACCATGAGTGGCGAAACAGCGTCTGAGTCTTTCGATGACAATGGCTGACGTAGTACCACGCGTCACATAGGCATCAATCCATTTTGTGTGCGCGTCCGTAATTATTAGAATCATGCTGCCGTTAATAGGCCCGGCATAATCGAGATGTAGGCGATGCCACGGTTCGCTGGGCCATTCCCAGGGATGCAGTGGCGCTTTCGCAGGTGTATTCCGGGTGCTCTGGCAAGGGTAACAATGTCGAACATGATGTTCGATATCAGCATCAAGATTCGGCCACCACACATAGTTTCTGGCGAGTGACTTCATCTTCACAATCCCGGGGTGACAGTCATGGATTTCATCCATGACCCTGGAACGCAGATTTTTCGGGATCACGACACGACATTCCCAGAGTAGGCAACCATTTTCCACGCTGAGTTCGTTTTTACGTGCCTTAAAAGCCGCAAAATCTGGGTCACCCTCAGGTAGCAAATGCCATCCAAGCTGTACAGCCTGGACAGTTCTGGACAGAACGGGGTCTCGTCGAGTATGAGTGCGGATCTGGCCGGAATCGACAGCACAATCTTCCAGATGATCCATCAGTGCGATAATGGATCCTGGTGTAGGCGAATCATCAACGGATTCTGGAAGGGGTAACCGACTCATGGCATCTGCATTTGTGATAGACGAACCGGGCTTATAACATATGGTGTAGTCATAAGCAGCGAGAAACAGGGACCAGCGGATGATCCTGGGCGGTAGTGTGTCAGATGTCGCCTTAGTTGGACCAAACAGACTGATCAGCGGCTTGTGATCAGTGCGAATCGTGAAATGATGTCCAAGAAGGTACTGGCGAAATTTGCCGACGCCGAAAACGATTCCCAATCCTTCCTTGTCAAGTTGGGAATAGTTTTTCTCTGTCGGGGACAACGTTCTGGATGCAAATGCAACCGGTCTTTCCATACCGTCAGGCATCACGTGTGATAATACACTCCCCACTCCATACCGACAGGCATCGCATGTCAGCACAAGATCCTTCTCTGGATCAAAATGAACGAGAACATTGGATGATTTGAGCAGATCCTTAGAGGTCTGGAATGCTGATTGTTCAGTAAACCCCCAGCTCCAGGAGACTCCTTTCCTCAAAAGCCAATAAAGGGGGCCCAAAACGTCGGTCACATTCGGGATGTAACGACCATAGAACTGAAGCAAACCGAGGTATGACTTCAATTCGGTCACATCTCGTGGAGCAGGAGCATCCTTGATAGCTCGGACTTTCTCATCTGTCGGGTGTAGACCATCGGCATCAATCGTATGACCCAGGTACGTGACTGATGGCACCATAAACTTGCACTTGTCTCGACGCAAACGTAGGCCGGAGTCCGAAATCTTCTTCAGAACTCTCTCCAGGTTCTGTAGATGTTCCGCGTCCGTACGACCAGTAACCAGAATATCATCCTGGTAACAAATGACGTTGCGTTCGGCGGCAAACAAACTGTCCATGACACGCTGATAAATTCCAGGTGCAGATTTCACTCCAAAACTAAGTCAGTGGTACCTGTACAACCCACGATGCGTGTTGATGGTAAGATACTGTTTCGAATTCTCGTCCAAGCAGAGCTGTAGATAGGCGGATTTGAGATCGAATTTCGTAAAAGTCTTGCCTCCCGTGAGACGAGCATAGAGGTCTTCGATCCTCGGGATTGGATATTTATCCAATGAAGAACACCTGTTCACGGTCATTTTATAATCTCCACATATGCGGATGGACTGGTCCGATTTTATGACCGGAACGATGGGCGCCGCCCATTCGGCATACTGGATTTGCTCGATGATCCCCAGATTTTCAAGATGATCCAGTTCCTTGTCAATCCGCTCACGCAGGGCGAAAGGGACTGGGCGAGCCCTGCAAAATATAGGATTGGCATCCCGGTCAACCCTGAGTTTAGCCGTATGTCCTTTCAAGGTTCCAAGCTCATCCTTGAAGACATCCGGGTACGTACCCAGCACATTTTTGAGTGTGTATGCTGCGGTAGGAGAAACGTTGGCTGCCCGGAGTTAATGAATGCTTTTCCCACTTTAGTCGAATTATGCTCAACCAGTTCCTGCCGAGTAAGGAAGGGCCCTTTCCAGGAATGACGATCATTGGTAGGTGAAACTCACGGTTATCGTAGCCCACCGTGACGTCACATGTACTGCAGGGAACAATCTTCTCACCTGTATAGGTGGAGAGTCCATAGGTAGTAGGTTTCAGATGGGGTCGGTCAGCATCACTCCACAGGTTTGTGAAAACAGCATGGCTGATGAGCGAGACGGCCGCACCAGTGTCGACCGCCATTTGCAATGGTCGATTGTTGACGACAACATTGGCAAGAAGAGGGTCCCGCCTATGGTGAGAATCAATATGAAGCAGGTCATACGATTCTGAGTTGTCGGAAACAGAGCTCACCTGGTCAAGCTCAGGTTCCTCCGAACCGATAAACTGATGAATCTTGTCAGCAGCTTTTCCTTTTCCCGATTTGCGAGTGATGCAAGCTGGAGCAATATGGCCAGTTTTCGAACAGAAATGGCAGGTGGCATCTTTGAACCGACACGTCTCCGGAGGGTGCTTTCCGTTGCACCGAAAACAGTTGTTGTGGGTTTAAGACTGCACTGGCTTCTGACGAGGAGCCTTGTTCCAACGTTTTGGCTGAACATGATCCAACCGATTCACAGCAGGGCTGGTACCAGACGAGCGAGTGGCACCGATGCTTGTAGCGTTGCGTTCAGCACTTTCCATGGAAATGGCGGTGTCTCTGGCATTTTGGAACGTCAGTCTTCTCTCAGCAAGCAGGCGTCTACGAGTGCGGTCATCGGACATGCCAACCACCAGCAAATCACGAAGCATGTCATCGATCGTGTCCCCAAACTCACACAGATGTGACAGTTTTTTGAGGTGTGCAATGAAGTCTGCGATCGACTGACCTTGCTGCTGTCTGCACATGTAAAAATTAAACCGACACAGGATGACTGAAGGAGATGGGTTGCAATGTTCCTTCAAAGCGGCCTTGAGCTCTGCATACGTGAGCTCCTGGATTGTCCGAGGCCGAATCAGGTTTTTAACAAGTGTGAACGTCTCACCTCCGCAAACGGACAGGAAGACGGCCTTCATCCGGCCTTCGGTCGCGATGCCGTTCGCCTCGAAGTAGAAAGACAACCGCTCAGAATACGTGTCAAAATCCCCCTCATGAGGGTCGAATTCATCGATATGGCCGAAAGAAGTCATGGTCTAGATGTTTATCCTCGTCGCCATGTAAAGTATCTCGACAAACTGCGATCAATTGTCGTACGCGTTTATTCACTCTGCCGATCAAGGCCCGATTCACAGCAGCGCCATCCGAGGTCTGGCGTAGGGATACAACCCGGTCCCGGTGTAGGGATACAACGGTGAATATTTGCACTGCATACATGACACATATATATATATATACATTACATATATAAACATATATATAAACTTCCAGAAGGACAACCATCACTGCAACACTCCACCGATCTGGGCTTTATGGCAGAGTGGCCAGACGGAAGCCAAACAGTTCAATCTTGGTTTCATCAGACCACAGCATCTTGTTTCTCACAGTCTGAGTCCCTTAGGTGCTTTTTTGCAAACTCCAAGCGGGCTTTCATGTGTCGTTCACTGAGGAGAGGCTTCCGTCTGGCCACTCTGCCATAAAGCCCAGATCGGTGGAGTGTTGTTGTGATGGTTGTCCTTCTGGAAGTTTCTCCCATCTCCACACAGGACTCTGGCGCTCAGCCAGAGTGACCATCTGGTTCTTGGTCACCTCTCTTACCAAGGCCCTTCTCCCCCAATTGCTCAGTTTGGCCGGGCGGCCAGCTCTAAGAAGAGTCCTGGTTGTTCCAAACTTCTTCCATTTAAGAATTATGAAGGCCACTGTGCTCTTGGGAACCTTCAATGCAGCAAAAAATTTTTTTGTAGGCTTCCCCAGATCTGTGCCTCGACACAATCCTGTCTCTGAGCTCTGCAGGCAGTTCCTTCGACCTCATGGCTTGGTTTTTGCTCTGATATGCATTGTTAGCTGTGAGACCTTATACAGACAGGTGTGTGCCTTTCCAAATCATGTCCAATCAATTGAATTTACCACATGTAGACTCCAATCAAGGTGTATAAACATCTCAAAGATGATCAAAAGAAATGGGAGGCACCTGAGCTAAATTTCAAGTGTCATAGCAAAGGGTATGAATACTTAAGTCAATGTGATATTTCAGTTTTTTCTTTTTAATAAATTTGCAAAACTTTCTAAAATCCTGTTTTCTCTTTGTCATCATGGGGTATTGAGTGTAGATTGATGAGGGAAAAAATGAATTTAAACGATTTCAGCTTAAGGCTGCAGCATAACAAAATGTGAAAAAAGTGAAGGGGTCTGAATACTTTCTAAATGCACTGTATACATATACATATATATATATATATACATATATATATACACACACATATATATATATATATATATATATATATATATATATATATATATATATATATATATATATATATATATATATATATATATATATATATATGTGTGTGTGTGTGTATAAATGTATTAGGCTAACGCTGTCTGTCTATCCCACCCTGAAACACTGAAACACTCCTCAGAGCGAAAAAAAATTATTGAGTAAAAGCTGCTTCAAATTATTCCAAACCTACAGGAAAAATATTTCATTTCAATACAAAAAATAAATAACCTGGGCGGTGTATAGGCAACAGACCATTGCCTTGATCACTCATTTTTTTTTCCTTTGCTGTTGAGAAATACCTTCGGACCCCGCTATTCGTGGTTCCACTATTCGCGGTTCCGCTATTCACGGCTGCCACGTATTCACGGTCGCATTCACATGCGACCTGTTTCTCTATTCGCGGAAAAGTGTCCCACAAATTTGCGGTTCTTTTTCTATTCGTGGCCGTGGTCCGTGAAATCGCGGTTTTTTTTTTCCCCCCATTCGCGGTTTTTCAGGGATGCAAAAAAAATAATTCACAAGCCGTTAGCTTGACATACGGTATTTATAAAACGCATCTTTTTACCAGCCATGCATAAAGCAGCTGGGCATGTGCAAAAAAACATCTACGAACCACGAGCATGACCTGTTTATACATTCACTGCTGTGTTCTTTGCGCTTTCATGGCTTTCACTGCCGCAAAATTTAGCCGCGCTTTTAGCGAGCTTCGCAGGATATCCCACCAAATGTGTAAACAAGTCAACCCCGCGAATCATAGAATGCAAATGCTTCATTAAATTTATTACAATTTTCAATTTATGGTAAAGCATCATCAGAGATTTTACACAATGAAAACGCTTCGGGGGATGTTCCACTGGCTGCGTAAACATGTCAACCCCGCGAATTCTAGAATGCAAACGCTTCATTAAAGCTATTATTGAAATGAGCAGATCGGCTCAGTACGGTATCATCTGATAACATCCCCCACAAAAATGTCCAGGGTATTCACCCCTCCCGCAGCTACCCACAATGCTCGCATTTCTACATATACAGACTGTCCTGGATCTCAATCATTCTTCTTGTCCCATTGCTTCGACCTGCATTTTTGACTCTCGCTCTGCTCATCGTTCAATCATGGCTCCCAAGCACAAGACCAGTGCCGGAGATGCGTCGACTACGAAGTACCAAGAGACAGAGGAAAGTAATGAGCCTGAGCCAGAAAGTGGAGTTGCGAGGCCGGCTTTCGAGAGGAGAGAGTGCAGCCTCTGTGGGCAGGCATTATGGCATCAACGAATCCACCTTTCGCTACATACGGAAGAACGAGAAGGCGATTCATGGGAAAGTTTCAGCGAGCGCTGTATCGAGTACGAAGGTGGTCACCCATATCCATATCCACATAGAAAGGATGGAGAAGGCTCTCAGCATATGGATCGAGGCCAACATACAGAAGAATATGCCTTTGAGTGGACCTCTCATTCGCGAAAAGGCCAAATGAATTTACGATCATCTTTCTGGTGCAGGTGGTGCCAGCATGAGTGATGTGCTTGGCGATGATGGTACAAGCAGCGCAAATTCAATCACTGCAAGCACGGAATCATTCCATCGTTTCAAGCAGCGGTACTGCCCAAAAATGTGAAGCTCACAGGGGGCATGCCTCCGCGGACCACAACGTGGCACAGGGACAGGATTTCTTTCCCAATGGCATCAAGAAACTGATCCACTATTTGGAAGAATGGGAGACACTGGCTGGAAACTACATAGAAAAGGACAAACCTTAAGGGAAGAACTAGATGACCTCCATCCTCGATGATCGTAGTTTCCATGAGGCAAAAAACATAAAAAATATAAAAATAAATCTCCATTGTATCTGCAACGTTATGTAAACAATATCTTACAAAATACATTGCTCTGGTCTTTGTGACATTTGTTATTACTGTAAACAGAGGGGACATCTGAAGTCGAATTGTTGGAAATTGCAAATGGAGGAGAAGCAGGGAGATTCCGTTAGGTTAGACCTATTGCATTGGTTCGAACCAAAGTGGACAGTCACCATGATTGTGCCCTTTCAGTTAAAGCTGAGGATACTACTGACTTTACGAGCCCCGGACAGGACCGTTATAAACCTTTTGTGTCCAAGGGCCAAGTGTCTTGGGACGAGGAAGTCAAGTCCGTCGTTATTTTGAGGGATACTGGGGCCGCCCAGTCGTTGATGTTGTCTAACGTTTTACCATTGACTGAGTAGTTCGGGAAAGCGAGTGCCTTAATCCAGGGCATTGCAGGTCATTATGTCCCAGTCCCCTTACATAGGGTGAACTTGAAGTCCGATTTGGTCACAGGACCCGTGATGGTAGGAATAGTCCCCCACTCTCCCCATAGAGGGTATTAGTTTCCTATTGGGAAATGATTTGGCTGGCAATAGGGTTTGTGTTTCCCCAGTAGTGAAAGAGAGATTCCTCGAAGAGACGGAGAACCCTAACCTTCGGACGATGTAGGTACTTCCCGGGAAATGCTTACCAGTGCCTGTAATGTCGCCAAGGAACATTTGAAAGTATCTCAGCGAGTAAGGAAGGCCCGTTTTGACCTGAATACGACAAATCGTAATTTTAGGCCTGGAGACAAAGTGCTAGTTTCACTACCTCTGCCCTGGGGCCTACTACTGGGCCTGCCCTGGGGCCTACTGTTGGGCTTACCTTGGGGCCTACTGTTGGGCCTGCTGTGGGGCCTACTACAGGGCCTGCCCTGGGGCCTACTGTTGGGCTTACCTTGGGGCCTACTGTTGGGCCTGCCTTGGGGCCTACTCTTGGACCTGCCTACTCTTGGACCTGCCTACTCTTGGACCTGCCTACTCTTGGACCTGCCTACTCTTGACCTGCCTACTCTTGGACCTGCCTACTCTTGGACCTGCCTACTCTTGGACCTGCCTTCTCTTGGACGGCCTACTCTTGGACGGCCTACTCTTGGACCGGCCTACTCTTGGACCGGCCTACTCTTGGACCGGCCTATTCGGGTTTTCCCCTCTTTTCTCCCTTCTTTTTATGTGTGGGAAGAGATTTTCGTGTGATAATCCATAAATAAAGACAGTGTGATTGAAGGCTTGGCTTGGTGTGCTTCAGGCCGTAACACATTCCCAACTGATCACGGACTCGTCAATCTCCATATTGTACATTGTCGACTGCCTACTCATGAACTTGTCATACATAGATATATATATATATATATATATATATATATATATATATATATATATATATATATATATATATATACAGACTTGGCATTTAATATGGAATATTTTTTTTTGTAGGGGTGAACTTACTTTTCAAGATGACTTAGAACCAAGAGTTCATTGGAATTATGTTGAAGTTATTCTAGATTTTGTTAATGTGACCTTTAAAAGAAACAAAAACCACATTTGACATTTCGAAGCAAATAAATTGATCCTTGAAAGTGATGTAAACTGATATCGAACTCAATTCACGGACAGTACTGTGTTAAACCTCTGTACGTCTTCCAGAAGTATCTCTTTATTTTACACATGAGCCAAAAAAATTTCAACAAAAACAAAAGTAAAATCATGACTGGGATTACGGACAGTAAAATTACAGTTCAGTACTTCGTGTAACCCCCACGAGCATTCAGGAGAGCATGTACACATCGAGGCATGCTGTTCACGAGATTTGCCAAGGTTTGGACAGGAATCGTTTGCAATGCAGTGACAATAGCCTGCTGCAATTCACGCACAGTGGTGGGCTGCTGGACCAAGTTGTCGATTTGACACGTTAATTCGGCCCACAAGTTCTCTATCGGATTCATATCCGGGGACATGGCAGGACACTCCATATGCTCGACACCAGGGTCAACAAGAAAGTGTTGGATCATGCGAGCACGATGAGGCCGTGCATTGTCATCTTGGAAGACAAAGTTTCCTCGAAAGGCTGCACGAGCAAATGGAAGCAATGTTTCTTCCAGAATGGCCCTGTACTTGAACTGGTTCAGGTTTCCATTCAGAAGAACCAGGTCAGTTTTTCCCCCTGCATGAAAAGCAGCCCAAACGGTCACCCCACCACCTCCAGCTTGGACTCTTGGCACTATACAATCTTCGTTGTAGGCTTCATGCACTTGTCTGCATACTCGGACGCGGCCATCTTGACGTTAGACCAGAAATCTAGACTCGTCACTGAAGGTCACGTGATTCCAGTGTCCTGGCTGCCATTGACGGTGCTCTCTGGCCCATTGCAATCGGCGCTGGCTGTTTTGTCTGGTCAGGCCTGGCTTTCTCAGGGGACGCCTGGCACGATAGCCTGCTTGAACCAGTCGTTGGTTGACTAGCCTTGTGGATACAGGCACATTTGTCAGTTGCTGCCACTCAGCCCTAAGCCGATTAGCTGACTTGGTACGGCCATTGCAGACTAACCGGTGCAGCTGGCGCTCATCTCTCCTTGCGATTCTGCGGGGACGTCCTGGCCTCGGTATTGGATTAGGGACACCCCTCTGAGCATTTCGTTTCAGGATCTTTGACACCTGACCTTGAGTGATGCCATACTGCCAAGCAATAGCACGCTGTTTCATGCCGGAATTTCGTAAAGCCACCACTCCATGACAAACAGCATTGTCAAGTTGACGGACCATCTCCAGAGGAAGCGGCAATAACTTTTGTAGATGTGCAGCAGTTGTTTTCCACTAATACAGAACCATCATCCCTTATATACCTGATTGTGAAGCCAATCGTCAAATGTACCTGTCCTTACATTTTGTCACGCCACCTGTGATATTATCCTGTTATTGACTTCTTACTGCGAAAGACAATAAGTGACATGGTTCTTTTGACAAAGAAATCACAGAAGCATAAAAGAAACTCACCAGATTGATATACTGAGTTCAGAAAGTAAACCCAAGTCAAGAATAAAAAAAATATTCCATATTAAATGCCAAGTCTGTATATACACATATACCTTAGCTGACCGTATCGAAGTTGAAGGGCTGAAACGGGATGATGCTGAGGACCTCAACTGAGGACCCAGTCAGTGCAGCACACTTGTGACCAGGTGTGTTTTGAACTTATATATATATATATATATATATATATATATATATATATATCATATATATATATATATATATATATATATATATATATATATATATATACATATACAGGGTGTCCCAAATGTCTGGAATCATAGGGCAAAAGAAGAGAATCATGATTTTTTCATGATTATTTTCGTTTCTTGCAGGTGTCCAAGATGTCGCTGAGTCAGGAAGAACGCATCCAGGTAGTCCTGCTGATAGGAAATCGGATAGGGAGGTCGCTGAGGAATTCAACAGATGGCATCCGGACCACGCACCGATTACACACAGCTGTGTCGGCAAGCTGGCAGCAAAGTTCAGGGGAACGGGATTACATTGGAGGTAAAGCATGCAGTGGATCTCCGAGAACATCCACTGATAACATGGCTACTACCATCGCTCATTTCACGAAAAGCCCCAAAAGGTCTCTTCGGTGGTTGCCCGCTGAGACAGGAGTGTCAAAAAGCAGTATCCACCACATTCTTCAAGAACACAAATGGCATCCTTACAAACTTAAAATCCTGCAGAAATTAAGCAAAGATGATCCGCACTAATGAATGGAATTTTGTGAATGTGCTACGGAACAATGTGCTCAAAATTCTGATTTCCCATCCACCATTGTGTTCAGTGATGAGGCTGCTTTTTACGTAAATGGTGAGGTGAACCGACAGAACACCCGCTACTGGCCGTAAGACAATCCTCACTGGTTTATTGCATCAAAGGAACAAAATGCCGCTCTTGTTATGGTGTGGTGTGGCATTTGGAAAGACCGCATCATAGGCCCCTTCTTTTTTTGATGGCACAGTCACAGGAGATGCCTACTTGCATATGCTCAACGAGGAAGCATTCCCCAGTGTCTTGAATGCAGATGGGGATTTCCCAACATTGTTCCACTAGGATGGCACTCCTGCCCATTACAGCATCCGCATAAGAGAGTGGCTGAACCAGCAATTCCCTGGTCATTGGATAGGACATCGAGGGCCGGCGGAGTGGCCGGCGAGGAGCCCCGATCTCAGCCCACTGAATTTTTATCTCTAGGGTCACTTGAAGGCGTTGGTCTACGTGGAAAAAAAAAATCAGAGTGCTGCATATTTGTGGGAGCGCATCAGTGATGCATGCAACACCATCACTCAGGATACCATTCGCCATGAGACGACTGATTGGATACATCGTCTGTATTTTTGTATCAATCATAATGGTGAATCATAATCATAATGGATATATATATATAATATATATATATATATATATATATATATATATATATATATATATATATATATATATATATATATATATATATATATATATATATATATATATATATATATATATATATATACACAGTGTCTGTCCTGTCCTGTGTTGTGTTGTGTTGTCCTGTCTTGTGTCGTCACTGAACTACTTCCTCAAACTTTTGTGAAATCGTACCAAACTTCTGGTATGCACTTATCTCTCCCGTCGGTATGTCCTAAGGGTATTTTTTTAGAAAAATTTTCCTATTTTTATTTTTGGGAATTTTTCGGGAAATTTTTTTTTTCCCAACTTAAGTTTTCAACTTCAATGGTTTATAAAATGTGATATCACGTATATTACAAATACATTTGTGCAAAATAATTGTTTGAATTATGATTGGTTTAAACCATGACAAAACGGCAACTTGGGTACAGTCATTTATCTATAGATCTACACATCTGGGCAGTGTCTGTTTTGTTACTTAACAACTCCCTCAAACTTTTGTTTCCGTGGTTGTGAAGTGTTTCTAATGACGTTGTAGTGGTTTTGAATCACGTGGTGGTGAGGTATTTTGAATTATGTGGTGGTGAGGTGTTTTAAATTATGTGGTGGTGAGGTGTTTTAAATTACTTGGTGGTGAGGTGTTTTGAATTACTTGGTGGTGAGGTGTAATCGTCCCAAATTTCCAGTCTGCACCTACCCCTCCCCTATGTATGTGCTGGGGGGTTCTTTCTTGAAACAAAAACATTCAACCTAAATCTTCAACCTAAATTGCCTATAAAAATGTAATCACAAACACAACAAATACATTTGTGCAAAATAATTGTTTGTATTACGATTGGTGTAAATCATGACAACACAGCAACTCAGGTACAGTCATTATCCTCAGCTAAAATAAGCCCGTTCTTCAGTAACGACGCTTGGTGAGGCGAGCGCAGGGAGCCGAGCTAGTATATATATATATATATATATATATATATATATATATATATATATATATATATACACAGACTTGGCATTTAATATGGAATTTTTTTTTTGTGGGGGTGAACTTACTTTTCAAGATGTCTTCGAACCAAAAGTTCATTGGAATTATGTTGAAATTATTCTAGATTTTGTTAATGTGACCTTCAAAAGAAACAAAAACCACATTTGACATTTCGAAACAAATAAATTGATCCTTGAAAGTGATGTAAACTGATATCGAACTCAATTCATGGACAGTACTGTGTTAAACTTCAAGCAGCCATCAATCATCTGGACTGGTCTCCCATCTCTACTGCCTCTGACATCAACTCATCCTGGGAATTCTTCCAAAGTAAATTGCTCTCTCTCATGCACAGATTTATCCCTTCTCGTCTTCAGTTGTCATACCCTTCCTCCCGTCCATGGTACACGGAATCTTGTGGTGAGGCTATTGCCCAGAAACAACTTGCTTTCGTCTCCTGGAAAGCAAATCCAACGGAAGGAAATCTCATTTCCTTTCACAAAGCCCGAAACAAGTGTGTGTCCACCCTCAGGAGAGCCAGGAAACAATATCTCTCCGTCCTCAGGACCGAACTCTCTTATCTGTCTCCCTCTTCCAAATCCTGGTGGCGTCTGGTAAAATCTGTTTCTGGTGTTTGTTCCCCCTCCATCCCCTCCCTCACCTTAAGTGGCCACACGGCTGACTCCGCACGTGAAAAAGCTGAATGCCTCAACTCTGTGTTTGCCTCTAAATCTTGTGTCCCAAACCCATCCCTCTCTGTACCCACCATACCCAGTCGCTCCTGGACTCTGTGTCCTTTCCTCCTGACAAGGTGGAAAAGTTTCTGTCAACCCTCGACTCTGATTCTGCAACTGGACCTGACGGCATCAGCCCACGGGTCCTAAAATCATGGTCTTCTGCTCTTTCACTCCCTCTCTCTGTTCTCTTCACCCTCTCTTTTGCTCAAGGTCATCTTCCATCTGCTTGGAAATCTGCCAACATCACCACTTTGCACAAAAAAGGTGCAAAAACAGATCCCAGCAACTACAGACCAATCAGCCTTCTCCCAATTATCAGCAAAGTCATGGAATCCATCATTGCTTCAGATATGAAATCTTTCCTCTTCTCCAATGGCTTGATCTCTGATCATCAATTTGGTTTCAGACCTGGACACTCCACTCTGGACATGCTGCTTCTGCTTTCTCAACAATGGATGGAGGTCCTCAATGCCAAACAGGAAATTAGAGCAGTCTCCCTTGACATATCACGTGCCTTCGATACGGTCTGGCACCCCGCTCTGCTCACCAAACTCTCCTCTTTTGGTATCCATGGAAATCTCCATGCATGGCTGGCGGACTTCCTCTCTAGTCGTAGTCAACGTGTGGCCCTGAATGGGTTTCTCTCATCTCCTCTTCCTGTTCAGGCTGGAGTTCCCCAAGGCAGTGTTCTGGGCCCTGTGCTTTTTCTGGTCTTCATCAATGATCTCTCTGACTCTCTTGAAAATCCTCTCTATCTCTTTGCTGACGACTCTACTCTCTGTCGCTCCATTCTTCATCCCTCAGATCGGCAGTCTGCAGCCTCCTCACTCTCTGCAGACCTTGACAAAATCACAGACTGGGCAAACAAGTGGAACATGTCTTTCAATCCTGACAAATCTCACACTCTTACGATGTCTCTCCGAAAAGACCGACTGGACAACCCTCCCATCCACTTTCTGAATAATCCTCTCCAAGAAGTTCTGTCACTCAAGCTTTTGGGTCTCACTATCTGCCATGATCTTTCCTGGGAAAACCACATTTCAAATCTGGCCTCCAAAGCCAATCGCCGACTGGGCATCCTCCGTCGTGCGAAGTCCTTCCTTGGCACACCTGAGCTCCTCACCACATACAAGGCTTTCATCCGCAGCTCAATGGAATACTGCTCTCCCCTCTGGGCTGGTGCTCCTGCCTCACATCTAGCTCGCCTTCGCGCTGTTGAAACCAAAGCATTCAGAATCATTGGAATCTCCCGCGATGAAGCTAACTCCAAGGGCCTCTCACTCACTCACCGCAGGCAGGTTGGTGGTCTTTCCGTCTTCTACCGACTCCTCTCTGGCCTTGCCCCCCCAGCTCTCTCTGGGCTCTGTCCCGCAAATATTCCTACAGGTCGCACAAGATCTGCCTGCAACCCTCTTTTGGTTAAACTGCCAAAATCAAGACTCTCTGCTCACCTTCACTCCTTCATTCCTCTTTTCTCCCGCCTCTGGAACAAACTCCCTCACTCTCTTCAATCCCACTCCACCCTCCAAGTCTTTAAAACAGCTGTTCACCACCATCTCTTATCTTCCCCCATCCAAAACCTTGATCTTTTCTACCCCTGCTAATTTCACCCCAATTCCACTTTTTGAAATACCAACTTCTGTCCTGGAAGTCCTTTGTGTCCTTGTGCTTTATACTTCTCCCTCTGCCCCCCCCCCCCCCCTTCCCATGCCTCCTCCCCCCGGGCCCTCTCCCTTCCACACATCTGCCTGCACTCGGATGTTGTGTTTGTGTGCTTCCCCTTTTCTCCCCATCTTGTCTTCCGCTCCCTCTTTTTGTGTATTTTGTTTGTCTGGTCGATTTGTTTGTGAAGTAAATGTTAGCTCTTTCACGAGGCTCGATTCAGTATACAAAAAAAAAAAAAAAAAAAAAAAAACTTCTGTACGTTTTCCAGAAGTATCTCTTTATTTTGCACATTAGCCAAAAAATTTTTTAAGAAAAACAAAAGTTAAATTACGACTGGGATTACGGACAGTAAAATTACAGTTCAGTACTTCGTGTAACCCCACGAGCATTCAGGAGAGCACGTACACGTTGAGGCATGCTGTTCACGAGATTTGCCAAGGTTTGGACAGGAATCGCTTGCCATGCAGTGACAATAGCCTGCTGCAATTCACGCACAGAGGTCGGCTGCTGGTCCAAGTGGTCGATTTGACGCGTTAATTCTGCCCACAAGTTCTCTATCGGATTCATATCCGGGGACATGGCAGGCCACTCCATATGATCTACATCATGGTCAGCAAGAAAGTTTTGGATCATGCGAGCACGATGAGGCCGTGCATTGTCATCTTGGAAAACAAAGTTTCCTCGAAAGGCTGCGCGAGCAAATGGAAGCAATGTTTCTTCCAGAATGGCCCTGTGCTTGAACTGGTTCAGGTTTCCATTCAGAACAACCAGGTCAGTTTTGCCCCCTGCATGAAAAGCAGCCCAAACGGTCACCCCACCACCTCGAGCTTCGACTCTTGGCACTATACAATCTTTGTTGTAGGCTTCATGCACTTGTCTGCACACTCGGACGCGACCATCTTGACGATAGACCAGAAATCTCGACTCGTCACTGAAGATCACGTGATTCCAGTGTCCTGGCTGCCATTGACGGTGCTCTCTGGCCCACTGCAATCGGCGCTGGCGGTGTTGTCTGGTCAGGCGTGGCTTTCTCAGGGGACGCCTGGCACGATAGCCTGCTTGAACCAGTCGTTGGTTGACTAGCCTTCTGGATACAGGCACATTTGTCAGTTGCTGCCACTCAGCCCTAAGCCGATTAGCTGACTTGGTACGGCCATTGCGGACTAACCGGTGCAGCTGGCGATCATCCCTCCTTGTGGTTCTGCGGGGACGTCCTGGCCTCGGTATTGGAGTAGGGACATTCCTCTGAGTATTTCGTTTCAGGATCTTTGACACCTGACCTTGAGTGATGCCATACTGCCGAGCAATAGCACGCTGTTTCATGCCGTAATCTCGTAAAGCCACCACTCCATGACAAACAGCATTGTCAATTTGACGGACCATCTCCAGAGGAAGCGGCAATAACTTTTGGAGACGTGCAGCAGTTGTTTTCCACTAATTCAGAACGCAACCACCGTTGTATACCCGACTGTGAAGCCAATCATCAAATGCACCTGTCCGTACATTTTGCCACGCCACCTGTGATATAATCCTGTTGTTGACTTCTTGCTGCGACAGACAATCAGTGACATGGTTCTTTTAACAAATAAATCACCAAAGTGTAAAAGAAACTCACTAGATTGAGATACTGAGTTAAGAAAGTAAACCCAAGTCGAGAAAAAAAAAAAATTCCATATTAAATGCCAAGTCTGTGTGTGTATATATATATATATATATATATATATATATATATATATATATATATATATATATATATATATATATATACAGTATATATATATATATATATATATATATATATATATATATATATACACATATATATTGTTGCGGATCTCAAAACGTCGGCCTCCCCCTTATGAAGGGGGGATTAATCCCCTTGTCCTTTTACTGGCTGACGTGATCCCGGGGCTATCACGTTCCTTCCGGTCGGTGTTAAATCGGGTTGTTGGTCGAATTAGTCCTATTACCTAAGTACTAACACTGGCCGTGAAGCAAGGAAATAACCCCACCCGAACCACGGCGTTAGTGGACACGCTGAGCGAAGCGAGCCGCGATTCGGGCCGTTAGCAGGTACTAAACCCGATTCGAGCGGTTGTCAATCGTGCCACGCTTACCCAATTGAGGAAAAGACTGATATGGTCGAATTGAGAGGAAACCAGGAAGAACCGGTAATTTATTTACAATTTGTACAAATAAGAAGAGGAAGAAAAAGAAAGAATGTACAGGGAAGAGGAAGAAGCAGATACACAGGGCAGCCTTATACAGTCTTACTTATTCCCTGGAAACGGGCCCGTTCACACTCAGACTCACTCTCAGACTCACTCACACGGGGTTTGAAGATGGTCGGGTTGAGGGTCCAACGGTCCACAGCTCATCCGGTCCCCGACTCGTACCGTGCAGATGGTGGAAGACGGCAGGCAGCTCTCCGCATGGCGTAGGCGCGAGGCGAACAATTATATATCGGGGGATCGGTAAGTGGCGATTATATGGCCTATGTAATACTTGTACCAGCGCCTTTATACGCGCTCCCGGTATTTCTATGAACGACGCGCCACTTCCCCCAACGGTGTTACCAAGCGCCTTTCACCAACGTCCTTCTGCACAAGCCCTTCTCCACGCTGCAGTCCTCTGCAATGCGTGCCACGCGCCAGCCCTTTGTAAAGCGCAATCAATCCATTCAAGGCTTGTCACCGCATGTTTCTCCCTCTCTTAACTCTCACACGAACCAAGCGCCTCTCCCTTAACTCAACAAGCGTCTCTCCCGTAACACAACTCATTCAGTAGAGGACCCCGGCTCATAACATGATATTGCAACTGACGAGCGCCTCTCCCTTCTCATCACTCGTTGCACGAACCAAGCGCCTCTCCCATCATAACTCGAGGGCTTGCCTCTCCCTTCTCAACTCGAGCTCTCTCCTCATAACTCATTCAAGCATCTCTCCCTTCTCATAACTGAGGTGGGGGCCTCGTGCAAAGGGTTTTATTGCCACGCCCAGCGAACCCTCTCAAATCTCTAGCCACACCCTGTCAGGTGATGTCGCCTCAGCCCTGATTGGCTGTTGAGGTCTTACCGGCTCCGCCCTTGATGGCTGCTTGACGTGGCCACACCCCCACCCTTGCGCTCCGCCCCCTTTTCGGGCCTTACCTCGTGGCCTTTGGGCTGGTTTGAGTGAGCAAGAGCAGCAAACGCTGCTGGCAGCCAAAGCGTAACAAACTGCGAGGGGCAATGAGGTGTAGACAGGATAGGCGTAATGGAGTCGGTTGGAGGGAGGTTGCAAAATGGACGGGGCCTATTCTTATTTGTTTTACACAACACAGATGCAACTATTGGAAATGGCCTTATCCTAAACACATACTATGAAATAACTAACGTTCTAAGGTGACCTAGCTATGGGGTGCAACCTTTAACCTTCAATGATGTTACCTGTGTGGGTTCTCAAAACCACAACAATATATATATACTGAAACGCAAAAGAAACTTACCACCTTTGAAACCTTTAAATATCAACAATAACACTGCGTGTAGTAAATGTGTGAACTTATTTGTGGACAATAGTGTCCTCACTGTCAGACAAAACGGTCACGGATGGTCACTTGAACCTTCAATAGTCACTTCATAGCACAGCTGTTGAACAGCCGTTTTGACTGTCAGTGATTAGCCAAGGGGTACGGGATGATTTTAATGAGCTGCACGTGATGTCTTGATATTGGCTTTAGAAAGGCCAGTGCAAAATGGGCATTTCAATCAACATGCCACGATTGTCAAGGGATCAACGGCAGCGTCCCCTGGGCATGCTGCAAGGCGGACTGAGCTACCGTGAGGTGGCACGTCGCCTTGGCTGTTCACACCAGACTATATCGGCCCTGGTGGACAGAGACACTCTCCACAACTCTGCAGATGACAGACCTTGATCAGGGAGGCCAAGAGTCACCACTGCAAGGCAGGACAGGCAGATGGTCCGAAGTCACCTGCGAGATCGATTCCGTCCAGCATCCCGCACTGCGGCAGAAACTCGGGGGCGTGCAAACCCACGGATCTCCAATGATACTGAACGAAGACGACTGCATGACTATTGCAGTCATGCAAGAAACTTAACACTTGTTTGAAATGTAATAAAATTGTAACAGTTGAAAATAAAACAAACCAACAATTGCTAATTGAAACATTGGCATTTTATTGATGACATGTCAAGTTTTTGACCAAGATACACCATCTCATCAGTTTGTTCTACAGCACAGAACAGCACAGGGTGCAATGTCAGTCCCCTTTCAATAGCGTGTGTGGCCACCATTGTTTTGGATACAGGCAGTGCATCGTCGGCGTAAATTGTTACAATTTTATTACATTTCAAACAAGTGGTAAGGCATGTTGATTGAAATGCCCATTTTGCACTGGCCTTTTTAAAGCCAATATCAAGACATCACGTGCAGCTCATTAAAATCATCCCGTACCCCTTGGCTAATCACTGACAGTCAAAATGGCTGTTCAACAGCTGTGCTATGAAGTGACCATTGAAGGTTCAAGTGACCATCAGTGACCGTTTTGTCTGACAGTGAGGACACTATTGTCCACAAATAAGTTCACACATTTACTACACGCAGTGTTATTGTTGATATTTAAAGGTTTCAAAGGTGGTAAGTTTCTTTTGCGTTTCAGTATATATATATATATATATATAAATATATATATATATACATATACTGTATGTTATATATATATACATATATATTACATATATACATATACTGTATATTATATATATATACATATATATTATATATATATATATACACATATACTGTATATTATATATATATACATATATATTATATATATATATATACACATATACTGTATATTATATATACTAGGGCATGCCCGTACTATATATATATCTAAAATTATATCCCCCCCCTCTATTTACATGAAATGGTTTGGTCCAAAGCGAACGGCTTGCGAGTACGGTGACAATCCCCCCCCTCTATTTACATGAAATGGTTTGGTCCAAAGCGAACGGCTTGCGAGTACGGTGACAATCCCCCCCCTCTATTTACATGAAATGGTTTGGTCCAAAGCGAACGGCTTGCGAGTACGGTGACAATCCCCCCCCCCCCCCTCTATTTACATGAAATGGTTTGGTCCAAAGCGAACGGCTTGCGGAGTTTGGTAAAGAAATCGCCATAGCTCGGTAACTACTTGTCCGATTAATATGAAACCTTGAAAAGGCACATCCTCAGGTCCCCAGCAATATACCTGGCAAGTTTCAAGTATATCGGACCCGTGGTTGTCGAGAAACAGCGGTCACAGACAAACATACAAACATACAAACATACAAACATACACACAGAGATTACTGGAATTATAGATAGATATACATATATATTATATATATATATATATATATATATATATATATATATATATATATATATATATATATATATATATATGCATATACTGTATATTATATATATATTATATATATATATATATATATATATATATACTGTATATTATATATATATATATACTGTATATTATATATATATATACATATATTATATATATATATATATATACACATACACATATACTGTATATTATATATATATACATATATATTATATATATATATATATACATACACATATACTGTATATTATATATATACATATATATTATATATATATATATACTGTATATTATATATATTATATACACACACACACACACACACACACACACACACACACACACACACACACACACACACACACACACACACACACACACACGTTTTGTATCCCACTGATAGGCCAGATCTGGATCCAGACCTGAACCAAAATTGAATTGGTTTGGTATCGTCACCGACATAACTCAATCACCTAGTTTTGTCATAACTCGTCCATCGTCCATAACCTTTTGAGATATTGCGCGATATATCGGTTTTAGCCCGATCCCTCAATGGTGACAAATCACTTGAAGAATTATAAAAAATTCTCATATCCGGATCTTCACCAAAATCTAATTATTTCATCTTTGTCACACACCCAACGTCTCCACTGGATTTCGCCCGAATCCGTTCACAAATTTGTGAGATATCCTGTTAGACAAACTGAAAACATAACCTTCATCCATCCACCTTAGGTGGCAAAGGTAATGATAACACTCAGGTTCTGGTGAAAGTTTAAATAAAAAGTTTTTCTTTCTTGGCCTCATTCACCAAAAATTTTGGAATGTGAACAAAATTCCCTCCTCATCAAGTGACATGTTATGCTTGAACAGGACATTTTAAAGTAGAATGCTGAAATTTTTAAGCTTTCTCATTTACATTGTAGCTCCATATCACATTCTGACATTTGAGGTAACAGCCATTTATTGACGGGATTTGATCGATCTCCAGGTCAAACTCGCTGTGGACTTCCACAGTGACACGGTGCTGAAGGAAGAGGCAATTTATTTTTATCGCAGCAGTTGAAGCTTGAAGAACAGCTGAATGAAGAGAAGAAAAGACGGGAAGGAAATGCACAGCAGGAAATGAACGGGACACAAGCTGACAGAGGAAGGACATAAGGTCACAGGAGAAGATAAAAGATAATGCAAAAAAATTGTTTCAGACCCTGGAGAAACAGCGGAACTGAATGAAAGTTTGGAACTTGGGGTAGGAGGGAGAGAGAGGGTGAGAGAGAGAGAGAGCGAGAGAGAGAGAGAGAGAGAGAGCACGAGAGATAGGGAGAGAGTGAGCTTTATGGGTAGTGCGTCTTGCATCATGGGTTGAGTAAGCCCTTGCATGGCAATGCCGTGCTGCTCGGGTTGAATCCAACACACTATGCTCATTTGTCCAACGCACCCTAATATCCTGCTTCTTTATTGAATATACATGTGTACAAGCTCTTCTCTGAAGAAACTAGAGCTTCCAGGGAACCTGAACTCAACTGGTCTATATCAATATGGTTAGAATATGCATAATAGAACCACAAACTATATAGTTTATATGTGCTAAAGAGGTACAGCAACGTTGAAGGTATCTCATGTTTAAACAGGAAACTAGAAAAAAATACTGTCTACACACCAAGTTTCAGCCTTCTCGCTACATTCGGAAGTACCAGATTGACAAAAATTGATTTTTCAATATGGCCGCCCTGCCGCACCCATTTTTGGGCGTGCAACGCCCAAATGCAATCCCAAACTAGTTTGTGTCTTAGAGATGCTGCATAACAAGTTTCATCAAATTCTATCAATATTGGTGACTTTTAGAGCATAGATGTCGAATTGTTTACAGACGACAGACAGACAGACGACGGACGACGGACACTGGGTGTCGACAAAAACTCGGCTGGACATAGTCCAGTTGAGTTAAAAAAAGGAAAGATTCAATCAAAAAGCCAATATGAGGTAGGCCAAAAAGAAATTCAATAATCTTCGTCACATTTGAATTAAATTACCATTTGAAATTTGCTTTGATAGACCAGGCAATGTGTGAAAATATAACGCGAGGGAGGATTATAAATTGGAGCACAACAATATGACAAGAGGAAGAAGAACAAGTAGAGAAGTATAAGCCAATTGCATGACAGTTTCTAACCATGCCGAAGCAGCAGAATGGACAACTGTGAGTCAATTGCACTTCGTGCTGCAAGCACTTCTCTCGGTGCTGGCTCGGTGGGCACAAAAGAGCTAACGGTATCATTCTGTGACATTGTTCACAAGTGGCCAGGGCAAAGCCTTTGTGTGGCTTTGCAAAGTAATATGCTCCGTTTCCATACAAATCAAACGATGTAGAAATTTTGCTTGCGCTTTCATCGTTGGCATTTTGGTGGAGGTTCGGTACGATATTGTGCACAATCAAACAAATGTCATTTTTGTTTGCCTTATCTGCAAGTAAGTGGGAACGAATGACCGTGGGGCGTGAGGGGATGGGCGAGAAGGTGCTGCGGTGAGAATGAAAGAGAGGACAATGGAATGAACCGATCAATGACGATGATGATCCACCAACCATCGAAGCAAGCAGCACAGCAGCACATGGGTTTGCTCAAGTCTAACAAGAGCCATTCCTAGCAGGACAGAGGTCGACACCGAGCAGCATTACAGAGATAGACTCACAATAGTAACAAGGAGTTAAAAACGTAAACAACCTAAAGGTTGGATAAACAAGAACAGAGATGGAAAAAAGATGAAAGAAAGGAGAAAAATAATAAACAAAACCACAGAAGATTACAGACAGAGGGGCAGGCAAAAGAGGAGGATGTACTCGGAAAACAAAAATACACACACATACATCATATATACACACAAATAAACATACGTGTACACACACACACGCACACACAACAAAGGCAAAGTCAAAACAACAGAGAAACAATGCTTGACAAACAGAGTCCAAGACAAACAAAGAGGCAAAGACAAACAAAGAGGCAAAGACAAACAAAGAGGCAAAGACAAACAAACAGGCAAAGACAAACAAACAGGCAAAGACAAACAAATAGAGGTAGAGACAGAGACAGAATGCAGTACAGTATATGATGAAGGCAAAAGAAAAATGCAATCGAATGCATTGATAAAATGCCCAGGGTGTTTTTGCGGCAGCTTGTAAGACTTCTTGCCCTTGCCAGCAGATGGTAGCCCAGTGATTACGAATAGCGTCCGTGTGCACCTAGGGAGGACCAACCTCAAGGGTGCGAAGGCACTAGAGCGGAGTGGGCCATCCCGCTTAATCATCACCGTGTGTGCCACTCACGAGCGAGCTGGGAGAGTCTTTGTTTAACTGGGATTGAGGGGAGTGGGGGGATGCAAAACCTCTCCCCTCCCCCTCTCCTCTTACACAAAAGTGTGAAGCATTCTTCCCAAGGAAATCACACCAAATGCGACCCGGGCGGAGTATGACGAGGCTGGTCGCAGTACCCTCGTCGCCCTGCCACATCTTAATAAGCCCTAGAGGGATTTGAAAATTTTTGTCCCATCTGGAAATGTCATTGCCTGCCTGGGTCTCCTAACCGGCAGGTTGAAGACATCCCCTGTGAAACTGCACGAGGTCGGCCGATTCCAAACGGGAAAGCTTATGTTGGCGATCGACGTGCAACTTGTTCCAAGCAAAAACATCCACCTTCCGGAGGCTGCCCAAAATGTTTCAAACTTACACGTATCCTCATTTTGTTCATAAATTTATCAACACAGGAGTTGCATTGCTGTTGCCCAGGTGAACAGCCCGGATGCATCATGTTACAAGCTTTCATACACAGGTACCAAATACCGAATGCCTTCTTAGATTAGGACAGATGTTATAGCTACAAATAAGGGTTTTCAAGGGAGATTAAAAATGTATAAATATGACATTTTGAAATACCACTGCTCAGAAAGTAAGTAAACCTTACTCACAATAGTGAAAATAAAGTGGTCATTCCAGCTGCATGTATTTCATCGGATGCATTAAATGGACGATATAGCAATAAAGAGAAACTAAATGCAAATATTAAAACATAATTATGACATCAGATAATGAGAAATTTATTTTACAAACCTTTTATCAAAATAAAGCATGCATTAAAGCAGGAAGTACAGCTTTAATGACTTAAGCAAATCTGTGTAGGAAGCCATTTCTTGTTCATGCCTGGTTGTGAACTGTATTAGGTCAATCATGGATAGAGGAAAACAAGATTTGGCTGCCTCCGTAAAATTTACCGGCCATGGGACCTGTAATGTTTTTGTAAAACTGAACCTGCCTTCCCTTCCAGAAGAGTGAGAAAGAGAAGGAGTGAATGAGAGTGAGCGATTATATATATATATATTATGGGCCAGCCTCCAGCGAAGAAGTTGATGACTGATGCCCCGCCTTGGCTGCCAGCGACACTGCAAGAGATGAGCTCGGCCAATGAGCATCATATAGAAACAAAGACGGACTAGTAAAGAGGCAGCACCCATGAAGCTCAAGCTGCGCTCAAAGCTGCCCGGGCCCAAAAAACACGCTTCTCCCAAGAACCTTACAAGCCCTAGAATTCAAGGGCTCGGGACTTGCACACATCTGGAGAAATTGAAGATCCCAAGCTGAACCTGCGAGGAGGAATCCTGCAAGGACGAACAGGCTGGTGACGTGGAACAGCGGAGAGCTGACAAGCCACAGAGTTTCCGTGGATGCGCCAGCCAAAAACGGATTTACACAATCTAGCTCTGGCTTTCCATACTTCTAATTCATACACTTTGAACGCACAAGAGTATTCAACAATATGCCCTCATCCCTTTTTTATGGCTGGGTTACTGACTTGCATCTCACACTTTCCACCAAAGCACTAGAGGCATTCACCTGCACCTCTCCCTACACTGCACGCCACATCCTCTATCCTCTATCCTCTATCCTCTATCCTCTATCCTCTATCCTCTATCCTCTATCCTCTATCCTCTATCCTCTATCCTCTATCCTCTATCCTCTATCCTCTATCCTCCTCTTCTTTCTTCCCTTTCTTACGTCGGAAGTTGAGACCATCATGAGCCCAACGGCCTGCATCGGGCGACTGAGAGGCCGACCCTACACCTCGATCTAATTTCTTTCTCTGTCTATCACTCTTATTTATCTTGTTTCCCTGGAATGACTGAGGCACCTGTATGTGTAGAATTGTGATAAGTTGACTGATAAATGGGCTTATGTACTTTGTGGGAAGATCTCTCTTGTGTGAACTGTTTGCATCATAAATACATGCCTTTGCTAATCTCTTCTAAACTGTTTTCCAAACTGCCCGATCGTCTCTTTCTATTGGTTAGACAATAGTGTGTATTTAGTTCACAGAGGGGAGTTCTGTTCCACCATTTCATAATGGTCGGTCATTAGCCAATTTTCCATGTAAAGTACCGCTTTGCCATATTGATTGACAGTAGTGGAAATTTGAGAGCATGGTACTCTATCTGGAGGGTTTAATTTGCCAGAAAGGTAAAGCAGAGTTAGGCATTGGACCATGCCTCAATTAAATGTTTTAGATGGCATCCATGGTTGCTTAGCAACCTGTCATGCCACGGAGTTATCTTCAGCTCGTCGGCTTCAGGGTCATCAGCCAGGAACGTCACCTCACGACCACCACCAAACCCATAACTATATATATGTATAGGAATACAGAGAGATAGAATCGAGAAAGAGAGAGAAAGAATCGAGAGAGAGAAAGAATCGAGAAAGAGAGAGAGAGAAAGAGAGAGAAAGAATCGAGAGAGAGAAAGAATGGAGAAAGAATCGAGAAAGAGAAAGATAGAATAGAGAAAGAGAGATCGTATAGAGAAAGAGAGAGAAAGAATAGAGAAAGCGAGAGAAAGAGAGGGAAAGAATCGAGAAAGAATAGAGAAAGAGAGAGATAGAATAGAGAAAGAGAGAGAAAGAGAGAGATAGAATAGAGAAAGAGAGAGAAAGAGAGAGATAGAATAGAGAAAGAGAGAGATAGAATAGAGCAATAGAGAGAAAGAGAGAGAAAGAATCGAGAAAGAGAATAGAGAAAGAGAGAGATAGAATATCAAAAGAGAGAGATAGAATAGAGATAGAATAGAGATAGAGAGAGAAATAATCGAGAAAGAGAATAGAGAAAGAGAGAGATAGAATAGAGAGAGAGAGAAAGAGAGAGATAGAATAGAGAGAGAAAGAGAGAGATATATAATAGAGAAAGAGAGAGATAGAATAGAGAAAGAGAGAGATAGAATAGAGAAAGAGATAGAATAGAGAAAGAGATAGAATAGAGAAAGAGAGAGATAGAATAGAGAAAGAGAGAGATAGAATAGAGAAAGAGATAGAATAGAGAAAGAGATAGAATAGAGAAAGAGAGAGATAGAATAGAGAAAGAGATAGAATAGAGAAAGAGAGAGATAGAATAGAGAAAGAGAGAGATAGAATAGAGAAAGAGATAGAATAGAGAAAGAGAGAAATATATATATATTTTTTGTATACTGAATCGAGGCTCGTGAAAGAGCTGACATTTTAGTCAGGTTCACTATGTTTTTTCGTTCAAAATTTTGGTAGATTAGCAAAACTATACATTTTTGGAATATTCAGAGCATGAGGAATCCAAAAATTAATGTTTACATTTGCGTAGACACCTTTGCGAAAATGACACTCAGGACAGTGATGAAGATCTGTAAAAGCATATTCCTGAACGGTATAGACCTCGTAGATCCTGTGTATAGGACTTATAGTTCAATCTGATACTACCTATAACTTCCTATAACAACCTATAACTTCAAAGGACTTGCAATATCATGTATTATGTAATACAGTTATATCACAAATATAAAGACAATGGTTTTCAATTACCTTTGTTTGTTGCTTTTCTATAATCCTGAGCACTATTTTGAGGCCTTTATTGGATTCCTTGACCCAGAAAACATAGGATTAGCATATTTAATTAAGTCTCTAGGTTGACTTGAAGCCGAGATCGCGCAAAATATGTATTTTATGGCGGCCATTTTCAAAATCCAAAATGGCGGCCATGCAGGTGTCTGTGTAAATGCCAACATTGATTTTCGGATTCTCCATGCTCTGAAGATTCCAAAAATGTACAGGTTTGCTAATCCCAAAATTTTGAAAGAAATTCTATTTGTTAACATCGTGAACCTGACTATCTTCATCACTGTCCTGAGTGTCATTTTCGCAAAGGTGTCTACGCAAATGTAAACATTAATTTTTGGATTCCTCATGCTCTGAATATTCCAAAAATGTATAGTTTTGCTAATCTACCAAAATTTTGAACGAAATTATATTTGTTAACATAGTGAACCTGACTATTTACTTCACAAACAAATCAACCAGACAAACAAAATATATAAAAAGAGGGAGCGGAAGACAAGAGAAGGGGAAGCACACAAACACTGGAGAGCACACAACATTTCAGAGCAGGGAGATGTGTGGGAGGGAGAGGGCTTGGGGGGAGGAGGCGTGGGAAGGGGGGGGGGGGGTGGGGGAAGTATAAAACACAAGGACACCAAGGACTTCCAGGACAGAAGTTGGTATTTCAAAAAAGTGTAATTGGGGTGAAATTAGCGGGGGTAGAAAAGATCAAGGTTTTGGATGGGGGAAGATAAGCGATGGTGGTGAACAGTTGTTTTAATCGAGAAAGAATAGAGAAAGAGAGAGATAGAATAGAGAAAGAGAGAGAAAGAGAGAGATAGAATAGAGAAAGAGAGAGAAAGAGAGAGAAAGAGAGAGAAAGAGAGAGAAAGAGAGAGATATATAATAGAGAATGAGAGAGATAGAATAGAGAATAGAGAAAGAGATAGAATAGAGAAAGAGATAGAATAGAGAAAGAGAGAGAAAGAGAGAGAAAGAATAGAGAAAGAGAGAGATAGAATAGAGAAAGAGAGAGATAGAATAGAGAAAGAGAGAGAAAGAGAGAGAAATATAAAAGAGAAAGAGAGAGATAGAATAGAGAAAGAGATAGAATAGAGAAAGAGAGAGATAGAATAGAGAAAGAGTAGAGATAGAGTAGAGATAGAATAGAATCAAGATAGAATCGAGATAGAATACAGATAGAATAGAGAAAGAAAGAGAAAGAAAGAGAAAGAAAGAGAAAGAGAGAAATATAGAGATAAAACAAATAAACAGAAGGATGCAGAGAGATAGAATAGAGAAATAGAGCTAGAGAAATAGAGCGATAGGATATATAATTATATATATATATATATATATATATATATATATATATATATATATATATATATATATATATATATATATATATATATATATATATATATATATATATATATATATATATACACATATATATATATATATATATATAAAGCAGTAAAGTATGTTTGTTTATAACTCGAGAACTACTCATCGCAGAGAAAAACCAAAGGCATATTCAGAATCAGTACGTCTCAGAGCAACTACAGCACACCTTAAAATTAAAAAAAACTTCGCGTTTTAAAATTATGACGTCATCAGCTTATTTGGGAACGTTAATTTTTCAACTTCATATTCAGAATCAGTACGTCCCAGAGAAACTTCGTAACGTTAATTTTTCAACTTCATCCGATTGACATGGGACCAACGGCATGTGACAGAGAGTGAAATATTTATTTGACGACAATGACTTCCGACTTCCGGGTTCGGAATGCGGGACCAATGCCATTTGACAGGGAATAAAAAAGAAATGCGACATTCAATTGACGACAATGACTTCCGACTTGACTCCCTCCTCCCCCTACCCTCCCCCCTCCCCTCCCCCCCTCCTCCCCCCTCCCCCCCGTTCCCCTCCCCTCCCCCGCCCGGCAATGCCGGGGACTTCTGCTAGTATATATATAGATTGTCATGGGCACCGCAAGGCTAACCCCCGCTTTTGCAGGGAAAATGGCCTTAAAATGCCTGTTGTGTGTGTGTATATATATTTGGCATTTAATTTGACATTTGGCATTTGTCATTTTGACATTTGGCATAAATTTGGCATTTGACAACTTGGCATTTAATATGGAATAATTTTTTTTTCTTGACTTGGGTTTACTTTCTGGGGGAGGGGAGGGGAGGGGATAGTATATATAGTCTCAGTATATCAATCTGGTGAGTTTCTTTTACACTTTGGTGATTTATTTGTTAAAAGAACCATGTCACTGATTGTCTGTCGCAGCAAGAAGTCAACAACAGGATTAAATCACAGGTGGCATGGCAAAATGTACGGACAGGTGCATTTGACGATTGGCTTCACAGTCGGGTATACAAGGGTTGTTGCGTTCTGTATTAGTGGAAAACAACTGCTGCACGTCTCCAAAAGTTATTGCCGCTTCCTCTGGAGATGGTACGTCAACTCGACAATGCTGTTTGTCATGGAGTGGTGGCTGTACGAAATTACGGCATGAAAGAGCGTGCTATTGCTCGGCAGTATGGCATCACTCAAGGTCAGGTGTCAAAGATCCTGAAACGAAATGCTCAGAGGGGTGTTCCTACTCCAATACCGAGGCCAGGACGTCCCCGCAGAACCACAAGGAGGGATGATCGCCAGCTGCACCGGTTAGTCCGCAATGGCCGTACCAAGTCAGCTAATCGGCTTCAGGCTGAGTGGCAGCAACTGACAAATGTGCCTGTATCCAGAAGGCTAGTCAACCAATGACTGGTTCAAGCAGGCTATCGTGCCAGGCGTTCCCTGAGAAAGCCACGCCTGACCAGACAACACCGCCAGCGCCGATTGCAGTGGGTCAGAGAGCACCATCAATGGCAGCCGGGACACTGGAATCACGTGATCTTCAGTGACGAGTCAAGATTTCTGGTCTATCGTCAAGATGGCCGCGTCCGAGTGCGCAGACAAGTGCATGAAGCCTACAACAAAGGTTGTATAGTGCCAAGAGTCCAAGCTGGATGTGGTGGGGTGACCGTTTTGGCTGCTTTTCACGCAGGGGGCAAAACTGACCTGGTTGTTCTGAATGGAAACCTGAACCAGTTCAAGTACAGGGCCATTCTGGAAGAAACATTGCTTCCATTTGCTCGTGCAGCCTTTCGAGGAAACTTTGTCTTCCAAGATGACAATGCACGGCCTCATCGTGCTCGCATGATCCAACACTTTCTTGCTGACCGTGGTGTAGAGCATATGGAGTGGCCTGCCATGTCCCCGGATATGAATCCGATAGAGAACTTGTGGGCAGAATTAACGCGTCAAATCGACAACTTGGTCCAGCAGGCCACCACTGTGCGTGAATTGCAGCAGTCTATTGTCACTGCATGGCAAGCGATTCTTGTCCAAACCTTGGCAAATCTCGTGAACAGCATGCCTCAACGTGTACGTGCTCTCCTGAATGCTCGTGAGGGTTACACGATGTACTGAACTGTAATTTTACTGTCCGTAATCCCAGTCGTAATTTAACTTTTGTTTTTGTTAAAAAAAAAATTGGCTAATGTGCAAAATAAAGAGATACTTCTGGAAAACGTACAGAAGTTTAACACAGTACTGTCCATGAATTGAGTTCGATATCAGTTCACATCACTTTCAAGGATCAATTTATTTGTTTCGAAATGTCAAATGTGGTTGTTTTTTTTGGTTTTTTTTGTTTTGTTTTGTATACAAGATCGAGGCTCGTGAAAGAGCTAACATTAATCACACAAAAAGACAAACCGACACACAAAACACAAAAAACAAGGGGAGCGGCAGACAAGATGGGGAGAGAGGGGGAAGGACACAAAAGAGAGGGGGAAGAGGGGGAAGGACACAAACACAACATTTGAGAGCAGGGACATCGGGAGGACTTGGGGGGAGGTGGGAGAGGAATAAAACATATGAACACTGCAAGGACTCTGGGGTGAATTACCGGGGGTAGAAAAGATCAAGGTTTTCGATGGGGGAAGATAAGAGATGGTGGTGAACAGCTGTTTTAAAGACCTGGAGGGAGGAGTGGGATTGAAGGGAGTGGGGGAGTTTGTTCCAGAGGCGGGAGAAAAGGGGAATGAAAGAGTGAAGGTGAGCAGAGAGCCTAGACTTTGGCAGTTTAACCATAAGAGGGTTGCAGGCAGATCTTGTGCGACCTGAAGGAATATTGGGGGGACAGAGCACAGAGAGAGCTGGGGGAGCAAGGCCGGAGAGGAGTCGGTAGAAGACAGAAAGACCACCAACCTGCCTGCAGTGAGTGAGTGAAAGGCCCTCGGTGTTGACTACATCGCAGGAGATTCCAATGATTCTGAAAGCTTTGGCCTCAACAGCGTGAAGCCGAGCAAGGTGTGAGGCAGGAGCACCAGCCCAGAGGGGGGAACAGTATTCCATTGAGCTGCGGATGAAAGCCTTGTATGTGGTGAGGAGCTCAGGTGTGCCAAGGAAGGACTTCGCACGACGGAGGATGCCCAGTCGGCGACTGGCTTTGGAGGCCAGCTTGGAAATGTGGTTTTCCCAAGAAAGATCATGGCAGATAGTGAGACCCAAAAGCTTGAGCGACAGAACTTCTTGGAGAGGATTGTTGAGAAAGTAGATGGGAGGGTTGTCCAGTCGGTCCTTTCAGAGAGACATTGTAAGAGTGTGAGATTTGTCAGGATCGAAAGACATGTTCCACTTGTTTGACCAGTCTGTGATTTTGTCCAGGTCTGCAGAGAGTGAGGAGGCTGCAGACTGCCGATCTGAGGGATGAGGAATGGAGCGACAGAGAGTAGAGTCGTCAGCAAAGAGATAGAGAGGATTTTCAAGAGAGTCAGAGAGATCATTGATGAAAAAATCATTTAAAGGTCACATTTAAAGATCATTTAAAGGTCACTAACAAAATCTAGAATAATTTCAACATAATTCCAATGAACTTTTGGTTCTAAGACATCTTGAAAAGTAAGTTCACCCCCACAAAAAAAAAATTCCATATTAAATGCCAAGTCTGTATATAATATTATTTTTTTTTTTTTTTTTTTTTTTTTTTTTCATTCGAACCAGCATCATTCATCATTCCAATCACAAATAAATACTATGGTTTTAATATATCAAAATATAATGTTAAATCATGATTGTATTGAAATATTATCAAACCAGCGAACCGTTATCTGTTCACTTCCGGATTCAGGAGCAAGGTGCATGTGGATCGCATTTCAAAATCATAATTGTATTAAGAAATTTCTGAAACCTCCTACCTAGCTTACAACACCCGCTGGGACCCCAAAACATTACAGAGAAGGTCATTATATTTCCTTCTCGTGAAATATGCAACTGTAATAATTACAAAACGCTGTACCCATTTCATGCGACCAGCTCTGATTGGTGGACGTTTGTGCGGGGCATACATACATACATACACCGGACGAACAGACAAATGCTGTTTCAGATGACATTGCCATATGGGATATGCCGTAAAAATAGAGAGGGATAGAGGGGGGTAGAAAGAGGGATATAGAGAGGGATAGAGAGAGACAGAGGAGAGATTAAATATAGAGAGAGATAGAGAAATATAGAGAGATAGAGAAAGATAGAGGGATAGAGAGAGACAGAGGTATAGATGAAATATAGAGAGAGATAGAGAAAGACAGAGAGGGATAGAGAGAGACAGAGGTATAGATGAAATATAGAGGGATAGAGAGAGATAGAGGGATAGAGAGAGATAGAGGTATAGATGAAATATAGAGGGATAGAGAGAGACAGAGGTATAGATGAAATATAGAGGGATAGAGAGAGACAGAGGTAGAGATGAAATATAGAGAGAGATAGAGAAAGATAGAGAGGGATAGAGAGAGACAGAGGTATACATGAAATATAGAGAGACATAGAGAAAGACAGAGAGGGATAGAGAGAGACAGAGGTATAGATGAAATATAGAGAGAGATAGAGAAAGATAGAGAGGGATATAGTCCTTGAGCCAACCGGCCATTTTTTGAAGTGAATGCTCCGGCGGGGGGAGTAATTCTCATTATGATTTTCCATTAGACCAATGTCTCAAGTGTCAGAAAAGGTGTGATGGACATCTGAGAACGGTAGCTTAGTGCCCGGATGGACGCCATCTTTGAAACCACCCAGCTCGAAAATGCCCATTTGGTGGGGTACATTGTTGCACGTGTATCTGGACTTCTATACTAGCTATCGATGTGCGGTTGACGACTAAATATACGTCCGATGTGTACCGTCTAAATAAAAAATAATATGAAGCATTTTGTTTTAGATTAATTATTATAAAAATCAATTATCGAAAAAAAATCATATATTTTTCAATATTTTATTATTAGACTTGTACTTTTTTCAGTGAAACAACACTGGTATGATTTTCCAAATTATGCATTGTGCTACACCGTTTATCTGTCTATAAAAATAACTCAAAAACTAAAACATATCATCCACCACGAGTGTACACAAAAAATATATGAAAAGGCATGCACTTTCCACAAACCGAAACTATGTCAGTTGGAATTTCCCGCCGATAATCAACCCACAGAACCCAGTGCCGAAAGTGACGTCAGTCTGTTCTATATCTATATTCTATATCTCAGTCTGAGATTTGTTGCGGTGACCTGATTAATTTCTGAGGGGGGGGGGGGGGGTGGCTTAAGAACTAAAAGTGAACATGTTAGATGGCGCCACATACAACTCTATTATAGAGTTGTATTGTGGCGCCATCTAACATGTTCACTGACTTGGATGAGTATGTCTATGTAAGCTGGCGAGCTTTTCGGATATCGGAGTAATCTAACGTCAGTCTTTTTGTTCTTTCAGCTGAGATGGCCGGTGTCGAGGCGAAACGGGCGAAGATTGAACCTGAGTCCGGAACGTGCATCCTGTGCAGCAAGAAGTCGCCACTCTCTGAGCTAAGCAAGGCAGCGGGCAACAGTTCTTGGAAGACATTGTGTGACGCAGCCGCAGTTAGAAACTTTTATCCAATTCTAAAGCTAGTCCAAGAAGGCGCAGTTGAACTTCCTAATATTCCAATATTATACCATAGGGCTTGTAGATCAGACTTCACTCACAAAAACCACCTAGCTACTTTGACCAATGCAGCTAGAAGTTCTTCAGTTGATACTGGCGATGCGGTGCGACGGCGATCATCACGGGAAGAGACAGGATCAACTTCAACGGTCTACGATGATAAATGCATTTTTTGCCAGCGTGCTTCAAAATTCATAAAAGGCAGTCGTACCCGTGAAACAGTTGTCTTGGCTGTTGAACTTCGAGCAGATAAGACAATAAGAGATGCTGCGACAGCTCGCAATGATGAGAGAGTTTTGGCATTGACTACACGAGATATGGTTGCAGCTGAGGCTCACTACCACTTCTCCTGCTATAGAAACTACACACGGCCCCAAAAACCTCAAGTAGAAACTGACATTGAAGATAATATCGAGAAAAAAGAAATGATACGATGTATATTCAATTTCATTCGCACTGACTTGTTCTTGAACCCGAGGATTGTTCCAATAGTTGATGTTGCAACAGATATCCTGTCTTCAGATACATTTTCAGTTGATGTTCGTGACTCCATCAAGAAGAATCTGCAGCGCACATTACAAAGAGAGTTTGGAGAATCGCTCATCTTCTTCAATGTGAAACACCGTGTATACTTGATGCCCGATAATCTGACAAAGCGAGAGATTGCTGCAGAGTGCGTAAACCTGAAAGCAGAAGTGAAAGCATTTGAACGAACGGACGGTGAAAGTAACATTGTGCGTGCAGCTACTTCACTGCGACACCAGATCAAAGATGCTCATTACAATGAACGTTGGCCGCCTCAGCCAGCAGAACTCACTTCAGATTACGTGAAGATACCAGATTCTCTTCGTGTATTTCTGCATACTTTGATTTGCGGGAGTGGGGGTAGCTCTGCGCGTGCCGACACACTGGTATGGTCGATGGCTCAAGATATCATCAATGCTGTACACCGGGGTACCATCAGAACATCGAAGCATGTCCTACTTCCGTGGGTCATGAAAACGCTCACCGGTAATACAGAGGTCATCAGAATATTGAATCGACTCGGGCACGGATGTTCGTACACAGTTCTGGAAGAAATCGAGACAGCGCTATGCATAGACAAATTAGCAAGTGTGGAGAAAGATACAGTACCACTTCCGTCACATGTGCACCCTTCGGTCCCGACTGTATTAGCATTCGATAACATCGACAGGCTAGAGGAATCGCTGAGTGGTGGCGGAACATCGCATCGCGTCAACGGTATCACCGTCCAACCGAAGTCGCAGTCGTGTTTGCCGCCCCAACCTCCATCGGCAGTATCCAAAGCAGATAAGAAGCGATCTATCCCGTCATCCAGCGATTTAGTTCCAATATACAGCGGTGGGAAACGAGAAGGGCCCACCTGCAATCAAGCCTGCAGATCTTTCTGACACTCTTGCAGGCGCAACATCCCTTGCGCAGCGCCGAAATCACGTATGGATTATGACTCGCATGCTGGAACCATGCGACCAGACAATCAGTTCGTGGACTGGTTTCAACATCATGACTAGAGATCGTGTTCAGGTGACGGAAGATGTAGTTGGCTACCTGCCGACTATAAACGCGCCTGCCACAGATATGGCAACAGTGCAAGAAATCCTCAGAGAAGCTCTGAACATCATGTCATCACTTCAGCTTGAGCGTATACCGGTGGTGCTAGACCAGGCACTATTTGCTAAGGCGACCGAAATAGCATGGAAAGATGTCGATCGATATGGAAGAATCGTGCTCATGATGGGGAACTTCCATACCATCTGTAACTTCATGTCGAGCATTGGGAAAATGTTTGGAGATGCAGGCCTTCGGGATGTAGCTGTTGAGTCAGGAGTAATCGCTGAAGGTTCCATCAACAGGGTTCTGGAAGGCAAGCAATACAACCGTGCTGTGCGACTGTTGGAAGTTGGTGCAAGCACTCGAATGTAGCCACGAGGAAGCAGACACGCGTATGTTTCTCCACGCAAAGCACGCCGCTACCCACTACAAGACGATCATCTTAGTGGCAGATGACACCGACGTTCTGATCATCAGTCTTCATCTCAGCAGAACCATCGATAGTCAGCTCTTCATCAGACGAGGAACAAAGGTTCGTGTCAGAATGATCGACGTTGGAAAGTTGGCTGCGGTATTGGGGTCTGGAGTTTGCAGTGCATTGCCAGGGCTTCATGCATGGAGCGGGTGTGACACTGTGAGTGCTCTGGCTAGCCAAGGAAAGATAAAGGCTTTGAAGCTTGTGCAAGCGAATGAGCTGTATCTTCAAGCATTCACAGATCTGGGATCTTCGTGGAATGTACCAACAGACGTCTTCAATAGCATTCAGGCCTTCACGTGTCAGCTGTACGCCAAGAACACGAAGATCGTCGGTGTTAATTCGCTCCGTTATCACATGTTCTGTGCAAAGAAGGGCCAGATCGAATCTGGACAATTGCCGCCTTGTGAAGACTCCTTGATGCAGCATACGCTTAGGGCCAACTATCAGGCGGCTATCTGGCGACGCAGCCTTGAAAACCTACCAGACGTCCCAACACCATCAGCAGGACATGGTTGGGAACTCGATGATGGCGGTTCGCTCACAATCCGATGGATGGCGGGTCTACCAGCTCCAGATGTCGTCTTGAATCTCATCTCATGCACATGCAGAAGGACGTGTCGACCGTCAGATTGCTCCTGCATACTGAATGGGTTGAAGTGCACTGTTGTGTGTAAGCTGCAGGGATGCTCCAACATGGTGCAGGATGATGCTATCGTGGCTCAGGATGCCAATGACTCTGATGGCGACTCTGATGATTAACTTTGTGTGCACTGTATATTGTATAGCATATGTTGTTCTCTATTATAATGCAGGCCAAATTGCCTGAAAATCTTTATAGACAGATAAACGGTTTAGCAAAATGTATAATTTGGAAGATCATACCGGTGTTATTTGACTAAAACATGACATGTTCAATGATACCTCCGCTTGCTTATTAGGAATATACATCGTATGGTGTTAAAATCAGCTCCATACGTCTTTCCAAACTCTAGTAATGAATAATTAATATAATTGGCGGCCATTTTGAAATCCAAGATGGCCACCAAAGTGCAGATTTCCTATGTAACAATTTCCGCCTGCTTATTAGATATCGTATGGTGTTAAAATCCTCTCCGTACGACATTCCTAACTTGCGTTATCGTCAGAATAGATAATGCCAGCGGCGGCCTAAGTCATTTTATGCCTCTTTACATTTATTTGTTGTAAACTCGTGGTGGATGATATGTTTTAGTTTTTGAGTTATTTTTATAGACAGATAAACGGTGTAGCACAATGCATAATTTGGAAAATCATACCAGTGTTGTTTCACTAAAAAAAGTACAAGTCTAATAATAAAATATTGAAAAATATATGATTTTTTTTCGATAATTGATTTTTATAATAATTAATCTAAAACAAAATGCTTCATATTATTTTTTATTTAGACGGTACACATCGGACGTATATTTAGTCGTCAACCGCACATCGATAGCTAGTATAGAAGTCCAGATACACGTGCAACAATGTACCCCACCAAATGGGCATTTTCGAGCTGGGTGGTTTCAAAGATGGCGTCCATCCGGGCACTAAGCTACCGTTCTCAGATGTCCATCACACCTTTTCTGACACTTGAGACATTGGTCTAATGGAAAATCATAATGAGAATTTCTCCCCCTGCCGGAGCATTACTTTTGGTCTGGCTCAAGGACTAATAGAGAGAGACAGAGGTATAGATGAAATATAGAGAGAGATAGAGAAAGATAGAGAGAGATAGAGAGAGACAGAGGTATAGATTAAATATAGAGAGAGATAGAGAAAGATAGAGAGAGATAGAGAGAGACAGAGGTATAGATGAAATATAGAGAGAGATAGAGAAAGATAGAGAGGGATAGAGAGAGACAGAGGTATAGATGAAATATAGAGAGAGATAGAGAAAGATAGAGGTATAGATGAAATATAGAGAGAGATAGATAAAGATAGAGAGGGATAGAGAGAGACAGAGGTATAGATGAAATATAGAGAGAGATAGAGAGGGATAGAGAGAGACAGAGGTATAGATGAAATATAGAGAGAGATAGAGAAAGATAGAGAGAGATAGAGAGAGACAGAGGTATAGATTAAATATAGAGAGAGATAGAGAAAGATAGAGAGAGATAGAGAGAGACAGAGGTATAGATGAAATATAGAGAGAGATAGAGAAAGATAGAGAGGGATAGAGAGAGACAGAGGTATAGATGAAATATAGAGAGAGATAGAGAAAGATAGAGGTATAGATGAAATATAGAGAGAGATAGAGAAAGATAGAGAGGGATAGAGAGAGACAGAGGTATAGATGAAATATAGAGAGAGATAGAGAAAGATAGAGGTATAGATGAAATATAGAGAGAGATAGATAAAGATAGAGAGGGATAGAGAGAGACAGAGGTATACATGAAATATAGAGAGAGATCGAGAAAGATAGAGAGGGATAGAGAGATAAGCTATATGCAGTTATTCCTTGCTTTTGAAATACGCGTTTAAATATTTTATTTTTAGTTTAAAGCGACGTCATTATTTACGTGTTAATTTTGACCAAATTCCCAAACCTATATCCAGTATTCCTTGCACAGGCAGTTGTGTCCAATAATAACCTTTCACAGGGTTTCTATTCGCGAAAACATATTGCAATCTCAACACTTGCATTGTTTTTCTGACGTCGATGACTGCAATGCGGTTGTAAGCGAGCTGACTCACAAAAAGCCAAATGTTCCGTTCTCACTCTATCGGTTCCTGGAGCAAACGAGGGCCTTTTCCAAGCCTACCTTAAGTTCACACGTCTGGAATTTGCCATTCCTGGTGGGAAACAAATCTAAAACAGCTGCACCTATTATTTACAAGCTGCACGTGAGCTCCAACGAAAGCACGACGTAGAGGCTCTTTGGGAGCAAAGGCAGAGTTTCTGCAACGTTGTTGCGCCGATGCTCAGATCGCGTCAAAGCGCAAAGCGATGTGTGCAGAAAGGCATGGAAAAACACCAATCCCACCTCTGACACCAAAAACACCTTCGAGGTAAAACGAATAATGACGAGCAGCCCGTATCTGTATAACTCAGCAAAATAGTGGTTAGACATATTATGAGAGTGCCCTGCTCTGCTCAACCCTCCGTGCTCCGCCGACACGTCATAACGCACCATCACATGGTATTTCTTAACGGTTTCCGCACACCATACGCTTTTTGAAAATGTCGGTACCTTGTACAAAGTGTTTTATGAATAGCGCCGCGAAAGTGGCGTGCGCACGTGCCGTGTTATTAACCACAAGCTGGAAGGGAAAAATGCATGAGTGTCTGGTTCAAATCTCACTTTCAACAAAACCACTCAGATTGTCCATTCGGACACTCGTCAGGAAAATTGGAATGAGTGCCATTCCAACGTGGTGAGGTAAAAGTGTGCCTACTCGGTACGTAATGGTAAAAGATAATTTGGCCATTCATTGAGATTAAACTATGTTCGGATATCCTTGATTTTGCCCTTTGGTGAGAGTTTTCTTTATTTTTTTTAAAACTTTCTTTTGCAAAGACCCTGGGAAGACCGCACATGCGACGGGTCACGTTATATTTTGGAAAGGACAACAACCTGCCGATCCCATCTGCTCACAATTGGCTTGGAGATCTAAAATATCTCAGGCTATCTTTTACAGTCGATCTTTGGACTGGCACAAACGTATGTACAATTGCATGTATGTGTCGAGTGTGTCAAGTAAAGCTCATTTGAACCTATCCCAGTCAATAACCAAAGTGGAAACTCCTTGGACATGAGACTATTTAATGATGGCATTTACATGTGATATGCAACTTTCATCAACATACAAAAACCAAACAACAAGAGTAGGCAAGTTATCACCGGTATCCTGAACAAATTACAAATTCCGGCCCAAATCACTTTTAGTCAAACATCAGGCCTGGTCAGCCGGTTCGTGAAAGACTTGGCCAAACACTTTCCCTGGCCGAACCCACCAGAAGGTGGGAATAATTGGAACATTAAAGAAGGAGTAGTAGCAGTAGAAAAAGTTGTAGTCGTCATAGTAGTCGTGGTAGTAGTAACAAAAATATAATCGTTATAACGAATTGTACGTTTATTGGAACAAACACGTTAAAAAAAAAATTAAAAAAAAGATTTAAACTCTTCACATAATGAACAGCAAAATGTGCAATTTTTAATTGTAAAAAAAAAAACAAGACCTGTCAAGCCATTAGAGGGAAAATGAGAACAGCACTCGGTAGAAAGTATACCTCCGCCAGGATGAACAGTTTACGTTTTGTATCCTACTGATTGGCTGGATCTGGATTCAGACCTGAACTAAAATCGAATCACCTGTTCTCGTCACTTGTCCCATGCCGAACGTCTCCATCAAATTTTGTCCAAATCCATCCACAACTTTTTGAGATATCTTGTTCACAAACAGACAGACAAGGGTGAAAACATAACCTCCCCCCAACATTACCCCACCTTTTTGGACACTCTATTATGGACATTCATTTGAACTTGCCGGATGGCCTAGACCCTAGAGGTACGCACACTCACCACTGAGCTGTCTAGCCTGGGTTTGAATCCCGACCCAGCGATAAGCTATCATCCTGGTGTTTCATCAATGTGTGTTCTGTCCTCGGAAGGTCATTCAGCTGTCGCCATTAGTTGGTCGACATTAAATCTCCCACGTTACCTCCTTCGTGTAGAGTAGGCGAGTTATCGCTGGCACCCTGGTCATAGACGATGATATCATCATTGCTTATTAGCTCCATGCTGACAATAACACGTGGTAACCGATGAGATTGGACACGAATGTTTGCACTACCGCCATCTTGAGCAACCACAGCAAAATTGCATGCATCGTATTTTATGGTTAAAGATCACTTTATTAAAACGCTCATCTTCTGCCGCATATTGTAGTTTGCCAAAGTGTCTCCGTACTCTGCGGACAGAGCGTCTGGGCTGCCGAAGTAGTCTCATGGCGAGGATCACACCGGGTGGTTTGCCATTGCCTTTCCAGCAGTCCGTCAGAGGAGGAATTTGTAATTCTTTATGAAAGACAGAGATATTTAACGTCCAGAACTAATGCTATCATACTGGACACCCGGCTTAATGTCCTTCCAAAGGATGTGGGCCCGGGAATCGAACCCACGCTGGACAGGTCAAAGAGCGCTACCTCTGAATCGCATCCCATCGGACAATGCTGGGTAGACACTACTTAACCCCAAGCATGCCACATGCATCATCATTCGTTACGTTTGGCTTCACGTCAATGGGGAAAAAACATTTTGGGATGCTTTTGTTTATTTATTTATTTTTTACAAATAAACAAAATAATTTAATCAATAAAAAAAATTTACTTAATACGTTGTACTATACACTATACAATGAGCAAATTGAATCTCACAAATTATATAAAAAATTCAATGTTGAAAATGCAAATTAAAACAAAAACAAAACATTTTGGAAATTTCACTTTTGCTTTCCTCGATCCCTGAAATCAAAACGTTTCATTTTCCATGTACAAGCCTCTTTAAACCAGGTTAAGGACTAAGATAGTCCAAGCTTATTGTTTCAGCTTCGTTTATGCTATTTGGTTCCAAAATTATACATACAGGATGAAGTGCGAGCCGATGACGTCATAATAACATGTCAGAGTGATATGACGAGTAAAAGAAAAATCTTGTGACGTCATAATAACATATCAGTGATATGACGAGTAAAAGAGGAATCTTGTGACGTCATAACATATCAGGGTGATATGACGAGTAAAAGAGAAATCTTGCGCATGAAATATTTATTTATTTTTTACCTATCGCTATGGGTTTTTCAGGGCGCGATACATGATCACGTGATCATGTGTGTACAAGTCTCTTTAATCGGTGTAACCTGATGAACAGGGATTCGGATATGTTTGGGGCTGACGTGCCTAGCCAGACAATTATCGCCCTCATGGAATGGAGTTACGTACAGCTGGGGTGCACGAGCTTCGCTGGAAACACCCAAGGGATTAGGGCTTGGTGGTTGGGGAGGGTGCCCACGTAGACCAGCGACGAAATGAGTGGTCGGGGTGTTTGGGGTAGCCGTGAAGGAGCCTCCAATAAGACCCTACTACCGACGATCCTCGCAGGAATTTGGCATTTGTTCAGGGTGCCGGCGATAACTCGCCCACCCTTGGCGAAGGACACCGTGGGATCATCAAGGTGAAAAATCCAGTTTCACGTCCATCCGATGGAAGGCGCACACATTCGTGAATCACCTTGCCTGTGAAACACCAGGATGACGGTTTATAACTGGGTCGGGATTCGAACCCAGGTAAGACAGCGCAGAGGGGAGTGCACGTACCTCTCGGTTATACTGCAGTCCATAAACACCGACGTAGACGAGAGACCATTCATGCCTAATGGTAAAGTGTTAGACGTTACACTAAGCGTGTAAAGTTCGAGCACGTAGCACGTGACCATACCAGGAGGGGAGGGAGAGCTGGAGGGGAGGGGAGGGAGATGAACATGCGCGAGCTCTGCTAACACCACGCGCTGGAGAACTAGGGAAGGGCTTTTCGCTGAAAACCCGGACAAACACTTCCCCCTCCCTCCCCCCAATCACCCCTTCCTCCTTTCCCACCCATCAAAAGGGCACGGAGTCGGTATAGGCGCAGCGAAGGCCCGGGAGGGGAGACGGGTTTGCCGAGGGGAGGAGATAGCCCTTTGAGCGTGCGCATATGAAACGCGGTACAGGAGCGCGATACCAATGGGCCATAGCAACGAGGAACGGCTCGGATAAAATGACAAAAGGCGGAGAACAAACGGAGACAAAGCTCTTTATGATTGGGTCCCGTGCGCAGTTTGCACGCTCCGTGCGGACAATAACGCGCAGAGAAGCCGCGGCTCAAAGGCGCACAATCGGAGCCGCAGTGCGTGCGCTCTCGCTACCCGGGATCCCGAGCACATTGTCTGCTTCAAACACCGACTCGGGTCTCTAAACAACCCCCGGTATACATCACTATCGCTACCCGGGATCCCGAGCACATTGTCTGCTTCAAACACCGACTCGGGTCTCTAAACAACCCCCGGGTATACATCACTCTCGCTACCCGGGATCCCGAGCACATTGTCTGCTTCAAACACCGACTCGGGGCTCTAAACAACCCCCGGTATACATCACTATCGCTACCCGGGATCCCGAGCACATTGTCTGCTTCAAACACCGACTCGGGTATCTAAAAACCCCACGGTATACATCGCTCTTGCTACCCGGGATCCCGAGCACATTGTCTGCTTCAAACACCGACTCGGGGCTCTAAACAACCCCCGGTATACATCACTATCGCTACCCGGGATCCCGAGCACATTGTCTGCTTCAAACACCGACTCGGGTCTCTAAAAACCCCACGGTATACATCGCTCTCGCTACCCGGGATCCCGAGCACATTGTCTGCTTCAAACACCGACTCGGGTCTCTAAACACCCCGGTATACATCACTACCGAGTACCTTCTGCCGCTTCGCTGGCCTGTTTGCCTTGGCATTCACGCGCTACGAGACCCCAAAAATGGGGGGTGGGGGGGGCCGTATAAATGGGGGACTCGTGGGATTGATGAGACGGGAGGGAGGAGGGGCTCTGGGTCACCCGAACAAAGAGGTTAAAATATAGGGACACCAGGAGTAACATGGGGGTCACGAAGACCCTTAACGTCAGCAAGGTATTATGTAGCCCGCGGGGGTCTTACCGACTTGCAGTACGTTATCCACGCATCCGCTTTCAAAGAGCCTGAGCCCGCGGCGGAAGGGCAGGTGAGCCTCCCCGTCGGGCTCCGAGCCGGTGCCGCCCTGATGGTCTTCGCGCGCGCAGCTCCCGAGCGACGAGTACAGTCGGATCTCGCGCTCGCTCCGAGGGAAGGACCAGAAGACGATGCGCCGCTGCACGGGCTCGGGGACGCGGCTGTAGCGCGCCTCGACCTGCTCGAACGGCCAAGCCTCGGCCACCGCTTTGGCGCTCAGGTCGAGCAGGGACTCCACCCGCTGCGGCTGGCTCGCTCTGTCCGCGGGGCACGACCGCTTGGCCGGGGGGGCGGCGTCGCGGGTGTCGCTCGCCATGCCGGGCGCTGCTCCCCTGGACGAGTTCGAAAAGGAAAGGTTCCGGGCGCCTGATGCCCGACCTATTTCAGTCCGAAGCCAACCCTAATACGCGAGGCCACGCCTCTTTAGGGGGCTCGCCGGTACGAGCCCCGCCTCTTCCACTTCCAAACAAGGCGCCGAGGTTGTGACGTAGCCCGACTTGTCAACAATGAACGGCTCGAACATCAAAGCGATCCTATGTATTCATTAATGCCCGGCCGGATAAATCCATTCTTCGGCCGGCCACGGGGCGGCGGTGGCCGGGGGCGGGGCCAAGTTGTCCGTTTCCACCCGCCCTTTGTTCCAAATCCCGCCCACATGGGATCTGTCTTCCTCGTCTGGAACTATTTCGCTCCCTTTGTCTATATCCGTTCTTGTACGTCTGTCTCTCTTCCCGTCGCCGTACACTTTCATTCCGGTGAGTTGCAAATGGATCCATTTCAATGGCTCGGTCATTTTTAGAACACAACTCGGGCGTGATCGGTGCTTAAGGTAATTCCCATGAACTTTGAACCAACGAACCCGAACGAAAATGAATGAGAGAACATCAGCACATGTACATTTTTTGATGAATGACTGAACGGTGAGATAACTCATCAGAGAAACGTCAAATTGTGGAGGATTTGCTGCATTCCTCAATCTCCGAGACTCTTTGATCTCTGATCACGAGTTTGGATTCCACCGTCCAGGCCACAATTCACTCTTCTGATCTTATATGCTTTCCCAGAAACGAATGCTCACTCATTGAGGTCAGAAATACTCCCAACATTTCATGCAGCTGGTACCCGAACTTATCTACGAAGGAAAGTATATTTTAAGAGAGCATACCTCCGTCAGGCCGAACAGTTTTACGTTTTGCATCCCACCGACAGGTCGGATCTGGATTCGGCTTCCAACCTCCATCACCAAGTTTTGTCATAATCCGTCCATATGTTTTTGAAATATCATGCGATACAGCTATAGGGCTGGCAGGATGTCCGAGAGGTGTGCATACTCACCTGTATGGCTTGGATTTGATTCCAGAACCCCGACCCAGCTATAAACCGTCATCCCGGTGTTTCACAGGCTCAGTGATTCATCAATATGTGTGCCATCCCTCGGATTAATGTTCAACAGGGTGTGCCATCTTCTAGCATTCATTGGAGGACGATAAATAACCCACGGTGGCCTTCGGAGGAGGAGGTGAGCTATCGCCGGCACCCTAAACATGTTACAAAGTCCTGTCCTAACCAGTCGAACGTCACTCCTGGACAGTCGGTTCGTGAAGACTCATGCCAAGCTTCCCCTAGTTGCCTCCACAAAAGGTGGGATAATGGTGGTCGCTAAAGAACAAGAAGATTCCATACAGCTATCTATCTGTACTGTATAGTGTATATCATTTTTAGCGCGATCTCTCAATGGTGAAAAATAATTTAGAAAATTCTCAGATCCACATCTGGATCTGGATCCTCACCAAAATGGAATCATTTCGGCCTTGTCACATAACCAACCTCTCCACTAAATTTCATCCAAATGCGTCCACAACTTTTTGAGATATTTGGTTCACAGAGACAGACAGACAGACAAATGAAAAATCACTCATAGAGCGACACTTGGCAAAAGAGAACAAAGTAGAATGGCACTCGGTAGAGCATCCTTTTGACCTCAAAAATAATTAGTGGTTGTATTCAGTGACCTGAAATGCAAATAGTCTTCAAATTTTAAGTTCATCGCATGAAAATTGACAATTTTAGAAATATGGCCTATGTTGACCTTTTGGCCTATGTTGACCTCAAAAATAGTTGGTGGTTGGTTTCAGTTAGCTGATATGCAAATCCTATCCAGGTTTCAAGTCAATGGGATAAAAATTAAGGATTTTAGAAATTGGAAGTGGTTGACCTTTAGCCTATGTTGACCTTGTGACTTATGTTGATCTCAAAAATAGTTGGTGGTTGAATCCAGTTCGCTGATATGTTAATTAGATTCAAATTTCAAGTCAATTGGATGAAAATTTAGGATTTTAGAGATTTGAAAAGGTTGTTGACATTTTGGCCTACGTTGATCTCCAAAATACAGACTTTGCATTTAATATGGAATTTTTTTTTGTGGGGGTGAACTTACTTTTCAAGATGACTTAGAACCAAAAGTTCATTGGAATTATGTTGAAATTATTCTAGATTTTGTTAATGTGACCTTTAAAAGAAACAAAAACCACATTTGACATTTCGAAGCAAATAAATTGATCCTTGAAAGTGATGTAAACTGATATCGAACTCAATTCACGGACAGTACTGTGTTAAACTTCTGTACGTTTTCCAGAATTATCCCTTTATTTTGCACATTAGCTAAAAAAAATTTCAACAAAAACAAAAGCTAAATTATGACTGGGATTATGGACAGTAAAATTACAGTTCAGTACTTCGTGTAACCCCCACGAGCATTCAGGAGAGCACGTACACGTCGAGGCATGCTGTTCACCAGGTTTGCCAAGGTTTGGACAGGAATCGCTTGCCATGCAGTGACAATAGCCTGCTGCAATTCACGCACAGAGGCAGGCTGCTGGTCCAAGTTGTCGATTTGACGCATTAATTCTGCCCACAAGTTCTCTATCGGATTCATATCCGGGGACATGGCAGGCCACTCCATATGCTCTACACCACGGTCAGCAAGAAAGTGTTGGATCATGCGAGCACGATGAGGCCGTGCATTGTCATCTTGGAAGACAAAGTTTCCTCGAAAGGCTGCATGAGCAAATGGAAGCAATGTTTCTTCCAGAATGACCCTGTACTTGAACGGGTTCAGATTTCCATTCAGAACAACCAGGTCAGTTTTGCCCCCTGCATGAAAAGCAGCCCAAACGGTCACCCCACCACCTCCAGCTTGGACTCTTGGCACTATACAATCTTCGTTGTGGGCTTCATGCACTTGTCTGCGCACTCGGACGCGGCCATCTTGATGATAGACCAGAAATCTAGACTCGTCACTGAAGGTCACATGATTCCAGTGTCCTGGCTGCCATTGACGGTGCTCTCTGGCCCACTGCAATCGGCGCTGGCTGTGTTGTCTGGTCAGGCATGGCTTTCTCAGGGGATGCCTGGCATGATAGCCTGCTTGAACCAGTCGTTGGTTGACTAGCCTTCTGGATACAGGCACATTTGTCAGTTGTTGCCACTCAGCCCTAAGCCGATTAGCTGACTTGGTACGGCCATTGCAGACTAACCTGTGCAGCTGGCAATCATCTCTCCTTGTGGTTCTGCGTGGACGTCCTGGCCTCGGTATTGGAGTAGGGACACCCCTCTGAGCATTTCGTTTCAGGATCTTTGACACCTGACCTTGAGTGATGCCATACTGCCGAGCAATAGCACGCTGTTTCATGCCAGAATTTCGTAAAGCCACCACTCCATGACAAACAGCATTGTCAAGTTGACGGACCATCTCCAGAGGAAGCGGCAATAACTTTTGTAGACATGCAGCAGTTGTTTTCCACTAATACAGAACGCAACAACCCTTGTATACCCGATTGTGAAGCCAATCGTCAAATGTACCTGTCCTTACATTTTGTCACGCCACCTGTGATATAATCCTGTTATTGACTTCTTGCTGCGAAAGACAATCAGTGACATGGTTCTTTCAACAAAGACATCACCGAAGGGTAAAGGAAACTCACCAGATTGATATACTGAGTTCAGAAAGTAAACCCAAGTCAAGAAAAAAAAAATTATTCCATATTAAATGCCAAGTCTGTAGTTGGTGGTCGAATTCAGTTAGCTGATGTGCAAATTCTATTCAAATTTCAAGTCAATCGGATGAAAATTGAGGATTATAGAATTTCGAAAAAGAGTGATTGACCTTTGGCCTTTGTTGACCCCAAAAATATATAGGATTTTGTCAGACCACGAACTCTACCATTTGGTGAAATTTCGTGAATATCGGTTAAAAATTGTGACTTATAGGCAAGTATAAGTGAGCGGACAGACAAATAAACACACATACAAACCGGAGTGATCAACATACTTGTCTTTAAAAAAATATTTTTGCCAAGTAAAAAACAAGAAATATGTCGTGCATAGCATGATACTTGTGAAATCCCTAAAATAAGTTGTTGACCTAAAAAAAATAATTGGTGGTGTAATTCAGTAGCCTGATATACAAATCCTCTTAAAATTTCAAGTTAATCGGATGAAAATTGAGGATTTGAGAAACTTCACCTATGTTGTTGGCCTTTGGCCTATGTTGACCTTTTGGTCTATGTTGAACTCAAAAATAGTTGGTAGTTGAATTCACTGAGCTGATATGAAAATCCTATTCAAATTTCAAGTTAATCGGATGAAAATTGAGGATTTTAGAAATTTGAAGAAAGTGGTTGACATTTGGCCTATGCTGACCTTTTGACCTTAAAATCAATAGGCTTCTCAGTTGTGACTACCTATACAACTTGGTAAAGTTTCATGACGATCGGTTTAGAATTGTGACCTGTAGACGAGTGATAAAGACAGACAAAGAGGCAAACAGACAGACAGGATAACAAAGTCGACCGACCAACATACTTGTATCAAACAGACAGGGATGAAAACATAAACTCCATCCACCTTCGGTGGCAGAGGTAACAAACAAAAACAGACAAGCAAGAGTGAAAATCATCATCGGTGCCGGAGGTAAAAACTGGCTTTAAATTGTTTTCTACAAGATCAAGGTTCATGAATTAAGAGCACGGTGACAAAGGTCAAAGGCATTGAACTGATATAGTGGGACAGCAGTTGGATACAATAAGCAAAGAAGTGAGCGAACAACAAAAGAAGAGAGGGAGAGAGAGAGGAGGGGAGTGGAGGACACATGGTAACTTGTGAATTATAGGGTTGGGTTAGGTGAGATTTAAAGGGGTAGAAAAAATGAACGATGGCTTGAGATGGTGGTACTCAACCTCGCTGAAGGAAACTGTGACTGAACCGTTTCCAGAAGGAAGTTCCACAAATGGAAAAAACAAAAAAGAGGAATAAACTAGTGGAGGTGTGTGGAAAGCCTGGATTCGGTGAGTTTAACCAGGAGGGGTTAATGGAAGAATGTGTCTGTCCTTGAGTGGCTGTGGAGCTAGACTGGTGGCTGAGACAGGAGATGCAGATAGCATGACAATGCCCCCGTGCACAAAGCAAAGTCCAAACAGAAATGGTTTGTCGAGATCGGTGTGGAAGAACTTGACTGGTCTGCACAAAGCCTTGACAAACCATTTATGTGGAGAGGTGGTAGAAAACAGCGAGGCTATAGATATGTCAGCTGTGTGAGAGCTACAGGCCTTGTGCATGCTTTGGCTTCATTGAGGGATATGCTCATCATGTTGTGAACTTTCGAATAAACAAAATCCAGAAGAGACAAACGTTACGCTGGGGCGCCAGTCAATAGTTGAAAGCAAAACTCCATTAAGCTACAGACAAGGGCCTTGTAGGCTGTGAGTAGTTCTGAATCTTCCAGATGGGATTTGGAATTATGGAAGATGTCCAGTCTGCGGCTGGCTTTGGATGTTAGCTGTGCAATATGTTCAGCCAGAATATACGGTCGAGACAGGTAATGGCGGATTGGTGAGGCAAATAAGTTTAAGAATCTGAAACTGAACCTAAGGGCTGACGATGCAAATAGAGAGGTAAGTTTGTTTGCTGATGCTTCCGGAGCAACACAAAGTGAGTGTTACATTTGCCAAGATCGAAAGAGATGTTCCATTTGTCAGATCAGCATCTCAGAAATGCCAGATCAGCAGAGAGCGCAGAAGCAACTGTTAGCTGTCTGTCAGTAGATGAGGAACAAGACTGGGTGGCAGACACTCCAGTCTCTTTTGCGAGAGTAGAGGGTTATACTGATAGAGATTCATTCTTGTACAAATGGAATAAGTCAGAAATCCAGGTGTGAAGACAGCCTTGGATGCCATGCAGGCAACGAGCTTGGCAAGCAGAGCAGGATGTCAGACTGTCTCAAATGCTGGAGATGTGTCCAGGAAGATGGTTCAGAAATCCTAATTGAGATTTACACCCTCCGACCATTACTGAGAAGAGAAGGCGCAGCATGTCCATAGTTGAGTGACCCGGATGGAATCCAAACCGATGGTCAGTACAACTCGGGCTGTTGGTAAAGAGGAAATAATGGACATCGTCAGTGATTAGGGATTTCATGACTTTGCTTGTAGTTGGCCTATAATTGACAGGACCTGGTGTTTTGTTCGTTTGACGCTCATTGACA
>NC_136261.1:75827928-75877928 GCF_964187855.1 Myxine glutinosa | reverse complement strand
CAATAAATACTTAATAGATGAAATGATTAATCAATAAATCAAAAATATCATTCATAGCCACATCACTTGGTCACTCATGTCCAAATATTAGCTTCCCAGCTCAAAAGGTGCCTGGGATATTGGCCAAATGAGAAAGAAAATAAATAAATGATTAATAATGAAAATAAATAAATAATAATCATAAAAAAATTAAATTATTAATCAATTTGGTCAGAGAACACATAAACTACCACTATTTCATCAGAATCTGTAACTTTAAAAAATATATTTTTTTGGTCATTAATCGAATAATTAAATAATTAATCGATTAATTGATTAATTAATAAATCAAAAATATCCTTTGCAGCCAAATCACCTGGTCATTGGCATGTCCAAATATCAGCTTCCTAACTCAAAAGGTGCCTGAGTTAATAATGGTCAGAAGAGAAATGAAATTTAATTAATTAAATAAGTACTTAATTAAACGCTAATAATTAAATAACTCCTCAATTAATTGATTATTCAAAAAACAAAAAATACCGTATTTGACAAAGGACTTGCTCACGACTGTGCCGAAATTTCAGCTTCCTAGCTCAAAGGATGGCTGAGATATCGCCCGGACAACCAAGAAAGAAAACAAACAAGAAAACAAGAAACCAGAGTGAAAACTGAGTACTCTCTTTCAGCGTGCGTCACTGCCGAGCCCCCTTTGGTGCCCGGCAATGACGATTTGCAATGCCTGGAGATGGCATAGGAAAGGAGCGGTGTACAACAAACAAGAAAGAAACCAGAGTGAAAACTGAGTACTCTCTTTCAGCGTGCGTCACTGCCGAGCCCCCTTCGGTGCCCAGCAATGACGATTTGCAATGCCTGGAGATGGCATAGGAAAGGAGCGGTGTACAATTATAACCCAATTATAACCCAATTATAACCAATTATAACCAATTTATAACCCAAAATAACCCACTTTATAACCCAATTTATAACCCAAAATAACCCAATTTATAACCCAAGATAACCCAATTATAACCCAAATGATGATAACCCAAATGATAACCCAAATATCACATGATGATAACCCAAATTGGCACTATTGTTAATGGCGTTCAATGTGGGAACAGCTACAAGGATGTACACAAAACAAACAGGCTAACCTTATCTCACAATTTCACTTAACCAAATAAAAATCCATCTACTTGACCATGTTTCTCCAATGGATAACTGCTCCAGCCGTCGACTAAACCCAATGCTCAATTTCAAATCTACCGACCAATTTCACAGGCTATCTGCCTTCCAAAGCACATATCAAGTTGCATGTGATGGAATGGAGCATTCCAACAAACACACACAACAATAACATTCATATTGTTGTGGTTTTGGAATAAAGGTTAATTCCCCCTCGGAGGTAGACGCACCACAACATGAAGCCTCGCGATAGTTCAGTTATTTCTTAGTAAATGTAAGCGTAGTCCTTTCCTGTGTTTAGTTTTGCGTTGAGTAGGCCAGTGAGCTTAGGTGTTCTTTTGGCGTTTTGCTTTGGTGCTTTTGGTTTGGCGCTGAAATGCCACGCGGCAGGCCTGAACAAGTCTACCGAGCCCGAAGGGAGGCGCGGCAGGAGGAGTGGTCGGTAAGCACGAGCCGCCAATCAGGGCTCGAGGGGAGTGGCTAACCACGACGACCAGAGGCGGGGTTTGGAACATTCGAGTCGGGCCGGGGCGGAGCCATAAAACCCTGCTCCGAGTCCCCCCCCCCCCCACACCTCAGAAAGAGTTGGGCCAGGGAGATGGGTTGAGAGATGAGTCGCACAGCCCATGAGATCAGATGAGGAGTTGAGTTGGCAGTTGAGTTGAGTAAGAGAAGTTCTCGGTCAGAGTCGTGTGCAAGTTACAGTTCCCTGTGAGACGATTTACAGTTCCCCATGAGAGTGAGTTGGGTTGAGCTTGAGAACGCGAGTGGAGCTGCAGGACGAACGAATTGAATTGCCGATTGTACACGAACTTTCCCCGTGCCCTGCGCTTCGCGCTGTATAAATCGCGCGCTCGAGAGGACGACCCGCGCGGGCCACAGACGCACGATTTCCTCCTGCCTGCCTTCGCCTGTGTACGTGCCGCAAACATCGGACATTCTTCTCCCCCCCCCCCCCCCCCCACCCCCGTGTGTGTGTGTGTGAGTGGGGCCTTCGTCTGGAAAATAAGTAAGATTGATTAAGCTCTGGTCTGTGTCCCCCTTTCCTTCATCATTATCATTGTAAATAATAATACATCATGTTCTTCCTCTGATTTGACCGTCCTGTCCCTTCCATCCATTAGCTTCGCATGGTACGAATAAAACCGCTCGAATCGGGTTCCAATAAAAGTAACAGAACGACCCACGTGATACGCATACCGCTCGGGCGTACTCGATTAAGCGTGGCTTGTGCGAGGCTCGATCCCCGCTTTCGTGGCAGCGTGGGTTAAAGGTACGTGCGAATTTGTCCCGATACCCTTTTTCACGTTTGCCCGGAAGTGGCGATTCGGCCTCGCGGACCCGAAGACCCAGGGGGAAAAAGGGGTTTAATCCCCGTAAATCCCCGAAGGTACCGTAAAAACTGCTGAACCGATCGCAAAGATATTTTGGGTGGATAATCCTGGGATCCCCAGGAGTAAAATAGGCTATTTGGTTTTCCCAATTTCAGCTTTAGTCTCCAGAATTCTCAGGTTTGGACTCCCGCATAACATTCGCGTTTGCATGACGTTCATTGTGACGTCTTCTTACGTCGAGCAACGGTTCCCGCAATATGGGCGGGGCTTCAATTGGGAGCTCAAATGAAAAGGCTAAATATCGGAAAGTGAAGGCTTTTTTTTTTTTTAACGATTTATAACGATTAAAACGATTTAAACGATTTAAAATAACGTCATGCGGGAGCAAGTATCAGCAGGATGTGGCAGTGTGGGAGTCAACGTTTGCACCGATCGCTGCACTGTGTGCCACACAAACGGCTGCACCGATCGCTGCACCGTGTGCCGCACAAACGCCTGCACCGATCGCTGCACAGCTTCATCAATCAGATGTGGCATGAAGGAGGATCAGATCTAACAGATCGCTGTCTCCATCGATCTTGCCAAGGCCGTAACACCTATCGGCTCAAAATCCTTTTAACTGTTGATTTGGTACAGTTACACGTTTCGGGAATTTGGTACACGTATCGGGAGTACATACGACATAGCGATTGTGAACACTATTATCGATCACGATTCATGATCACGATCATCACAATCATAGTGTATCACCATATGCAGATTCGCCACGGACCCACGATCGATGTTTCTCTACATGAACGTACCCGTTTGTTTGCGAACAGGCACGTTTTTCATGGAAGTCCTTCACGAACTTGCTGTCCATGTCTGACGTACGACTGAAGGTGCTACAGGAATGTGGAATTTATTGGTTTCATGCTTTAGCATTCACCGTATCTGCATTGCCTGTTTGCTTCTGCCCTCCCACCCGTGCATAGCACGGGTATTTCTCTAGTCAGTGAGAATTCTTTATTCGCTCTTTCGATGCAATACCCTTCAACTCGAACCACATCCAGGCTCTCATGGCCACTCTTGCCCGTCACCCATACCAATTCACCAACTTACATGCACACCCTCAAAGCAAAGTTTGGAGAGTCGTGCCAATGGGGAAAGGTAAATTTAACAACAATCCAATTACCAATGGAGAGGTTGGTCAATATCGGCAGCACCTACTCCAGTCATTCTTCTCTTGTTCATGGTGGTGGTGGTTGTTGTTCGCATTCAGCCTGTAGCTGCTTAGCTGCATCATTTCCTGGGGGCACGGTTGCCATCTGTGCCGCTGAGGCAGTGCCCCCTCCCCTCACCCCCATTACCAGTCAGCTGGTACTCATTTATCCGACCACGGAAGGATGACAGGCTGAGTCCACCCACCTGGTGTTAATTCAATGGTAGGACAGGGGCTTGAACTCAGGACTCGAAGTTCTCAAGCCAGAAACCTTAACCATTAAGCCAACACCAGGCTTTCTTGTTCATCATGACAATTATTAACAACCCAGGGCGCTCTTCCCAAGCAGAGAGCCCTTTAAATTTCAGCGGACTATCTGTAGAAAGTTATGCGTTCCTCTCCGGGCCTTTCCCACATTTTTTCAATTTAACATCATGAATTTCTACAGATACTCTGGTTGGTCGGATGGTGGGCGGAAGTTGAACCCTGGTCCATACGATTTGACCCGGGTCCATAGACCAGCCCAGCATGTCAGGTTGCTGCATGCTGGCTGTCCCAGAGACTCAGGGAGGGGTTGCTGAACCGCATGCCTAAAGGGCCACCTCCTCTGGCCTTCGGTGGTGCCGTCACCAAGGCCCAGTCCTACAACACCTCTCCCTAGTGGTCCTCATGGTGCATACTCTCAGGTGATTGGAAGAGACCACCTCCAGGGTCCGGTGACCTCACAGGCCTGAGACTACTGCTCGGGTGACACCCAAATGTACAGGGGAGGTCCACAACCCTCCCCCCCCCCCCCCCACTCCTCTGGGGCCCAGGCCACACCACACCCACGGTCGGACCCCGTGTCCAAATCCTGCAAGGCCAGCCCTCACATCGCCTTGCTCATCTTAAGTATAACGCTTGATCCGATTAGTATGGAATTTTTTTTTCTCTGCAACTGTTGGTCCGATGGATGCAAAATTTTCACCATAGGAGTGCCTCCTCCTGTAGAATTTTTAATAATTATAACGTCATAGGTCACGTGGTACAGGCATCATCTTGGAAAAATCGAAAAACGTTGCACCTCAATATCTCAGAAACCACTCCATGGAAAAAAAGTGAAATGTGGCTCATTGTAAAGAACTCCGCATGGGGAACTAGAACGGCACACAGTAGAGAGCATACCTCCACCTGGTTGGCCATATCACTCAATGGTGAAGAATCACTTAAAAAATTATACTAGCTGGATCCGGATCCGGATCTTCACCAAAATTGAATCGATTCTTCCTGGTCTCACACACAACTTGTCCAACAAGTTTCGTCCAAATCCGTCCATAAAGTTTTGAGATATCCTGCTATGTATCGTATTTGGCCCTTTCGTCCAATGGTGAAGAATCATTTAAAAAATTTAATAACTCTCATTCCCGAATCCATGTTCAGATCTTCACCAAAATCAAATCGAATCGTCCTTGTCAGACACCCACCCGGTCCACCAAGTTTCGCCCAAATCCGTCCACAACATTTTGAGATATCCTGCTATGTATCGTTTTTGGCCCTATCTCCCAATGGTGAAGAATCACTTTTAAATTCTAGTAGTTTTAAATAATGAAGAAAATAATAAGAAAAGAAAATGATGGAAAATAAAAAATTATTAAAAAAATTATCCGAATCCAGACCTTCACCAAAATCTAATCATTTCGTCCTTGTCACATACGCTACATCTCTGCCAAATTTCGTCTGAATCCGTGCACAACGTTTTGAGATATTTTGTTAATAAACGGACAGACAAACGGACAAACAGACAGACAGGGGTTAAAACATAACCTCCATCCATCTTTGGCGGCGGAGGTAATAATATTGTTAACAATGACGTCACTGGTGCCTTAATTATGACGTCATAATTCGACAAGTAAAACACTTAGCCCGATTAGCTTGAAATTTATTGAGCGTGATCGATGGAACAATTATATTAGAGAATGTAAATTTATGATGTCATCACTCACATGGTCTGGCAGCCATGTTGGATCAAAGAAAAAAAAACTTTAAAAATAGAAGAGTTAACTCACACCAAGTTGACCGCACGGGGCAAGTGTTCGATGAATACCATCTAGTTTAATGGATGTCTCCCCCCCCCCCCCCCCGCCTCCTCCCCTAAGCCCTCTCCCTCCCACACATCTACCTGCTCTCAAATGTTGTGTTTTTTGTGCTTCCCCTTCTCTCCCCATATTGTCTTCCGCTCCCTCTTTTTATATATTTTGTTTGTCTGGTTTATTTGTCTGTGAAGTAAATGTTAGCTCTTTCACGAGCCTCGATTCAGTATACAAAAATTGGAAAGCCGATGCGGACATCACCAACATTCTGGCAGACTTCCCAGAGGAGACACGTATCTTCGTTAAGACACACCTTAACACCGATGGAAAGGTCATATCTGGGGCTGGTCAATGCCCAAGGTTAGTTTAAAATGATGATATTTGCTATTAATCATGTTTGGGAGGAATTTGGCCTGAAGCACTCAAGCAAATACTCCAACGAAGTGGTTGATAAGGAACGGCTGGCTTGGCAAGCGATAGCAAGCTGATTGATAATGGAACACACCAATGATTTTATGCTGAAGTCATCAAGCTTGTTGATGTAAAAGTCAGAATTTGAATTGTCCAAATAAATTGTGCAAATTGTCCAATTTGAATTGTTCTGCCCAACGCGCATAGTTGCCATGACTGCGACAATTCAACCATGGCATCCACAACGCTGTTCAAATTTTCAACGTCAACATCATCAGGTAGGTCATTAATAAAGATTAGAACTACAGGGTTCATAGAACACCTTACCTCACGCAGTATTAAAGTGTATAATTCAACTGAAACAAATAATAATTTTAAAGGTCGAACAAATAAATTCCGGAAGTTTACCTCCGTACATGCAGTGTCTTATACACCACCTTATTTAATACATCAAAGTACTGCAAAACTGGAGGTTTTTGGAAGCTGTAAGAGAGATTTGTGTTCTATAGCGTTCAAGTATATAATTAAATTTAAAAAAAAAAAGTTTGTAAAGGTCATATTGAAAATGAATCCCAGAACTTTAACCACCATTGATAGAGTGTATTTTACACCACCTTATTTAACACGTTACATGATTTCTTCGTACCTGTTGATTGTGTTCTCCATGGCGTCCTTAACAACGGTAGGTTTCCTGTTTGGATGATTTAAAATTTTGTTTGACTGACAGACAGGCAGAGAGAGTGAAATTAAATACCTCACTCCTCCCTGCGCATGTTCAGGACGGATTCAGAGACAAGGTGCAGTACTGTTAAACGGCAGGTTTGTTTTCCGATTCATGTTCCGATCCGTGTTTCAAATGGATTGACAGACCGAAGTGAATCAATTGCTTAACCCCACTCTTCCCTTCTCATGGGTGGGGTTAAAAATGATGGGACCAAGCACCGATCCTTGTGGTAGTCTCCTGGTCACCTTTCCCCAAGCTGAATATTCCCCTTCTATTCTGATCCTATGGATTGTGTCAGTTAACAGTGCTCTCCTTGTCCACACATGGATCCATCCTCTGATATCATATTTGTACATATTCTTTCTCAATCTCTCATGTGGTCGGCCATCAAACGCTTTTTGGAAGTCCATGTCGATGCAATCAAAAGGCATGTCATAGTTTGTAGATTTGGTCCAGTTTTCCATCACTTCCAGTGGTTGAGTAATCCATGCTGTTTAAGAATAGGTCATTGCATTCCGTGTTCTGAAATGGCATCTCTTACTATCTTTTCGATAAGATTGCCAGAAAATCTTTGAAGGTCAAACTAAAGGACGATAGATATCCTTCTCTCTCCTTCTCTTTCTTTCTTTCTTCTGCTTTTCTTCTTTCTTTCTTTCTCCTCTCTCTCTCTCTCTCTCTCTCATCTCTCTCTCTCTCTCTCACTCTCTCTTCTCTCTCTCCTCTCTCTCTCTCTCTCTCTCTCTCATCTCTCTCTCTCTCTCTCTCTCTCTCTCTCTCTCTCTCTCTCCTCTCACTCTCTCTCTCTCTCTCTCTCTCATCTCTCTCTCTCTCTCTCTCTCTCTCTCTCTCTCTCTCTCTCTCTCTCTCTCTCTCTCTCCTTTTTTTTCTTTATAGATTAGCACAACATTGGCTATTCTCCAGGCAGTACTTTTCCTTCAGCAAGGGATTTCCTGCATATTAAATAGAGAGGCTTCATTATTTGGTCTGCTGCTTTTCTCTGTACATTTGATTGGATCTCATCTGGACTTGGATACTTGTCTGGTTTTTAATTATTACTCCTCCCCTCCCCCAATACGCGAAGCAAACAGCGGGTTAAGCAATTGGTTCAATTAAATTAGACAAAACCAAATCCAGAAGAGATGATGTCCCGTTCACTGCGATCCGGGTTGGGAAATTGACAGATTGTGTCAAGCCCAATGAGTCGCAAAAGTCCTTTGCCAAGGAACCATGGCAGGTGTGAGAGGTACCCACACCCAGCCAGCTGGCATGATGACAGTTAAAATCACCACACATGAGGAAGAGAGAGTTGGGATGGGTGGATAGAAGTTGGTCCATGTTATCAAAGAGTGAGACGTAAATGGAGTCATCACTGTTTGGTGGACGGTCAACACACATATGAACAAAATGTGGGAATGGAGGGGAAGCCATAGGCAGAGGTACTCCTGGGGTTTGGGAGGTGTAAGAGCAGTACACGGAGAGTCAGATATAGTTTTCTTAGGATGAGGCTCAGGTCTATCATACTGAAGGAGGGAGTAACCAGGGAGAGATACTAAGGAGTCAGGGACATTTTGAAGAAGGAAAGTTTCTGTTAAGCAGATTAAGTGTGGTTTGTGAGAAGCAACCTGTATGGAGAGATCAGTCATGGTTTGAGCGAAGGCCCCGGATGTTTGAGGTCCATACCGATAAGGAAAGAAGGAAGGGGGAGCATCGGATACAGGAGGAGAGGGAGGGGGTAAGGGAGTGTAAGATGAGGGAGTGGAGGAGGTAGGGAGAGAAGTTGACAGTGTGTCGGAGATTGCAGAAGAGGCAAGGAGATAGGGTAGTCTGAGAAGGAGGAAAAGATGCTAGGTGGGTGATGGGATGAGGCACAGTGGCGTAATATGAATGTGGTGGCAGAGGGAAGTAGAGGATTGGAGGAGTTGGAAGAGGTGGAGGAATGAGTTGGAAGAGAGAGAGGAAGGGGGGGCGGAGGCAGCATTGTGGATGGGTTTAAGAGGGCAACTTTGGGGAGGAGGGGTGAGATAGGAAATTTGAAGGGGGAGAGATGGGGAGGGATGGGGAGGGGAGATTTGAAGGGGAGGGGTTAGGGGGGGAGTTTTGAAAGGGAAGGGTAGAGGTGAAGGTAGTGATGAAATGGGGGGTAGGAACGAGTAGAGGGAAGGGACATGGAGTGGTACCGCTGTTAAGAGATACGGATACCTCACACCGAGCACAGCTTCACGCTGTTGAAACTAAAGCTTTCAGAATAATTTGAATCTCCTGCAATGAAAACTAACTGCGAGAGCCTTTTCACTCACTAACGCGCAAGGCAGGTAGGGTGGTCTTTCTGTCTTCTACCGACTCCTCTCCGGCCTAGCCCTCCCCAGCACTGTCTGTGCTCTGTCCCCCAAGTATTCCCACAGGTCGCACAAGAATCTGCCTGCAACCCTCTCATGGTTAAAACTGCCAAAATCAAGACTCTCTGCTCACCTTCCCTCCTTCATTCCTCTTTCTCCCGCCTCTGGAACAAACTCCCTCACTCTCTTCAATCCCACTCCTCCCTCCAGGTCTTTAAAACAGCTGTTCACCACCATCTCTTATCTTCTCCCATCCAAAACCTTGATCTATTCTTAACCCCTGTTAATTCACCCCCAGATCCACTTTTTTTTGAAATACCAACTTCTTTCCTGGAAGTTCTAGCAGTGTCCATGTGTTTTATACCTCCCCCCCCGCCTTCCCATGCCTCCTTCCCCCAAGCCCTCTCCCTCCCACAGATCTTTCGATGTCCCTGTTCTCTGCTGTTGTACTTGTGTGCTTCCCTCTCTCTCCCCATCTTGTCTCCTGCTCCCTTTATTGTATGTTTTGTGTGTCCGCTTATTTTTTTTGTGATTGATGTTAGCTCTTACACAAGCCTCGATCTTGTATCCAAAAAATATATAAAAAACCTACTGGGAGATAGGGACAAAAACAATATATAGCAGGATATCTCAAAGAGTTGTAGACGGACTTGGAAGAAACTTGGCGGGGAGGTAGCGTGTGTGACAAGGACGAATCGATTTGATTTTGGTGAAGATCTGAATATGGATTCGGATACGAGAAGATTTTTTTTTTTTTTTAAAGTTATTCTTCACCATTGAGAGATCGGGCGAAAAGCGATATACAACATATTTCAAACAAGTACACATACATTCAAAGTACACCGCCCCCCTTCCAAATAATTAAATATCTTACAGCGCGGCATTGCCGGGGCGCCTCCGGCACCCGGCAATACCGCAGTGCAGCTCATTGAGGCTGCATTGGGAGGGAGAGGTGTACACTAATTGATTGATTAATTGTATAATTAAAATCAATAAAAGATTATCACAAAATATTTTCATAATCAATTGGGTAATCGCATACCTAAAGCACTAGTGCTTCATCCGAAGATGTATCTTTTAGAAATTTAATTAAATAAAAAATTAATAAAAAATTAAATAATTAATTGATTACTCAATAAATAATTAATCGATTAATCAATAAATAATTAATAGATGAAATGATTAATCAATAAATCAAAAATATCCTTGATAGCCACATCACTTGGTCACTCATGTCCAAATATTAGCTTCCCAGCTCAAAAGGTGCCTGAGATATTGGCCAAATGAGAAAGAAAATAAATAAATGATTAATAATGAAAATAAATAAATAATAATCATAAAAAAATTAAATTATTAATCAATTTGGTCAGAGAACAAATAAACTACCACTATTTCATCAGAATCTGTAACTTTAAAAAAAAAAATTTTTTTGTCATTAGTCGAATAATTAAATAATTAATCGATTAATTGATTAATTAATAAATCAAAAATATCCTTTGCAGCACAATCACCTGGTCATTGGCATGTCCAAATATCAGCTTCCTAACTCAAAAGGTGCCTGAGTTAATGGTCAGAAGAGAAAGGAAATTTGATTAATTAAATAAGTACTTAATTAATCGCTAATAATTAAATAACTCCTCAATTAATTGATTAATCAAAAAACAAAAAATACCGTTTTTGACAAAGGACTTGCTCACTATTGTGCCGAAATTTCAGCTTCCTAGCTCAAAGGATGGCTGAGATATCGCCCGGACAAACAAACAAGAAAACAAGAAACCAGAGTGAAAACTGAGTACTCTTTCAGCGTGCGTCACTGCCGAGCCCCCTTTGGTGCCCAGCAATGACGATTTGCAATGCCTGGAGATGGCATAGGAAAGGAGCGGTGTACAAAAGTTGTGGACGAGTTATGACGAAACTTGGTGGACGAGTCGGTAAGGAGACAAGAACAAGCCAATTACATTTTGGTTCAGGTCCGAATCCAGATCCGGCCTATAAGTGGGATAGAAAACATTAACTCTTCGGCCTGGCGGAGGTATGTGCTCTACCAAGAGCCCTTCTAGTTACAAACTGGGTTTCTTGAGATTTTCAAGTCAGAGATACATTTGAAAACGTTAGAAGATGGGTGGAATAAAGGTGAGTTTAGCGATTGGAGGAAGGAAAAACTGTCAAAGATTGAATTTTTTAAATCGGAATGATTGAAAAAGCTATTTGAAAACAGCCTTTTGAAAAGGAAGAAGAAGAGTGAATTGTAGTATGAATCGAAAATTCAACACGAGAGAAAGAGAAAGTTTGAGCATTGTAAAAAGCACCGTGAATACCCTATATTTGTGGTATATATAAGTATATGGTTGGTACGGTGGGAGCACATACATTTTTATCAATTTATTACAATATTTTTTTTTTTGAAGGTTAGGCAGAAGAGTAGGAAAAGCAACAAGTTGAACAAAATAAAGATAAAAGTGGGAAAGCCGAGTGGAAAACGGCAAAGATTGCAGATAACAGGAAGTACGGTGATCCAGGAAGTGTAAGGATTTTGAAGGTAATTAATTGAAATTGTTTTTTTATTATTTTAGACACTAAACGGGATATAATTGAGAGGCATTGAAAGGGGGTAAGGGGATTGAGGAGAAAACAAGAGGGCTGAAGGTGGTAGAGCGAAAAGACAACAAAATTTAACGTGTACTCAAACTATGAAAAGGTAGGCCTCAAATAATCCGGCACGAAAAATTATACAAACACACACAAATTGGCACAGATTTAAAACAAAACCGAACTCGGAGCACACAACAAACACGGAGACGACAAAATAAACAGCAAAAGTTTGGCCGTGCGCCAGGTGGCCAGCTCTAGGAAGAGTCCTGGTTGTTCCAAACTTTTTCCATTTAAGAATTATGGAGACTACTATGCTCTTGGGAACCTTCAATGCAGCAGAGATTTTTTTGTCGGCTTCCCCAGATCTGTGCCTCGACACAATCCTGTCTCTGAGCTCTGCAGACAGTTCCTTCGACCTCATGGCTTGATTTTTGCTCTGATATGCATTGTCAGCTGTGAGACCTTATATATACAGGTGTGTGCCTTTCCAAATCATGACCAATCAATTGAATTTACCACAGGTGGACTCCAATCAAGGTGTAGAAACATCTCAAAGATGATCAAGAGAAATGGGAGGCACCTGAGCTAAATTTCAAGTGTCATAGCAAAGGGTATGAATACTTATGTCAATGTAATATTTCAGTTTTTTCTTTTTAATAAATTTGCAAAACTTTCTAAAATCCTGTTTTCTCTTTGTCATTATGGGGTATTGAGTGTAGACTGATGAGGGAAAAAATGAATTCAAACGATTTCCGCCAAAGGCTGCAACATAACAAAATGTGAAAAAAGTGAAGGGGTCTGAATACTTTCCGAATGCACTGTATATGTTCCAGCTTCTGTGTTTCTGCTTTACTGCCTCCGTAGCTCTTCTTTTCATCCACTGTGGCTTGTTTCTCGTCTACTTCCTTCTCCGAGGAATACATTCCCCTATACCTCTTTTCATCATTCTCTCAAAGAATAGCCAAGCTTCCTCCCATGCAGTGTATTTCTGTTCCTTCTCCCAATCTATGTTACCTAATGATCTTTTCATCCTGTCGTAATCACCATGGTAAAAGTTTTTTTTATGGCGTAGCCCATAGGGCAAAGCCGTCTAGAACAGTGTTTGTCTGTCCGTATGCATGTATGTATGTATGTATGTATGTATGTATGTATGTATGTATGTATGTATGTATGTCCCCTCAAACATACACCAATCAGAGCTGAGGATCTGGTCACATGACAGGGGTGATGTGATGTCATTATGGTGGTTCGACGATGACTCCACACACCGCCATTTTGATTCCTATGCCATTCAGGCCGGACATATCGTTCAACCTGTCGTGTATCACAATCTGCATGCTCTATCTTTATGTTTTTCATTCAGTTTGAAACACAAACAAACACATGAAACACATGAAGTAAAATACGTGAAAATAAGGATCTTTTACAACACTAGATTGTTATCGTGGCTGAGGTTGTTGTTGTTTGTGGACTATTTCTGTGTAGTTTTATATATTTTTCTATTGCTTCGCAAAATATCACCAATATATATATAATTTTGTATGCTGTTCCGTGTCCTTCTAAAAAGTTTATACTGTCGTAGAATAATAAATGTTTCCGTTCAATCTGCTGTGTGAATAAACCATACATTAGCGCTCCTTCCTCTTCTTCAAACTCACAAGGGGCTTTTCTAACTGGCAAATTCGTGATTAAACAAAGGATTTTTTACGGCGTAGATGTTTGGTTCCTGCGTTTACAGCGTTTGTCTCTCCGTATGTATGTATGTCCCTCACATATTTATCCTACATATTGGGTGAGTTTTATAGCCGACAATTACAATTCTGAAAGGTAGAATGTAATGCCATTTGGCTATGCCAGTGATGTTTCTTTCAACACCCTTTAGGGTACGTTCATATATTACATCATATACCTGGTTGGGGCAAATTATCACAATTGATGATAGAAAGGGGTGGGGGGGGGGGGGGGGAGGAACTGAATTTATAACAACAGTGTGATGATATATGATGGAGGGTGGTGGGGGTACATACCCCCCAGATCATATATAATTAAAACTTTGATTAAGGGCTCTTCAAACATTGAAGCATTTTTCTATCTGGTGGTGTTGGTGTATCTGGAAGCCTGGTGTTGGCTTAACGGGTTATGGTGGAGGGCTTGGGATCCTAGGGTCCTGAGTTTGAATCCCGGTCACCTGTTCAATTAACACCAGATGGGGTTGACTCAGCCTGTCATCCTTCCGAGGTCGGCAAAATGAGTACCAACTCACTGGGTCCTCTCTCAAGGAGGTTGGTGGCAGGATTTGGACTCCGGCTGCCATAAAACACCTCATTCCGTAACACACACAGAGGTGTGTGTCGGGATGGTTCTGAGGTCACTTTGACAGTGTTGACTAACTGACCAACATATAGAATAAACCATATGATGTCTCAATGTAATCTCTTCACTCCCATGATGACAGACAGCTTAGAGACTTAGAGTACTTCAAAATAATTTAATACTTACATTAGTTGCTCACTGGTATCTCCACCCAGGTCATACAATCCTCTTCAACTAAAGTATCAAACAAGCCCGGCTACACCACTGTCATGTTTCTTTACATACAGGTCATTCTCCTCCTCCCCTTGCTTGACTGATAACTGAAAGCTCAGTGTTACATGGTCACTTTTGCTTATGTGTGGTCCAACTTTCACCACCTCATGTAATAGTCAGGTTCACTATGTTTTTTCGTTCAAAATCATGGTAGATTAGCAAACCTATACATTTTTGGAAACGTTATTACATGGAAAATCAGAAAATCAATGTTTACATTTGCCAATTCCGACCAATTCGATTCGACCAATTCCATTCGACCAATTCGACCATTCGACCATTCGATCAATCGTTTCGATCGACCATTCGATCGATTCGATTCGATTCGATTCATCGAATTCGATTCGATCGACCATTCGACCAATTCGATTTGCCAATCAAATTGACCGACCTTTGCTTGTGTGGAACGGACTGTGAAAACGATGCGGACTATATTGTCGGATACGACACACAGGACAGTGATGACGAACTCTAAATGGCATATTCTGTAATCGTGTATGTTTGATGCCATTGACTGCCTGTGTAGATGTGAAGTTATACTGACTGCATGTGTATGTATGATTTTGCTGACTGCCTGTGTATGTTTGGTGATATGAATTATTGTGACACATTTTGATGTTATTAACTGCCTGTACAAAATGATAACATGTATTTGATTCTGCAACTTATCGCGAATATAAAGACAGTATTTTGCAATTCAAAACCTTTGATTCGTGTCTTACCATTCCCCATAGCACTAATTTGATACTGTAGCGGCTACCGCTGGGTTTTCACAATCGCCTTGCACCTATCAAGGACGCGGAGCGATCACCATGCCGGGCTCGTCCAGGACGCCCGGGCAGGCCCGCGCTCAACTTGCCAGGCCGCAGCCAGGACGCTGGGCCACGCCCCCTCTCGCCTTTCCTGGGCAAACGCTCCGGGATAATATGTATATATATTGCTGCCCGATAAACGGGCTTTTCAGAGTGCCTGAGTGTTTGGTTTGATTAAAGCAACTCGGATGAATTCCAGCTTTTTGTCGCGTCCATTCTTCCGATCGACGTGGGAGCCCCAGCTCCTTCATTGGTGACCTACCGACATGGACACGGCAGTCGCCCTTAAACTGCCTACCTTCTGGGAGGCTCACGCGGCGGTTTGGTTCGCACAGGCGGATTCCCTGTTCGCCCTGCGAGGCATCACGGCCGACGACACCCGCTTCCACCATGTGGTAGCAGCGCTCGGTTCGGCCACCGCGGCCCGCGCCCTGAGCCTCCTCGAGAGCCCGCCAGCCGCTGACAAATACGGCGCGATTAAGAAGCTTCTCCTCGACGCTTTCGCCCTCCCATCGGCGGAACGCGCACGGCGCCTGCTCGACCTGCCCGAGCTCGGCGACACGCGCCCTTCCGAGCGAATGGACTACATGCTTTCACTGCTCGGCGAGCACTCTCCGGCATTCCTGTTCCGGGAGCTGTTCCTCCGTCAGCTGCCTAACCCGGTACGCCTCGCCCTGGCAAGCACGACGATCACAGATCCCCGGGCCCTTGCCAGAGAAGCCGACAAGATCTCAGCCGCAGGACAGCGCATCGCAGCGGCGACATGGGACCCACCGCCGTCCGACGCAACACCCATGGCGCCCGAGCACCCGGCACGGTCGACGACCGAACTGCCGACGCAATTGGCGGCCGCTACACCGAGCCGACCACCTCCAGCACGACGACCGGAGCCTCCACCTGACCAAGCATGGTGTTACTATCATGCCAGGTTCGGACAGAAGGCCCGGACATGCCGACCCCCGTGCACCTTCGGCAGGCCGGGAAACGGCCGGGCCGGCGTTCATTACCAGCCATGAGCGCCGGCCACACGGGCAACTTACTGTTCATCACGGATAAAGCGTCCGGACGGCGCTTCCTGTGCGACACCGGCGCCCAACTGAGCGTCATACCCGCCTCTGACCAGGACAGGCAATCCGCGGTTTGCGGCCCCTCCTTGGTTGCTGCCAACGGATCGACCATCCGCACCTTCGGCCCGCGCAACGTCACCCTCTGCTTCGGCGGCCAACGCTTTGCTTGGACGTTTGTAACCGCAAACGTGCCCATGGCTCTGCTAGGCGCCGACTTCCTCTGCGCACACGGACTGCTGGTGGACGTCCAACGGCGTCGTTTAATCAACGCCGAAACCTTCAGCTCCCTGGTATGCACATTGAGCAGCTCCACGCCGACCGAGCTGGCATGCGCCGTCCCGGCGGCGAACGAGTTTGCTCGCCTGCTCACGGAGTTCCCGGCCCTCACGCGGCCGACGTTTTCGGCCGTCGCAGTACGGCATGGGATCGAGCACCACATACCAACCATGGGCCCGCCGGTCTACGCCAGGGCCCGCCGCCTCGACCCAGCCAAGCTCGCCGTGGCGAAGGCCGAATTCGACGCGTTGGAGCACCTCGGCATCGTGCGGCGCTCCGATAGCGCGTGGGCCTCGCCACTGCACATCGTGCCAAAGCCGGGGGGTGGATGGCGCCCGTGCGGCGACTACCGCCGTCTCAATGACGCTACCACCCCCGACAGGTACCCGATCCCGCATATCCAAGACTTCTCCGCCCGTCTGGCGGGACGGGTCATTTTTTCGAAAATTGATCTCATACGGGGATATCACCAGGTACCTGTCAGGGCGGCCGACGTCCCTAAAACGGCAGTCATCACGCCGTTCGGCTTATTCGAATTCTTGCGGATGCCGTTTGGTCTCAAGAACGCGGCTCAGGCGTTCCAGCGCTTGATGGACGGCGTGCTGCGTGACCTGCCGTTCCTTTTCGTTTACCTGGACGACATCCTCGTCGCCAGCACGTCCCGGGCCGAGCACCTCCTCCACCTCCGAACACTGTTCGGGCGCCTCAGCGAGCACGGCCTCATCGTCAACCCGGCCAAATGCCACTTCGGCACGACGGCCGTTGATTTTTTGGGCCACCACATCACCAAGAACGGGGCCGTGCCGCTGCCAACCAAGGTCGAGGCCATCACCACGTTCCCGCGTCCCCGCACCATAAAGGCCCTGCAGGAATTCCTGGGAATGGTGAATTTTTATCACCGCTTCGTGCCCCGCGCTGCTCAACTCATGCGGCCCCTCTACGAAGCCCTCCGGGGCAAGCCGGCCAAGCACGACATCGCCTGGTCCGCAGCAATGGATGCGGCCTTCCAAAGCTCAAAGCGGGCCCTCGCCGACGCAACACTGCTCGCTCACCCGGTGCTCAACGCTCCCATCGCCCTCACCACGGATGCCTCCGACTACGCGGTGGGCGCCGTACATGAGCAATGGGTGAACGGGGTTTGGCAGCCACTCGCTTTTTTCAGCCGGCAGCTCCGGCCGAACGAGCTCAAATACAGCACGTTTGACCGGGAGCTCCATGGTCTACACCTGGCCGTCCGCCATTTCCGCCACCTCCTGGAGGGCCGACCTTTCACGGCGTTCGTCGACCACAAGCCGTTGGTTTACGCCATGGCCAAGGTCACGGAGCCGTGGTCGGCCCGCCAACAGCGCCACCTCTCCGCCGTGTCGGAGTTTACCACGGACATCCGGCACGTCGCCGGCAAAAACAACGCCGTGGCCGACTGTCTTTCCCGGGCCAGCGCGAACGTGGTCCACCTGGGCGTGGACTTTGCGCTTATGGCGGCGGACCAAACCACCGACACCACGGTGCAAGCCCTCCGGGCGGCGGACACGGGCCTCCGCCTGGCCGACATCCCCTTCGCGGACACTGTCCTGCTCTGCGACGTCTCCCAAGGCCAGCCTCGCCCCATCGTGCCCGTCACCTGGCAACGCCGCATCTTCGCCTCCCTCCACGGCCTTTCCCACCCGGGCCGGAAAGCTTCCCAGAAGCTGGTGTCGGCGTGATTCGTCTGGCACGGCCTTCGTCGGGACGTCCGCGATTGGACCAGCACCTGCACGGCCTGCCAACGGGCCAAGGTCCACCGACACACCCAGGCCCCGCTGGCACCTTTCACCGTGCCCGAACGACGTTTCGACCACGTCAACGTGGATCTGGTGGGCCCCCTCCCCCCGTCACGGGGGTTCACACACCTGCTCACCATGGTGGACAGGACCACCAGGTGGCCGGAAGCCGTTCCCCTCGTCTCCACCACCACCGCCGACGTGGCGCAGGCTTTCATCGCCACCTGGGTCGCCCGCTTCGGCGCACCGGCGGACATCTCGTCAGACCGCGGACCACAGTTCACCTCCAAGCTGTGGGGCGCGGTCGCCCGCAACCTGGGGGTCAAGCTCCACCGTACTACGGCCTACCACCCCCAAGCAAACGGGTTGTGCGAGCGATTCCACCGCTCCATGAAGGCCGCGCTCATGGCCGGCCTTCAAGACGGCGGTTGGGCCGACCGGCTGCCGTGGGTCCTTTTGGGCCTCCGCACGGCCCCCAAGGAGGACCTCCAGGCATCCACCGCCGAGCTTGTCTATGGCCAGGCGCTACGCGTCCCGGGCGAATTCGTGCCCGACGCTACCAGTCCCTGGTCCGCAGCTCACCAGCGCTCGGACCTCCAGGAGGCCGCCCGACGGTTTGCCCCCGTGCCAACATCCCACCCCGGTGACCCCCAGTCCTACGTCCCCCCAGCACTTCGCACAGCGGAGTATGTTTTTGTGCGTCACGACGCACATCGGGGGCCACTCCGGCCGCCGTACGACGGGCCCTTCCGGGTGCTGCGACGGGACGACAAGTCGTTCGTCATCGACATCGGCGGCAGGTCGGACCGGATTGCGGTGGACCGCCTCAAGCCGGCGCACGTGGACGTCGACCACCCACCACGGGTGGCCCTTCCGCCGCGGCGAGGCCGCCCCCCGTCCACGGTGCCCCCCACTCGACCGCCCACCACCACACCGGACCCCCTCCCACGACCCGCCAGGGGTCGCTTCGGCCGGGTCATCAGGACCCCCCTCAAATTGACCCTGCCGGTGCAAGTCGATTCTGGGGGGACGTGTGTAGCGGCTACCGCTGGGTTTTCACAATCGCCTTGCACCTATCAAGGACGCGGAGCGATCACCATGCCGGGCTCGTCCAGGACGGATGGGCAGGCCCGCGCTCAACTTGCCCGGCCTCGGTCGGGACGCCCGGGCATGCCCGGGCAGGCTCGCCCTCAACTTGCCAGGCCGCAGCCAGGACGCTGGGCCACGCCCCCTCTCGCCTTTCCTGGGCAAACACTCCGGGATAATATGTATATATATTGCTGCCCGATAAACGGGCTTTTCAGAGTGCCTGAGTGTTTGGTTTGATTAAAGCAACTCGGATGAATTCCAGCTTTTTGTCGCGTCCATTCTTCCGATCGACGTGGGAGCCCCAGCTCCTTCAATACTTTCATTGGATTCCTTGTCCCTGAAAATATAGGTTTAGTATATTTTAAAGTTTTTAGGGTAATTAGAGGCAGAAATAGAACAAAATATGTATTTTACAGTGGCCATTTTGAAAATCCAAAATGGCCGCCATACAGGTATCTCTCCAAATGTAAACATTGATTTTTAGTTTCCTTATGCTATAACCTTTCCAAAAATGTATAGGTTTGCTAATCTACCATGATTTTGAACGAAATATAATTTATTGACATAGTGAACCTGACTATAAGCTTGGAATATACCCGGCACGATACCTCGTTGGACTTTGCACATGCTGGGTCAAAAATAAATCATTAGTGCAGCTTAGGAACTTCTGACTGTCATCCTCCCGTCCACCAAGTTCAGTTGCCAGTTGATATTTCTATAATTGAAATCTCCACCAACAAAGTGATTATAGGTCATTCCACAATTCCACATGCTTCCTTCGATGCAGAGCTCTGCATTGTTCTCTGTATTACTTAATGGAGATCTGTATATACATCCTAAAAGTATTAATGTCTGCCCTGTCTTGATCTGGACCCATACAGATTCGTCAAATTTTCCTTCGTCTGCATCCACTGCAGAGCTTGAAATCAAGAAACCAATCAAGAAACAATCCTGAGTTTCCAACTTATTGCTAAATTGATAGCTCAGATGGATGCATATAATATGCACCCGTAATATAAACCACGGTGCCAATGAAAAAAAATATGGGATAAAAAGTTTCTCCAAACTGTCCCTATTTCTTGATTTTTTTTTTTTGTATTAGTGACTGTCCCTATTCACCCGTAAAACGGGGTGAATAGGGACAGCCATAAAAATCCTATTTATTCCTATTTAACCCTATTCCCTATTATTCTATATTTAACCCTATTTTTAACCTATATTTTTTTAACCTATATTTTTTAACCTATATATATTTTATATATATTTAACCTATATATATTTAACCTATATTTTAACCTATTTTTTTTTAACCTATATTTTAACCTTTAACCTATATTTAACCCTATTATTCCTATTTAACCCTATTTATTCCTATTCATAAAAATATGGCGTTAATAGGGACTATAAGTTGCTTTTAAAAAAAACAAGAGAACACTTTCAACCCAAATATCAACAAATCAGTATGGTTATCAATTTTCAGCGAAAAAAGTTTCCGAACTTTTTTTCAGTTTGTGTCCCTATTCACCTTGCTGTCCCTATTCACCCCATTTCACGGTACCGCAAAAATGGTTGAACCGATCTCAACGATGTTTTGGGTGGATAATCCTGGGATCCCCTAGAGTAAAATAGGCTATATTGTTTTTCCAATTTCAGCTTTGGCCTCCAGCATTTTAAGATGTGGACTCCCGCATAACGTTATTTTCCCGAGTGCCGCACAAATGGCTGCACCGATCGCTGCACAGCTATGCTGCACAGCTGCACCGATCGGACTCGGTGACCTCGGACAAAGACCTTTTATAAGGACATGGGTTGAATCCCTGCTTGAGAGAATGCCAACCCCCTCCCTGCCATCACAGTCGTCTCTCCAACTCACAATCCCACGAGATATGCGGAAAGGATGACCCAAAACCAATTATCTTCTTTTTGATTCGTATATAAACATCATTAAAAGTAAATAATGACCCCAGCCAAAGTTCAAATGACATGGGTTTAATCTCTACATGAGTGAATTCCACATAGTTATTTGGGCGGTGTATAAGCTAACAGATCGCTGTCTCCATTAATCTTGCCAAGGCCATAACACCTATCGGCCCAAAATCCTTTTAACTGTTGACTTGGTAGTTTTTACAATGAAGGAAACATTAACAATGTTGTCAAAAGTTTATTTTGTGATTAATTTGTGATTGGAGTTATGTTGTTTGGAATCAAAAAAAGAGATATCGAGTTCAAGTGAATGGTGACATGCCGTGATGGTTTCTACTTTTTTAACGTGAACTTCGCGGATCGCCGTGGTGCAGATTCGCCACGGACCCAAGATCGATGTTTCTATATGTGAACGTACCCGTTTGTTTGCGAAGAGGTACGTTTTTCATGGAAGTCCTTCACAAACTTGCTGTCCATGTCTGACGTGCGACTGAAGATGCTACAAGAATGTGGAATTTATTGGTTTCATGCTTTCGCATTCGCCGTATCTGCATTGCCTGTTTGCTTCTGGCCTCCCACCCATGCGTAGCACGGGTATCTCACTAATCGATATAATCTGAAGTGTTTAGTGCTGTGCGGTCTGTGTAAATTTTGCCTTTTCACATCGTCCATGCAGGCCTTTCATGGTAGCGAAATCTCTGCTGGACAAGCCATCCATTTCTGATGGTTAGGTTCTCCACCCCCATTTTTAGCTCACCTGGATTTTAGTCCGGCGAGCTTATGCAATCGAGCAGTCTTCATAGGTAAGTCAGTCAGTGAGTCCGTAAAAACTTGTCATTATCGCTTGAACCAAACACAATTTATATGAAACTTGGCCACAAACTTCATATCTGATGCCTAAAGGTGTATTGACCACATAAAAATCTGTGCTATTGGGGGGGGGGGGGGTGAGGGGATATTTGTGCTCATTGTGGGAGTCTACAGGAGTGGGGGGGGGGGGGGGATATTTGTTCAAAATAGGTATTTGTTCTCTTCTCCGAAACTACACACAATTTTAATGAAACTTGACCGCTAGCTTCATTTCTGATACCTAATGACGGTGTATTGACCACATCAAAATCTGCACTCACTAAGGGGAACTACAGGGTTGTTTTTGACCCACCAAATAGGTATTTGCTCTCTTCTGCGAAATTACACACACACACACAATTTTGATGAAACTTGCCCACAACCTTCATCACCTATGATGTAGCAATGTTTGCTCACGGCATTTTAAAAAATCAAGGTCTAAGGTAGTCTGTGGGGGGTTTGAGTAACGCTTGCTCCTGATCCAGCTGAGCTTCAGGACCCACGGTTCTATATTTTTCAATTTCTTTCAGCTCCTTTATCAGTCTCTTGTGCTCTTCCCTTTCCGTTTTTTGGGTGGTCTCTCAATATCTGTGCAGACTTGTTCACACCTGAGTGCTCGTTCCTTGCTTTCCTCAGCACCTTGTTTCTAGAGTTGGACGATCCCATTATCGCTTTCACTGGTCTGGCTGCTTGTTCGTTGTTTTTCCTGAGCTGGTACAAGGTCTTTATTTCATAGGGCCGATCTGCAAGGGCTTGCATCAGAATTCCGTTGACCTTTTGCGTATCCTCCCCCTTTCTCATTTCAGGATTTGCACTCTTTGACCCCGGTAAGTCAAAGAAAATGAGATTAATTTTCCTCTTATTCCTCGAGTTCCACTCTCTTTATTGTCTCAGTGTTGGGTACTCCTCCTTCAGAACCAGTCGTGGACTTGCCTTTCCTAACTTCAGCCAGTTTCCTTTCCATTTGCGAATGTCTATGAGCACACTTTGCTCTATAATCTGATGGGTTTTTTTCAGTTCATTAACCTCCTCCATGCTGGATTGTTGCTTTTGGAGTGATGTCAAAATCTTGAACATGTTACCGGCTGTTGCATTTAATGTTCTACAGTACCATTGTATGGCTCCTGCCTCATTTATGATATCAAATAACATGACAGACACATTCTGGCATTTACAGTGGAACCAGAAATTAGTTTGCATTTAATTACATCATCATCAGTAACCACAATATTACAACTTCCAGAGTTCCAATTTTCTTCCCTTCCTCATCTTTTCTTCTCTTTTCTAGCATCAGGAGATACATTTTCTTTTCAGGTTACTGCTTTACTAACGCTTGTCTTCTAATTCGATGCCATTTTGGATCCATCTTCATTGATCTTGCCCATGGTCTTTACCTTTGGCATGTTGAAGTATGCTCTCAAACACAATGGTGTACTCCATGACGTAGCCCAGGATGAAGCCCACGATCGCTTCTCCTCCAAACCGTTTTCACTACAACAATCATGATTACTAACCACCTCAAACACAGGCCCGAATCACGACGAACCACCTCAAACACAGGCCCGAATCACGACTAACCACCTCAAACACAGGCCAGAATCACGACTCCTAACCACCTCAAACACAGGCCCGAATCACGACTAACCACCTCAAACACAGGCACGAATCACGACTAACCACCTCAAACACAGGCCCGAATCACGACTCCTAACCACCTCAAACACAGGCCCGAATCACGACTAACCACCTCAAACACAGGCCCGAATCACGACTCCTAACCACCTCAAACACAGGCCCGAACTTCTTCATCAACTTCGTGCTCAGCACGGCCTCGTCTCACTTCCCCTCACCTCAACACGACGTCCTCTCACTTCACCTCAACGCGACGTCCTCTCACTTCACCTCAACACGACCTCCTCTCACTTCACCTCAACACGACCTCCTCTCACTTCACCTCAACACGACGTCCTCTCACTTCACCTCAACGTCCTCTCACTTCACCTCAACACGACGTCCTCTCACTTCACCTCAACACGACGTCCTCTCACTTCACCTCAACACGACTTCCTCTCACTTCACCTCAACACGACTTCCTCTCACTTCACCTCAACACGAAGTCCTCTCACTGTTTCGGCCACTGGCAAAAAAAAAAAAATTACGTGACGTCACTGGCAAAATTGAAAACCGACACTCTTGGGCTATTTTAGACACTGCGTGATTGGCAGAAAATTTTAAATTTAAATTTCCCTTCAAATTGGATCGTGCTGAATGATTTTCAATGATTTTTAGAAAAAAAATTCTGCGTTTTGGTTCCCTTTTAACAAATGCGTTTTTTAAAATTCCGTTCAGTATAAAACAACCTAAGCGACTGTTAAAAAGATAATCAAATATCGAAAGATTGTAGCCGATAGCCGATGGTCCTCTTGTTCTTCTTCTTAGATGTTATGTCTTAGATGTTATGGCGTTTTCAGAGCCGCGAGGCTCTATACATGCCACGCGCCTGAACCTAACTGTGTTGCAAAGAAAATATATTGAAAAGGAGGCCTATGGGACATCCATAAAACTATATAGGTCTCCCACATGCTTTCACAAAGTTTAGGACCGCCTTGCACAACCGGGGATGCTTCTGGTTTAAATGACCAAAAAATGACGGGCAGGTCAGACCCACCGACCACCTCCTCTCTAACGATTTTAAATAGGAGCAACCTAGGTCCGCCATATAGGTGACATACCATAAATAAGTGAGATAAACCTTTGGGTTCCCTACAGGCGTCGCAAATCCCGGAAGGGTGACACCTTATCACGTGAAGATGCGCATGAAGGCGACAGTGCCCAAGTCTAAGCCTGGAGAGAGCCACCTGGTCTCTGCAGGACAACTGGGGTAGCCGAACAGGGGGGGTCACGACTGGATTCACCCTGTAACAGAACCTACCCTTTGTAGGTTAGAACATACCCAGTATCCCACTGGGATTGCCATTTTTTGACGATCTTGTCCCTGGCCACATTCACAATTTCCGATGGACCCAAAGGGATTTTGGTGACACATTCGGATGTGAGCACACACTTGGCTGCAAGATCGCAGGCCTCGTTCCCTCCGATGCCCACATGAGCGGGGATCCAGCACAGATTGACCACAGATCTTCTCCAACTAGCAATGTTGATCAGGTGCAGTACTTCGAGCACCAGGTCAAATCTGCATCCCTCCTGTGGAGACTCCAGTGCCTTAAGTGCAGAGAGAGAATCAGAAAAGATCACGGCACTGAGAGGGTTGTACTCGATTATCCATTCCAGAGCCAATACGATAGCAAAGAGTTCCGCTGCGAAGACGGAGAGATGATCAGATAACCTCTTAGCCTTTGTCACCTTAACATCAGGGATACATATTGCTGCCGCAGTTCTCCCAAGGGAAGGGACTTTAGAACCATCCGTGTAAACGTGGAGAGATTGACTCCAAACCGAATGGATGAACTCGATCGCCTGGATGCAGGATGCAGATGGGTTATCCTTGTCAACTCTCCCCCATAGATCCAGGTGGATTTGAGGCATAGGAAGAGTCCAGTTTGGCCAGATTGGAACTTTATTGCCGGACTCAATGGGAAAGGAGTCCAGGACCCATTTCACCTGCTACCCGCCTACAGGCCATCCCGAAGGGAGCGAGATTTGGATTTTCACCCCATGCCTCATACTCCCAACAGTCTGCAAAAACAGCTTGGACTGGGTGATTGGTCCCAGAGGATATAGATTTGGCCCAGAATTTTAGCCGGGACACCTCCCAGCGGAGGGATAGAGGCATCTCACCGGCCTCCACCAAAAGGGCAGAGATAGGTGAACTCAGGAAAGCGCCCAGACAGACACGCAGGGCCTGAATGGCTTCAAGTTTACCGCGGTTGGTTTTTGACATGTCTGAAAAACCCAGACTACCATAATCCAGATGAGGGTGGATAAGGGCTTTGTACAGGAGAAAAAGACTTCCCTGGTGGGCTCCCCAGGAAGTGCCAGTGAGGCTTCGAATTAGATTTATGCCCTTGGCGCCTTTAACTGCGACCTTCTTAATGTGGGAGCTCCATGTAAGCCCCTTGTTGAAAACAACCCCCAGGAACGACACTTCAGAAGATGCTCTGAGGATGGTTCTACCAACTGATATTGATGTGTCCTGGACAATCCTCTTGCAGGGAAAAATTACGAACTTGGATTTGGGCCCAGACAGACACGCAGGGCCTGAATGGCTTCAAGTTTACCACGGTTGGTTTTTGACATGTCTGAAAAACCCAGACTACCATAATCCAGATGAGGGTGGATAAGGGCTTTGTACAGGAGAAAAAGACTTCCCTGGTGGGCTTCCCTGGAAACCCCACTGGAAACCCCACTTTTGGGCCCATAGCTCCATCAGAACGACACGCCGCTTATACACCGCTTCATCCACAGATTATACCATCTCGGTGTGAAGATCGAAATTACACATCGCGAAGAATAACAATTTAACAAATACAGTGCAGTTAATGTCAGCCATACGTATATCTGAAATTGTCAAGAATCTACGTACGCCCCACGTATCCACATCAGCCGATGGTCCTCCTGAAGGTGCTATCGCATATAGGCCTCAGGCTTCAGACCACTGTGCCACTGTAATTGGAATTATCCAAGGTGTATTATGATGTATTATGTATTATGATGGTGTATTAAGATGTACAGTATATGTAAATAAACAGTAGGCATGTTTTTGCTTCATGTACATAAGTAACGTAACCCGGGTTATTTTTATTTTTTAGAGCGATGGAGACAGCGGTCTGTTACCTATACACCGCCAAAATAATGGGTTTCGTCAGCCAAACATGTTGCATGTTTGGAACAAGATCACCCGTAGGGCGGGTACTTTGATAATGACAGTAATAATAATAAGAAGAAGAATTAAAGACCTATACTTGCTTGAAACACATAATACTAATAGTAATACTAATGTAATAGTAATAGTAATATGTGCAGTCGTTACTACAGATTTGCATTGACTGCTGCATAGAAAATGTTCCGAAAATTCTCCTTTGCAATCAACTTTGACTTCTTCATTCATATTGCTTTTCATTTTTTTTTTTCCTGAAAGCTTATACAGACAAGACAAGATAGAAACACATCTTGTGGCGTAGTAAGTGGTATTGGCGTTTAAAGGGTGGAAGGACGGCTCAATTAGTGGTGTGCTTGGCGTTTTGCCGTCTAGTCTGGTTTCGATCTCAGACGGGTGGTGAATGCTAGCTCAGGGTGCTGCATCTCAGAGTATGCCATCCTATTGTTGGGGACGAAATGCCGGTTGCCCCGTCTGCGTTTCTGTTGTGGGATGGCCTGAATTAGCGTTCCCATTTGAAGCCCTACTTACGATATGGAGAATCCAGGTTCAATGGTTGAAATCCCATATACCAAACGGATTTATCTATAGTTATTTGATAATGTCCTTGGAATTTATGTCGCAGTACAAGGGTGGCTACGAAAAAAAAAACGTTTCTTTCTTTAAAAAACAATTACAAAAAATTTAAAAATTAAATTACTTAATTAAAAAATATATATATATATATATTCTGTGCATGCTCGTCTGTGAGCCTTAGATAAATCCCAATAAACGATCCCACAGTATCTTTCGAAAAAGAGTATGCCATCGCATGTTGGTACTTTTGGCGAAGTTCCCTGTTTGGGTTTAGCTCTTACTGCAGGCACTTAGTGTCAGTATTTGGGTGTTGATATGGCACGAGAATGCTGGGTCACGTGGCCTCTTCATGTTCCCACGTTGGCTCAAATCGAAAGGTCGAAACCCCACTGATGCCAGGGGTACCCAGGCTAATGATCCAGTGTTCGAGGTACTGTATTCTAATGATCCAGTTTCTATATGAACAAAAAGTTACTCTTAATCTTACAGGGTCTCTGGGGGCACACCTTAACGCATCTGTGGGATGTAGGTGTACGGAGTGTAGGTGTGCGTGATGTGTCCGTGGATAGTGGATGTGATGTGTAAGAGCGTTTTGCGGGGATGTCTGTATCTCCGACTTCGACAGCTGTTGTACTGGTGGGATTTCCAGGAGTTCTCCAGACATATCTTGACGTCTTCGCCATTATCTCAGTCTAAGTGCCTCCTCCGTGCCTCCTGTCCCTCGTTTAGCCTCACTTGGTGTCTGTTGAGCCTTTAAGATCGATTCCCACGGTGTCTTTCGCAACAAATAAATAAATAAACTACTTGCATAAATAAACCACTCGGTTCGAGGACCTTAGATTGCAAAAATAAAATGAAAACGCCATAATTATAGATTTTACATTCCCATTCTCCGCAGTGTGATCCTAAAAATAACCCACAATTATCATGTCCCATGGTTCCCATATATGAGTGTAAGAGGTCTTAGCGTCACGTCTTTGACAATACACACGAGAGTGTCATGAACACGCTCTCTCAAGTCCACGGCGTTTTAATTACACTCTTTTAACGCAATTTATAATTCCTCTTGACAAGAGCACGGCTCCCGCCTTAATGAGCAATCACGAACAATTGCCTTAAGAATTCTTTGGACTGATGGCGGTTAAGACGGCTATCCTATGTGCGAGCGTTGTTTTCATTGGGGATGACCGTCTTATGTATAGCGTGACTCTGTATACCGTAGGTGTTCTTCTTCTTCGTATTATTATAATTCTTCGTATTTTTTTCCTCTTCTTCTTATTATTCTTCTTTGTATTATTTTTACTCTTCTTCTTCTTCTTCTTCGTATTTTTTTCCCTCTTCTTCTTGTTATTATTATTCTTCGTATAATATTTTCCTCTTATTATTATTCTTCGTATTATTTTTTCCTCTTCTTCTTCGTCTTATTCTTCATATTATTTTTTCTCTTCTTCTTCTTTGTATTATTATTTTTCTTTTTCTTCTTCGTATTATTATTTTTCTTTTTCTTCGTATTATTATTATTTTTTCTTCTTCTTCGGAATAATATTTTCTTCCTCTTCCTCTTCTTCTTTTTCGTCGTTGTACGGTGGGGTTATTTGAAGTTGAGTCCATGATTTGAACCCGACGTCGTCTTCTCGAAGATTCCCGATGGGGGAGGCAGAACGCCACAATTCCTTCCTGCGGAGTTGCTTCCTTGGCTCTGCTCTGCGAGGCTCTGCGAGGCTTCAGCTCTGCGAGGGTCGCGGCGGGTGTCGTGAACCCGCGCGAAGACCCCGGCGGAGCGCGCCTGCAGCGACCGACCGTCTGGCGCGTGCTCGCTCGGCGCGGGAAGCTCGGAGCACGTGGCGCGTTCTCGGCTTTATTGCTAATCCCACCATTACACAGCCGCATCTGTGCCACGGCTCGCCGGAGGACTCGCCCTTTGGCGAGTGGCCCGCCTATTATAAAGGCGATTACACGGGCGCGCACGTAGCGTGTCTGACAAATGGGCCACCAAAGCGCCGTACCAGAGTTGTCTCTGCTCCCGGACTCATTTGTCGCACCCAGGTCTGCGGGATGGGCCGGGGACACGACGACTCTCCGTACTCCTTCTCGTGGTTCGGACTTTATTTACTTTGTTTTTTCTAATCTTGTTATTCATCGAATACTCAGCCTCGTCGCCCCCATGAGGGCTCTGCTGCTTCGTGCTGTTGTGTTGCGCCACGTCGGTACAATTAGAATGTGACTACGTCAGTACGTCTATAAAATACGTACTATGAAAAAACCCACGAAAAACAAGTCCTGCCGAGGGTGTAAAATCTTACATTCCACTTTATAGTTTGTAATATATTAGGTAAAACACGGCATTCGACACCAAAACGTGACTGCAGCGTCATTACGTCATCCAATGAGACGATAGTCATCCAAGGAGTATAATCCGTGCAACCCGCTGTCATTTGCGCTCTTTGTGGTGACAAGGCCCTCACTAAGATGGCTTAAGAGAGAATGCGCTCCCAACAGCCGACTTAACCTGCCTTAGACTAACTATCATGTCAGACCAACAATCCCCCTCATGTGTACCGTTTCTGCTGACTTGCAGTATTCTCCCCGCAACTAGACACAAGACAACCCGTTTATCCCACAGACAATGGCAGCCATTTTCCGTTTAAAGGCGATCTATTTATTATGTACCCTAGCGTGACGGCGCGCTCCGCGCGCCTCACCACACATCGTTTCAGAGGGGTAGGCATCTTTGACCATTTCGTTGTCTTTTGGGTCTTCATGGTGTTTTGGGTCTTCAGGGTCTTTTGGATCCACTGGGCCTTTAAGGGTATTTTGGGTCTTTAAGGTGTTTTTGGGGCTTCAGGGTCTTTGGTGTCTTCAGAGGCTTTTTGGTCCTCGTGGTCTTCAGGTGCTTTTTGGGTCTTTTGGGTCTTCGGAGTATTTTTGGTCTTTGGGGTGTTTTGGGTCTTCGGGGTGTTTTGGGTCTTCGGGGGTCTTCAGGGTATGTTGGGTCTTTGGGGATCTTGGTGGTCTGAAGGGTCTTGGGGGAATTAAAGGGTCGTCAAAGGTCTGAGGGGTCTCAGCAGTCTTAACCCAATTAAGAGGGTTAATTAAGAGGGTGGTAATTTTATTTGAAGAAGAAGAAGACGTTTTCGTCGCATATATACATACATACATACATACATACATACATACATACATACATACCGAACCATATACGTTTGCTCTATTATAATAAGATACAGTACACGTGAGGGGGCAGGGCAGAGGGAGGGGCTTGCGGAGATACATTAATACTTGAGAGGAGTGGGGAGACCAGGGAGAGCATGCGGTTTGTAACGGTGTATACCAAGTGGGAAAGGTGGGGGCATTTTAAGGATAAACATTTTTAAATATTTTATTTATTTTAAATATCCCCGCACCTGGATGTTCGGCCTCCAGGCACCTTGTTCAGTAGGCTCATCGTACCTGGATTTGCAGGAATACCGTGCCTGGTTTCCATGTTCCCCATACCTGGATTTTCATGCTGTCCAGTCTCCATACTTGGATTTTCAGGCTCAATGCACCTGGATTTGCAGGTTCCTTGCGTCTGAATTTTCACACTCCCTGCACCTGCATTTTCAGGCTACGATACCTGCTTTTTAAGGCTTCCAGCATCTGGATCTTCAGGCTCCACAAACCTGGATTTTTAAGCTCCACACACCAGAATATTCACACTTCCAGCATCTGAATCTTCACCAGAATATTCACAATGAATACCACACTTGGGTTTTCAGGTCCCCCCCCCCCCCCCCTCACCTGGATTTAAGGCTTCTCAAACTTGAATGTTCAGGTTTTCCTGCACCTGCATTTTCAGGCTCCCTGCATATGAATTTTCACACTTTATGCACCCACATTTTCAGGCTACCATACCTGTATTTTCATGCTCCACATACCTGAATTTTCATGCTCCCCAGGATCCCAAAGCCTATATTTTCATGTTCCCTGTACCTGGATTTTCATGCTCCCCATACCTGGATTTTCAGGCTCCCCAAAAACTAGGAATTTCGGGCTCCCCATACGTAGATTTTTATGCTCCCAATACTTGGATACTCAGGCTCACCGCAGCTGGATTTTCGTCCTCTGCAAAACCTCGATTTTTAGGCTCCTCGTACCTCGATTTACAGGCCCGCACACCTGCATTTTCAAACTCCCCACAGCTAAATTTTCAGGCTCCCCAAAAACTTGGTTTTCAGGCTCCCTATACTTGGATTTTTATGCTCCCCATACCTGGATTTAATGTTCCCAAAACCTCGATTTTCAGGCTTCCCAAACCTGGATTTTCAGGCTCCCAATACTTGGATACTCAGGCTCACCGCATCTGGATTTTCGTGCTCTGCAAAACCTCGATTTTTAGGCTCCCAGTACCATTATTTACAGGCCCCACACCTGCATTTTCAAACTCCCCACAGCTAAATTTTCAGGCTCCCCAAAAACTTGGAATTTCAGGCTCCCCATATGTGGATTTTTATGCTCCCCATACCTGGATTTCCATGCTCACCATTGCCTGGATTTTCAGGCTCCCCAAAAACTTGGTTTTCAGGCTCCCCATACGTGGATTTTTATGCTCCACATACCTGGAGTTTATATTCTCAAAACCTCGATTTTCAGACTCCCCATACCTGGATTTTTATGGTCCCCATACATGGATGTTTATGCTTCCCATACCTGGATATTCAGGCTCCCCAGTCCCCATACATGGATTTTCAACTCCCAATACGTAGAGTTTCAAGCTCCCCATACCTGGATTTCATGTTCCCAAAATTTCGATTTTCAGACTTCCCATACTTGGAATTTCAGGCTCCCCATACGTGGATTTTTATGCTCCCCATACCTGGATATTCAGGCTCCCCATACCTGGATTTCCATACTCCCCATTGCCTAGATTTTCAGGCTCCCCAAAACCTCGATTTTCAGGCTTCCCATACCTGGATTTTCAGGCTCCCAATACCTGGATACTCAGGCTCACCGCAGCTGGATTTTCAGGTTACCTAGCATACCTGTATGTTCAGGCTCTACGGAATTTAGAAATTCCAGCGCATCAGTCAAACTGCTAGATCGTCCATAAGGCGATCTTGGAAACTGTAAACGAGACGCCAAATCAACGAGTCAGCAATTGGGGGACGGGCCAACTCCCTGTGCTTTACAACTCCACCATTATTGATCTCCATGGATGGACCTTCCACGTGAAGGTCGATTTTTGCAGCATTGCAGGACCTCATGGCTTTGACACTGCCCCTTTCGACTGCTGCAGTATTGTAATATTCATTCCTGCGATCGAATCATTCTTTTGTACTCCAATCGGTTGAACGGTTCTTCTTTTCCCTCTTGCTCTCCACTCACCTTGGGAGGGCGTATATTTAATACGTAGGCAAAATTCGTGTTGTTATCTTCCCGCGCGCATACGTCATAAGTATATTGCGCCAATAAGCGTGCAGGGCTGTTTCAAATGCTTATGTGCCGATGAATGTCCACTGTTCACTCTGTGGGTTCTGTCTCGCCTGTCTGCACCCTCTGGCAGTTCAGGGGCGAAATACCCCTCCCCCACCCTTGTCCCCACACCTAATGGACATTCAACTGCAGATTTCAACTCGTTTACTGCCCCGGTCGCGCACGATGTTTCAAAGTAATTGTTTTCGTGAATAACAAAACGCATTTTGCAAAGCAACGCGATGCGATGTAACCGTATTACATTTACCAGACGTGGAGGCGAAAATTCGTGTTGTTATCTCCCAATACGTAGAGTGGATTTTCAACGTGATTTTTCAATTTTTCAATTTTTTCAATTTTTTTCAATTTTTTCAATTGAAAATTTCAAATTTTCAACTTCAAAACAATTTCAACTTCAACTTCAACTTTTCAACTTCAACAACAAACAAAACAACAATTTCAAAAATTCAACAATTTCAAATTTCAATTTCAATCAATTTCAAATTCAATTTTTTCAATTTTTTTCAATTTCAATTTCAAAAAATTTCAATTTTCAATTTCAAATTTTCAATTTTTCAATTTTTGATTTCAACGAGTGGATTTTCAACGTTTCAAGTAACGTGACCTGAGTTTCGGGAAATAAAAGCTCGTGCGCATGCGCGTGCCCTATTGGCATCCCAAACCGAACCGTGCTGAGCCGGCAGTATATATTGCAGTTTATTTAAACTCCGTTAATATCGTATGATTCTATTAAACGAGGCTGGTTTGTTTATAATAATAATAATAATAATAATAATAATGATGATCATGATATTCTTCTTCTTTAAAGATCACGTTCTGGTTGGGTTGGCCAGGGGAAGTTTTTGGTCCAAGTCTTCCACGAACCGGTTGTCCATGCTTTGATGTTCGACTAAGTCGCGACAAATATAATTTGTAATTTGTTCAGGGTGCCGGCGATAGCTCGCCAACTCTTCGGGAAAGACACCACTTTCAGGTCCACCGATTGATACTGGCAAACAGGACGCCCAGGTTAACGTATATACGCTACGTACACACAAGGCCGCCCTGCATGGGAAACATCGAGATGACAATTGATAGCCGGGTCGGGTTTCCAAACAAACCTAGACAGCTTAGAGGGTGTGTGTGTGTGTGTGTGTGTGTGTGTGTGTGTGTGTGTGTGTGTGTGTGTGTGTGTGTGTGTGTGTGTGTGTGTGTGTGTGTGTGTGTGTGTGTGTGTATGCCTCTAGGGTCTAGGCCATCGTCCTCTTGTGAGGATGATGATTATGATAATGCTGCTGATGATTATGATGGTGATAATAATGCTGCTGTTGCTGATGATAATGATGATGCTGATGATAATACTGATGCTACTGATGATGATGACAATAATGCTGATGCTACTCATGATGATGATGATGATAATGCTGCGGCTGCTGCTGCTGATTATAATGCTGCTGCTGCTGCTGATTATAATGCTGCTGCTTCTGCTGCTTCTGCTGCTGCTGCTGCTGCTGATGATGATGATGATGATGATATTAATGCTGCTGCTGATGATGATGATAATGCTGCTGATGCAAATTGTCATAATAAGGGACATGTCATAATGTCATAATTTTAAGCATGAACCTTTAAAACCTAGCTCCTCCCTCATTTTTGATCCAATCGAGGAGAAAATTCACAGATCTGTTCAGCATGTCAGTCTACTAAAATGGCATTTTAGAATTTGCGATAGGTCACGTGGTTTGGCAGATATCGTTAATTAAACGAATTTTTTTTTTTAATGGATATCTCTTGAATCGCTTTCTTGATCGACGTGAAACTTCATACTCTAGTAGAAGTCATTAAGAGTAACAAGTGTGCAAAATCTCAAGATGATTGGATGTACGGTCTGGAAACTAGAAGTTGTTGTTGCCTGAAGAAGAAGAACCACAACACTTTTTTTTTGACCAGGCCATGTGACATAACTTGTCACCTATGGTAACTTAAACTACCCTCCCCGGATATTCGTGATGGGGTCCATCCTCCCCATACACACCTTCGCACCATCCACTCCACTCCACAGTTTTTTCACCATACTCACTCCACCCCATCCATTCCATACTCCATATATTCCATACTCCATGTATTCCACACAACCATTCTCCATATAATTTGCACACCTGTAGTTGCACACCTGTGTCATCACTCCTGGTGCTTCCTGCACCCTCCTTCCTCCAGGACCATTTGCTCAACACAACACTCAATCACCATTACTCACTCATACACCTGTTCACTTGCACACCTGTGCAATCACACACCTGGTGGCACTTGCACCCTCCTTCCTCCCAGGCCTCTTCAATCACTCAATACAATGCACAACCACAATTGTTCCTCATGCACTGCTTCATACACTTTCAATTCTCAAACACACGGCATCATCTGATCTACCTGGTGCCCTGCTAAAACTCGCGCTTCCCCGTCGCCCCTTACATTATTGCGCTCCCTCGTCGTTATAATCCAACTACCCACTACGTCCCCACTAACTGTCCAATGTTGCTACTTAACCTTACCGTTACCTATGGTCATTTCTAGGTCCCTATACGTTATCCAAACCCTCCCTCGGCGAGCTTACGCTGCCATAAACCCCATAAACCCCATAAACCTATAGCTCCTTTGCCCCCTGTATGTGAGGGATGGTGGATTTGCCATCCCACCACATCGGGCATCTTCTACTATAAATTTCGCTCATCAAATTCCAACCAATCAAAAATTTTCCAATCGCAAATTCCCTATCCCTACCAAATGACCTTTAACTCGAGCCTCGGTGCGTCTTTACATGCTCAGAACTTGGCTTCGCCAAGTCGAGCAATGAATGCGGGTGGTTCGTTGCCGGCGGTTGGATCCGTCCGGCATTCGGTGCAGGGAAGGGGGTTCGCTCAGGCCGAGATCCCAAGGTCCACCTCGGCGCGGAGCCTTTTGGTCTCCCGCCTGATGACCCGATCTCGCCCTGCCGGAACGCCTCAACCACAAGGGGTCGCCATGCCGACCCTTCCTACCGGGCCGCCCGCTCCGCTGAGCGGAGCACGGATGCGGCCGTTCAGAGCGCGGCCCGGTGTGGATCGCGTATGGCGGTTCTTTCGAAACCGCCGTGGTTACGATCCCCGCTGGTTCCCGCTGCACACAAAGCTAGGCACGAACCGAGGGCTCGCTTCGGCTACAAGTCGATCTAACCGCTAACCCGGTTAACGTCGATGCTCCACTTGCATGCTCACACCCCGCGTTCCGCTCCTTGCTCACACATCCAGCTGTCTCCATGCTCTCCGTCATTGCACCTTCTCTTACACACCCCCCCTGTACACTCATAGACTTCGTCACACACCTGACCACCGCACACCTTAACACACACTCGTCGTTCGCACACCTCACCAACACACCTCTTCGCGCCCCCTCCTCGGTCACATCCTCTGTGACAACCATGGGTGTGCTCTCCTCCGCACACCCAATCACGTGCTCCACTACCAACTCAAGCGTGCATTCCCACACGCGCTCGACCATTCCAGGTGTGCATCCTTTCATTCCAGGTGTACACCCTTCCATTCCAGGTGTGCATCCTCTCTCACCTGCTACAACCAACTCGTGCTCCGTGTCACTCTCACTACTTTCACCACCACACTCGGTCGCGCATTCACCCTTACTCTTGACAGCGCACTCTGCAATCATGCACTCCTCTGTTACACACCTTTTTCGCGCATCCTCTTGCGCACACTCTCCCATTACACCCTCTGTAACACTCCCCATCACTCCCCATCACTCCTCTGTAACATGTGCCCCCCCGCACACGCGCTACGACCAACTCACTCTCGACAGCACACTCACTCCTCGGCGTGCACTTTTTCCTCACACACCCCATAGTCGGACCTCCTTGCACACCTCCTCCTTCACACTCTGTACCTGTCGCACTCTTTACCAGCGGCCTCTCATGAACACCCGGGTCTACACCAACACCCAAGCCGACTGAATCTCCCCTCACACCATATACATTTCCGAGTATATCGCCACTCACCTTGGCACCTCGTCTCCGCTCCTCCTCCGCCACCTGCAAACTCTTTATTTGGTTAGTGAGTACACCATCACGATTTGAGCACAGACCTTGCACATATTCCATCACTTCCTCCTTTATCTCTCTCTTAGTTTCCCTCCGTCTCTTCTTAATTTCACTCACCCCCTCTTCCACATCCTCTAACTTTTTCTTCACCTCTTTCATTTCCCGGTGCGCCCCCTCAATTTCTTCCTCGAAGGCCACCTTAGTCGTCTCTATGTGCGTCCTCACCTCCCTTTCTTTTGTCTCCATTGCCTCTGTTACCTCGTCCAACCTTTTTGTCAACCCCTCATGTACCATCCGACATTCCCTCTTTGTAGCTATGAGTTCGTTCTTTATCTCCTTCTGCGTCGCCTTCAACCCCCCGATTACCGCAGTGTTCTTCTCCACCTGCTCCACTAATTCCTTTTGTCCCACTGTCAGCTGCTCTACTCCCCGTGTCAGGTCCTCTATGCCCCCCTGTAACCTAGCCGTATTATTCCTCACCTCTTTCTCCATACGCTCCTCACCTCGCTTTACCCTCCTCGCGTACCCCCGCCAACTCCTCGCCCACACCTCGTCTGATCTCCTCCCCCATTTCTCCCATCTCTTTGGTAGATGCTACCCTCATCTGCTCCAAATCATTCCTCTGGGCATCCAATTTAGTTTCTAACCCGATTTTCACCTCCTCTATCTTATCTCCCATTTGTTTAATTTCCCGGGCCGATTGCTCCCCTATTTCCCTCAATTTGCCTTCCATGGTGTTTTCTAACCCCTCTAACCCATTCTTCACCCCTTCCATCTGGTTCTCCTGGGCAGCCATTCTATTTTCCAACCCCGTTAACCCCTCCTTCATTTCTCCCATTTGATTACCCATGTCCGTTTTTAATTCCCCGATTTGGTTTTCTAATCCCCCAAATTTATTGTCTAACCGTTCACTGGTACCCCTTGCTTCGTCCCTCATTCTGCTTTCCATCCCTTCAATTTGGCCTCCCAATCGCTCAATTTGGCTCCCCATACTCATCTGTACAGCTGCTTGCAGCTGCGCAATGAGGGCCTGCATGTCAATCCCTCCCACTTGTGCAGCGGGTGCGGCCGCCGCAGCCATGTGCGAGGCGCCAGTTTGTGCCCCTCCAACCACGTGCGCGAGGGCGCCATCTTGTGCACCTGATACCCCCTCAACCACATCCTCATTTCTCTCCTCCTCCCTCTCCCCCATATACATTTCCCTGGGGTCCTGGGTTGATTCTAACCCCTCTATCTCTCCCACCGGCACCCGATCGCCTTGACCATCCATGGCACGATTTAAAATTTAGGATGTTATAAAATAAAATTTTGGGCCACTCGTAATTTGAGCGCGCTAAGCGCTTCAGGTCCGAATCCCACTCCTGGCACCAAATGTTACAGAAACGGAGTACGGCACTCCCCTTAGGGGGGGTTAATCCCCCTTCTATTTTCACTGGCCGTCTCCGCTCCTGATGCTGCACAGCTACCTCCGGAAAGGCAGGTGCGCAACCCCGTTCGCGTCCGCGGACAGATGTTAATTGCCGAGCGGTTTCGCAACCGTGGCACGAACTATTAACAAGACCTAGACCCGATTCTTGTACGTTGGCCAAATCGTGCCACAGGTTTTCAATGGGGGAAATCACAAAGACGACCGGACGAGCATGAAGAAGAAGAAGAAGAAGACAAAAGTAAGAAGAACAAATGTGATTTATTACTAATATTTACAAGTCAAAAGAAACCAAGGAAGGAGGAAGAATACGAAAATAAAGACAGAAAGGAGTAAGGAGACAGTGCAAATATTAGCTTACCTATAAACAGTCTTACTTAACCACCCAGAACAAGACACACAAAACGGACTACAAGCACACTTACACGGGGGATGATGACAGGAATGGCAGGAGGTGGATGGCTGGAGGGAGAGGCAGGTTCAGCTGGAACCGGAGCACGGTCTGGCCGGGAGTGAGCAGTCGCCGCCCTTTCTCGATCGGCGCGTTCAGCAGCCGCCGTTCCTTCGCGGCCACGGTCGAAACTGCCGTCAAAGCCCCGAAGCTGCGGTCGTTCAAAGCTGCGATGGTTCCAAAGCTGCGTGGTGGATTCAAAGCTGCGGGGTGGACTCCAAGCTCATCTCTCGTATCTCCTCTCTCTCGTGGGGGCGTTGCGTGACGGGTTCTCTCTCTGACGCATCTCTCCTCGCAATCCTTCCTCACACCCTTTTATAAGGCGCGTCGCGATCAAGCCGCGCCACGCCCGTGATGGTGTCTCACCAGCCCTGATTGGCTGGTGGGGGCTCGCTGGGCTCCACCTTCTCATGACGAGTGGAGGGCAACGCCCTTCTTCCCCGAGACGGAGCACATGGCCAATGGCGGCAAATGCAGAAAACCGCCCAATGCAGTTGGCAACGGAGGCTTTGGGAATGGGGGCTTTGGGAATGGAAGGGAACTACCTTATGTCATCTGATGCAATGCAGTGTCAACTAGTGGGAACAGAGCCTTCAACTACATAGAATAAGGAGATAACTACTTAAGAGGGTATATGATTGGCTACGTGTATGTATATGGAGTAACTAGGGGGACGACCTTTGACCTTTACACACGGAGGGTGATATTTACAACAATTCATTATACTTACAACAATACAAAAAAAAAACCACAACAATTCTCAAATCCACAACAATATTAATGCTGCTGCTGATGATTATAATAATGCTGCTGCTGATGAAAGTAATAATGCTGCTGATTATAATGCTGCTGATGATGAGGATCATGATAATAATGGTGCTGATTATGATTGTGATGATAATAATGGTGCTGATGATGATTATGGTAATGCTGCTGATGATGATGATGCTGCTGCTGCTGCTGATAATTCTGATGATGACGATGATGACGATAATGATGCTGATGATGATTATGATAATGCTGCTGCTTCTGCTGATGATTATGATAATGATAATAATGCTGTTGATGGTGATTATGCGGCTACTGCTGCTGATCATGATGATGATGATGATTATTATTATTATGATAATGCTGATGATTATGATTATGATGATAATGCTGCTGCTGATGATTATTATGATAACAAGCAATCTGAGTATTGCGCTGCAATACATGTCCCCTACCGGCAGTCTGTCGTCCGGAAAACTGTTGGGGAAATTACCAAAGTTCAAAGTGCCATAATATGCAAATTTATGCACTGTTCATGCTGGTTTTCAAACTTGATCCGAGTTATGCCGAGACACATGTGTGTACAAAATTTTGTTGAATTCAGCCAATATTTGGTGGAGTTATCGCACGGAAACCAAAGTGTGACAGACGAACCTCATTAAATATGCAAATTTATGCACGGTTGAATGTGGGCGCGGATGATGTGAGACCGGGTTATCCTGACCGGGTTATCCTGACCGGGTTATCTGCGGACCATGGAAGCTAGGTTACTTCTGGCGCGTACTGTATATAGCTAAGAGGGCAGAGTATCAGATACATATTTATAGAAGTATTCACGCAGATTATACGCACAGAAGCATATGGTAAAGTGACACTCCAACCTCCCTAGATGTATTGTTGATTTATTGGTAAACGATGTGAATTCAATGTATTCTTGCCTGATATGAAGAATTGTGTCAATGGAAACAAAATTCAGTGAAAACGTTTTTGACTTGATGCTTATTCTCGGAAAGCATTTTAAAGAACAGTCCACGATTACAGCATATTGTATACAAGGAATATTAACAGCTTTGACTTACCGCACTCCAAATTATCGTCCGGAAAACTGTTGGGGAAATTACCAAAGTTCAAAGTGCCACAACTTTGTCAAAAATGATCGAAACGTCGTGAAGTTCGAACTTGATCTGTAACTTATCATGAGGAAACCATGTACCAAGTTTGAAATCATTAGCATTAAGAGTTTAGAAAAAAAGTCCGGAAAACTGTTCTTTGCGTGACGGACGGACTGACGGACTGACGGACGGACTGACGGACTGACGGACTGACGGACTGACGGACTGACGGACGGAGGGACGGCGTGCAAACCTATAGTCCCCTCCGGTGTACACCGGTAGGGGACTAATAATGCTGCTGCTGATGATGAAAATAATTCTGCTTATGCTGCTGCTGCTGCTGATGATGATAATGCTGGTGATGCTGTTGCTGCTGCTGCTGATGATTATGATAATGCTGCTGCTGATGATGATTATGAATATCCAAAGTAATCTCTAGTGGCCTGTTTTCCGTTTTGGGGACTTTCACCTGCAATGTGTGAAGATCGGGGTGTGACACGATCACACGAGACCAAGTTACTTGTTTTCCTCATTTAAAAAAAATTGATACTGTATACGTTTATTTTGGGGATTCTTTATATATTATATATACTGGTTTATTAAATTGATATAATAGGTTTATTTTGGGGATTCTTTATATATTGTTACGGTTTTTAGAACCTTCACTTTGTAAATTTAGTATAAAAATTTCCTATGTACATTTCCCCTTTAATTGGCTGTTAATTGAAATGAGTGCACCGTAGCTAGTCCATATACAAGCACGTAGGCCACCATAGTACCTTTCTATAGTTATTTCTTTATTCTATGTCAGTATAAGGCTCTGTCTCCCATTAATTGACACTGCATTGCACCGAATTGAAATAAGATAGGATCCCTCCGACACCCCCATGGCATCTTCAAAGTGCCAGTAACTTTGCGTGGGGTTATTGGCATCACATTCACCCCAAGACTCCATTGCACACGAGGTCATCTTGGAGCAGAAGGTGGGAGGAGTCAGCAAAGCGCCAGGAACAAGGCGTGGCTTTGCCAACGCCTCCTCAAGGGGCGGGATCGGTGAGCCCTCGCGACCAATCAAGGCCGAGGCGAGCTCACCGATGGGCGTTTCCAACAGGCTGGCGGTTGGATCGCGACGCGCCTCATAAAAAGGAGAAGCGGGAAGGACTGCGGAATCAGATGCGGGAGATGCGGCAGATGAAACACCCATGAGCTTTGAGACCACCGCAGCTTTGAGCTTTGACGGCAGTTGCGGCCGCGAAGCAACGCCGCCGTGCAAACACGCTTGAGGAGGGTCGGCGGCTGCTCACCTCGAGCCGCGCGATCACACCAACCGGACCTGCATCCTTCCCGCCCTGTGATCCCACCTCCTCGTCCGTCCAGCCATCCACCTTCTGCCATTCATTCCTGCTTCATTCCCCGTGTAAGTCTGATTGTCGTCTGTCCTTTATATTGTCCCTGGGAATAAGTAAGACTGTATAGGTAAGCTAGAATTGCACTGTGTCTTCCTCTTCTGTAAATTATTTTCGTATTTTTCCTTCTTCCTTGGTTTCTTTGGTCTTGTAAATATTAGTAATAAATTATATTTGTTCTTCCTTACCTTCTGGTTTCCTCACATCCGATCGTCTTTGTGATTTCCCCATTGAGTACCTGTAGCACGATTTGGCCAACGACTAAGAATCGGGTCTAGTTTCTGTTAATGGTTCGAGCCGCGGCTGCTAATCCGCTCGGCAAATTAACATCTTGTCCGCGGTCTCGAACGAGGTTGCTCACCTGCCTCTCTGGAGGGAGCTGGGCAGCTTCAGGACTCACGTTGGTCAGTCGCAGACAAGGGGATTAATCCCCCCTTGGTAAGGGGAAAAAGGGCTGATGGTGAGATCCGCAACAATATTATATATATACAGTATATACTGGTTTATTAAATTGATATAATAGGTTTATTTTGGGGATTCTTTATATATTATATATACTGGTTTATTAAATTGATATAATAGGTTTATTTTGGGGATTCTTTATATATTATATATACTGGTTTATTAAATTGATATAATAGGTTTATTTTGGGGATCCTTTATATATTATATATGCTGGTTTATTAAATTGATATTGTCGCGCAACTCCAGTTAACATCAGCGTCGCGGATGGCCTAAACGGTCTTATTCGGAGGCAACTACCCAAACACGGATTGTACTATGGCCGCACGGGAGGAAGAGGGAAAATGGAGACTGCGGCAAAAGCTTACCTTCAGCGCACCGACGTAGCTCCGGTCCTGTAATGGGATTAACTCAAGCGGGCACAGGTTTAACAGGGGATAGAAAATAATACAAGGGTTTATTACAAATAAAAGCAAGGACAGGAAATACGCGCCAATAATAAAATAAGGTGACTAAATTGGGATCCCACACACCGACTTCAGAAACAAGAACAAAGGAATGGATTAACAAAAGAAACACGTTCGTTATGTGCGTCTGTGGTGTGCGAGCTTATATTGTCGTCTTGTCTTTGGCTGCCGTCCAATACGGCTCCGTTCGGCCCCGATGCACCCACGAGGCCTCGCTCCAAGCTCCACAAGTGCCGATCGCACACCACGAGGTCCCTCGCTCCAAACTCCAAAGCACCGAGCACCGCTCCAAGCACCAGCACCGCTCCAAGCACCACGAGGTCCCACAGCAGGAAAAGCACCATGCGTCCAACGCAGGTCAACGGCTCCACACAAGGTCGACCCTCAACTCGAGCACGAACACAGAACGACGAAGAACGGCAAAGGGGGAAGAGAGCGCGAGTCCACTGCACGCCAACTCCTCTGTGTCTCAAGACTCTCTGCCTGAAGCAACTCTCTCCGTCCTTTCAACTCGCTTCTCAAAACCAACTCTCTCCAGACTCACTCGACGCAAGACCCACTGCCGCGCAACTGCTCTGAACCAACTGCCGCGCAACTCACTCACTCTTTTCCAAAGTCCTGCCGCCCCTCGTATCACTCCGCCTAACCCTAACCCTAACCCAATCAGTGGCCTCCACCAAATCACAGGCCTGTGGTGTCGTCATAGCACATGGCAATCGAGGTGGATGGGGGCTTTTGGAGGTGTAAATGGCGGCGGCCATGCGGCGGTGTCCTGGCCTGGTTTCCTTTTGCCGGTTCTCTTTCACAGTCATGTCAGGGAGGGGCGTTATTTAGTGTTGCGCTAGGGACTTGTTGGAATGGCTATGTTGGTCTGCAGTGCCAAAAGGGACAAAGGTTTGGCTAACCAGGTGAGGACACACCGGGGCGCTACTCTTTAATCCCTAACTCTACTTATCACTCGAACCTGCTGGTAGATTCACAAGTATACATCTTAACCTGACAAATGCCTACACATGAAGAACTTATTACAGGTAGTTTTCCTTACTGCGACAGACGAAGCACGTTACCTATTCAGATCTATCTGCTCTAAATATTGCTCTACCCCGCCAGACATAACAATATAATAGGTTTATTTTGGGGATTCTTTATATATTATATATACTGGTTTATTAAATTGATATAATAGGTTTATTTTGGGGATTCTTTATATATTGTTGTGGAAATGAGAATTGTGTTTTTTTATTGTTGTAAAAATATCACCCTCCTTCCTCCAGTTGTGTATAAAGGTCAAAGGGCGTCCCTTAGTTAGGTCATATACAATCACGTTAGCCAATCATAGATTTCCTCCTTGTTGGTAGTTATTTCCTTATTCTGTGTATTAGGTTAGGGCTTTGTCTTCCATTAATTAATACTCCATTGCACCGAATTCAAATAGAGTAGATTCCCTTTCATTCCCATTCCTAAAGCCTTTATTACCAACTGCATTTGCCTCCATTGAGCACGCGGCCAGCTCGGAGAAGAAAGGCGTGTCTCCACCTCGTCATAGAGGGGAGGAGTGAGCCAGCCCCGAACAACCAACCAAGCACGAGGGGTTTGGCTTGAGAGGGCGGAGGAAGAGCAATCTGGGAGGTTCGGGAAGGTTCAAGGGGGGGGCTTATATAACCCACGTGAGACGCCCCCACATCAGATGAGTCCAGATGAGCTACGGAGATGAGATACAGAGGATGAGCGCTTAAAAAGCGCGCGACGCACCTGAGACGAGCTGCGTGATCCAGGAGAGGAGAGAGGGATGTCCCATGAGCTTTAAACCACCACAGCTTTGAGCTTCGACGGCAGTTTTCGACCGTGGCCGCGAAGGAACGGCGGCTGCTGAACGTGCCGATCGAGAAGGGGGTGGCGGCTGCTCACTCCCGGCCCGACCGTGCTCCAGTTCCAGTTGGACCTTCCCCTCCTTCCAGCCAATCGTTCCTGCCTTCATTCCCCAGTCGTGTAAGTGTGCTCATAGTTTGTTTTGTTTGTTCTGTCCTGGGTTAAGTAAGACTGTTTATAGGTAAGCTAAGGTACACTCTGTCTGCTTCTTCTTCTTCTGTTTTTATTTTATTATCCTTCCTCCTCCTTGGTTTCTTTTGGTTGTAAATAGAAGTAATAAATTATAGTCGTATTTCAAACCCTTTTTGTCTTCTTCTTCTTCACATCCGTCGTCTTTGTCTTTTCCCCCATTGAATACCTGTGGCACGATTTGGCCAACGTTCAGGATCGGGTTAGTCTTGGTAACAGTTCGTGCCGCGGTTGCTAAACACCGCTCGGCAATCAATTAACATCTGTCCGCGGTACGAACAGGGCTGTGCACCGGCCTTTCCGGAGGTCGCGGTGCAGCTTCAGGGACCACGTCGGTCAGTCACAAACGAGGGGACTAATCCCCCCTCAAAGGGGAACCATAGGCCGACGTTGGGTTCCGCAACAAAATTATATATACTGGTTTATTAAATTGATATAATAGGGTTATTTTGGGGAATCTTTATATATTATATATACTGGTTTATTAAATTGATATAATAGGTTTATTTTGGGGATTCTTTATATATTATATATATATATACTGGTTTATTAAATTGATATAATAGGTTTATTTTTGGGATTCTTTATATATTATATATACTGGTTTATTAAATTGATATAATAGGTTTATTTTGGGGATTCTTTATATATTAGTAGCAGAAGTACCCGGCATTGCCGGGCGGGGGAGGGGAAGGGAGGGGGGAGGGGAGGGGAGGGAAACGGGGGGGGGGAGGGGAGGGGAACAGGGGGGAGGGGAGAAGAGGGGGGGGAGAAGAGGGGGAGGGGGAGAGGGGAATAGAGGGGGGGATGGGGAGGGTGAGGGGTGGGAGGGGGGAGGGGGAGGAAAGGGGGGAGGGGGGAGGGGGGAAAAGGGAGGGGGAGGGGAGAGGGGGGAGGGGTAGGTTGGAGGGGGAAGGGAGGGGGAGGACGGAGGGGGAAGGGGGAGGGAAGGGAAGGGGAGGGCCAGTCAACAATGACGTTGCAGTTCTCATGGTCAGAGAGCAGCACACCAATCGCGACATCATCCTGCATCTTTGCAACAGCACGAAGTGGATTTTGGAGACTCACCGATCCTGTGACCCACGCCCTCCAGTACCAGCGTTGCCGGGCGGGGGGAGGGAGACCCGTACATTCCCAACCAGTACATTCGCCCTCTCGACTCAAGCTCACTCGGACAAAAGCCTCGCACAAATTACACCGTGAAGGCCCAATGGTCATGTCTATGCCACAAATCAAGTACGTGAGCGAGTCGGGCGCACTGAATTGAAAATATATAGAACGCTCATACTCCGTGAAAACTGAAGCCGCCGTGTCACCATCTTGGTCAGCACGACTCAACCAACTCGCTTCGCGGATCTCGTTTGTTTTGAACGTGTCCCAGATTTTAAAAGCCAGACAACTGTTAAAATGCCATTTTGTGCGGCAATAAACTGCTCCAATCGGTTACGGAAGGGTTGTGGAAAGACGTTACACAGCTGTTTCAAAGACATTTAATTCATATCGCACAAAATCGACACAAAACACGATCCCATAAAAGGTGAAAAAACGCAATCGCTTTTCACTCTGAATTACGTGCAAACGTGTGACGTGTGACGGGATGGAACATCACGTGATCGCTCTGAGCGAATCAGTCTGGCGGCGGGGATGGAACATCACGTGATTGCTCTGAGCGAATCAGCGAGCTGCTCTGGCACCGGCTGAGATTAGCGGGTACTTCGCTGAAATGCGCTGAGGTAAATATGAATAAAAAATATGGATCTCGTCAAATATGGTCTCGGCCATGTTCGTCCCAGGCTCAATGGCCATGTCTATGCCAAATATCAAGCACGTGAGCCTCTCCGTTTCGGAGTCTATTGGTAACATTACACACACACACACACAAACTGTGTTTTATATATATAGATATATACTGGTTTATTAAATTGATATAATAGGTTTATTTTGGGGATTCTTTATATTATATATACTGGTTTATTTAATTGATATAATAGGTTCATTTTGTGGATTATTTGTGTATTATATATACTGGTTCATTAAATTGATATAATAGGTTTATTTTGGGGATTCTTTATATATTATATATACTGGTTTATTAAATTGATATAGGCCTAATAGGTTTATTTTGGGGATTCTTTATATATTATATATACTGGTTTATTAAATTGATGGGTTCATTTTGTTGATTCTTTATATATTATATATACTGGTTTATTAAATTGATATAATAGGTTCATTTTGTGGATTATTTGTGTATTATATATACTGGTTCATTAAATTGATATAATAGGTTTATTTTGGGGATTCTTTATATATTATATATACTGGTTTATTAAATTGATATAGGCCTAATAGGTTTATTTTGGGGATTCTTTATCTATATATATATATAAAACACAGTTTGTGTGTGTGTAATGTTACCGATAGACTCCTAAACGGAGAGGCTCACGTGCTTGATATTTGGCATAGACATGGCCATTGAGCCTGGGAAAAACATGGCCGGCCTAAAAAACAATTATTTCATAATATTTTTTTACCATATTTTTACCTCAGCACATTTCAGCGAGGAATATTATGCACGGAATCTGACCGGTGGCAGAGCAGCGTGCTGATTCGCTCAGAGCGATCACGTGATGGTCCTTGCCGCCATTAACTCAGTTACGCGTTCGCACATATTACAGAGCGAAAAGTGATTGGGTTTTTTCACATTTCAGCGAGGAACATTGCCATTCACACCACATAGGTTTTTTTTTCTTTCATCTTTACGAGATCCATATTTTTTATTCATATTTACCTCAGAGCATTTCAGCGAGGAATATTATACATGGAATCTGATCAGGTGGCAGAGCAGCGCGCTGATTCGCTCAGAGCGATCACGTGATGCTCCTTGCCGCCATAAACTCACAGTTACGCGTTCGCACGTAATTCACACGTTCGAAACAAACGAGATCCGCGAAGCGAGTTGGTCGAGTCGTGCTAACCAAGATGGCGACACGGCGGCTTCACTTTTCACGGAGTATGAGCGTTCTATATATTTTCAATTCAGTGCGCCCGACTCACTCACGTACTTGATTTGTGGCATAGACATGGCCATTCGGCCTTCACGGTGTAATTTGTGCGAGGCTTTTGTCTGAGTGAGCTTGAGTCGAGAGGGCGAATGTACGGGTTGGGAATGTACGGGTCTCCTTCCCCCACCCGGCAACGCCGGTACTGGAGGGCGTCACAGGATCGGTGAGTCTCCAAAATCCGCTTCATGCTGTTGCGAAGATGCAGGACGATGTCGCGATTGTTGTGCTGCTCTCCGACCATGAGAACTGCAACGTCATTGTTGACTGGCCCTCCCCTTCCCTCCCCCCTCCCTCCTCCGTCCTCCCCTCCCCCTCCACCCTACCCTCTCCCCTGCTCCCCTCCCCCTCCCTTTCCCCCCCCCTTCCCCTCTCTTTTCCCCCTCCCCCTCCCTTTTCCCCCTCCCCTTTCCTTTTCCCCCCTCCCCCTTCCCCTCCGCCCTCCCCCTCCCCCTCCCCCTACCCCTCCACCTCCCCCCCTCCCCCTCCCCCTACTCCTCCACCTCCCCCCTCCCCCCCTCCCCCCCTCCCATCTCCCCCTCCTCCCCTCCCCTCCCCTCCCCCTCCCGCTCCCACCCTTCCCCTCCTGCTCCCACCCTTCCGCTCCCCCCTCCCACTCCTCCTCCCCCTCCCCCCTCCCCCTCCTCCCTCCCCCTCCCCCTCCCCCCTCTTCTCCCCTCCCCCCCTCTTCTCCCCTCCCCCCCCCCCCCCCGTTCCCCTCCCCTCCCCCACCCGGCAATGCCGGGTACTTCTGCTAGTATATTATATATACTGGTTTATTAAATTGATATAATAGGTTTATTTTGGGGATTCTTTATATATTATATATACTGGTTTATTAAATTGATATAATAGGTTTCTTTTGGGGATTCTTTATATATTATATATACTGGTTTATTAAATTGATATAATAGGTTTATTTTGGGGATTCTTTATATATTATATATACTGGTTTATTAAATTTATATAATAGGTTTATTTTGGGGATTCTTTATTTATTATATATACTGGTTTATTAAATTGAAAAAGTGTAGCGGCTGCCGCTGAGTTTTCACAATCGCCTTGCACCTATCAAGGACGCGGAGCGATCACCATGCCGGGCTCGTCCAGGACGCCCGGCAGGCCCGCGCTCAACTTGCCAGGCCTCGGTCGGGACGCCCGGGCATGCCCGGGCATGCCCGGGCAGGCTCGCCCTCAACTTGCCAGGCCGCAGCCAGGACGCTGGGCCACGCCCCCTGGCGCCGGGCCTGGGCAAACCCCCTGGCGGAATAGATATATATTGCTGAGAGATAAACGGTTTTTCAGAGTGCCTGAGTGTTTGATTTCAATAAAGCAACTCAGATGAATTCCAGCTTTTTGTCGCGTCCATTCTTCTGATCGACGTGGGAGCCCCAGCTCCTTCATTGGTGACCTATCGACATGGACACGGCAGTCGCCCTTAAACTGCCTACCTTCTGGGAGGCTCACGCGGCGGTTTGGTTCGCACAGGCGGAGTCCCTGTTCGCCCTGCGAAGCATCACGGCCGACGACACCCCGCTTCCCACCATGTGGTAGCTGCGCTCGGGTCGGTTACCGCGGCCCGCGCCCTGAGCCTCCTCGAAAGCCCGCCAGCCGCTGACAAATACGGCGCGATTAAGAAGCTGCTCC
>NC_136261.1:75677750-75827728 GCF_964187855.1 Myxine glutinosa | reverse complement strand
GACGCTACCACCCCCGACAGGTACCCGATCCCGCATATCCAAGACTTCTCCGCCCGTCTGGCGGGACGGGTCATTTTTTCAAAAATTGACCTCATACGGGGATATCACCAGGTACCTGTCAGGGCGGCCGACGTCCCTAAAACAGCAGTCATCACGCCGTTCGGCTTATTCGAATTCTTGCGGATGCCGTTTGGTCTCAAGAACGCGGCTCAGGCGTTCCAGCGCTTGATGGACGGCGTGCTGCGTGACCTGCCGTTCCTTTTCGTTTACCTGGACGACATCCTCGTCGCCAGCACGTCCCGGGCCGAGCACCTCCTCCACCTCCGAACACTGTTCGAGCGCCTCAGCGAGCACGGCCTCATCGTCAACCCGGCCAAATGCCACTTCGGCACGACGGCCGTTGATTTTTTGGGCCATCACATCACCAGGAACGGGGCCGTGCCGCTGCCAACCAAGGTCGAGGCCATCACCACGTTCCCGCGTCCCCGCACCATAAAGGCCCTGCAGGAATTCCTGGGAATGGTGAATTTTTATCACCGCTTCATGCCCCGCGCTGCTCAGCTCATGCGGCCCCTCTACGAAGCCCTCCGGGGCAAGCCGGCCAAGCACGACATCGCCTGGTCCGCAGCAATGGACGCGGCCTTCCAAGGCTCAAAGCGGGCCCTCGCCGACGCAACACTGCTCGCTCACCCGGTGCTCAACGCTCCCATCGCCCTCACCACGGATGCCTCCGACTACGCGGTGGGCGCCGTACATGAGCAATGGGTGAACGGGGTTTGGCAGCCACTCGCTTTTTTCAGCCGGCAGCTCCGGCCGAACGAGCTCAAATACAGCACGTTTGACCGGGAGCTCCTCGGTCTACACCTGGCCGTCCGCCATTTCCGCCACCTCCTGGAGGGCCGTCCTTTCACGGCGTTCGTCGACCACAAGCCGTTGGTTTACGCCATGGCCAAGGTCACGGAGCCATGGTCGGCCCGCCAACAGCGCCACCTCTCCGCCGTGTCGGAGTTTACCACGGACATCCGGCACGTCGCCGGCAAAAACAACGCCGTGGCCGACTGTCTTTCCCGGGCCAGCGCGAACGCGGTCCACCTGGGCGTGGATTTTGCGCTTATGGCGGCGGACCAAACCACCGACACCACGGTGCAAGCCCTCCGGGCGGCGGACTCGGGCCTCCGCCTGGCCGACATCCCCTGCGCGGACACTGTCCTGCTCTGCGACGTCTCCCAAGGCCAGCCTCGCCCCATCGTGCCCGTCGCCTGGCAACGCCGCATCTTCGCCTCCCTCCACGGCCTTTCCCACCCGGGCCGGAAAGCTTCCCAGAAGCTGGTGTCGGCGCGTTTCGTCTGGCACGGCCTTCGTCGGGACGTCCGCGATTGGACCAGCGCCTGCACGGCCTGCCAACGGGCCAAGGTCCACCGACACACCCAGGCCCCGCTGGCACCTTTCACCGTGCCCGAACGACGTTTCGACCACGTCAACGTGGATCTGGTGGGCCCCCTCCCCCCGTCACGGGGGTTCACACACCTGCTCACCATGGTGGACAGGACCACCAGGTGGCCGGAGGCCGTGCCCCTCGTCTCCACCACCACCGCCGACGTGGCGCAGGCTTTCATCGCCACCTGGGTCGCCCGCTTCGGTGCACCGGCGGACATCTCGTCAGACCGCGGTCCACAGTTCACCTCCGAGCTGTGGGGCGCGGTCGCCCGCAACCTGGGGGTCAAGCTCCACCGTACTACGGCCTACCACCCCCAAGCAAACGGGTTGTGCGAGCGATTCCACCGCTCCATGAAGGCCGCGCTCATGGCCGGCCTTCAAGACGTCGGGTGGGCCGACCGGCTGCCGTGGGTCCTTTTGGGCCTTCGCACGGCCCCCAAGGAAGACCTCCAGGCATCCACCGCCGAGCTTGTCTATGGCCAGGTGCTACGCGTCCCGGGCGAATTTGTGCCCGACGCTACCAGTCCCTGGTCCGCAGCTCACCAGCGCTCGGACCTCCAGGAGGCCGCCCGACGGTTTGCCCCCGTGCCAACATCCCACCACGGTGACCCCCAGTCCTACGTCCCCCCAGCACTCCGCACAGCGGAGTATGTTTTTGTGCGTCACGACGCACATCGGTGGCCACTCCAGCCGCCGTACGACGGGCCCTTCCGGGTGCTGCGACGGGACGACAAGTCGTTCGTCATCGACATCGGCGGCAGGTCGGACCGGATTGCTGTGGACCGCCTCAAGCCGGCACACGTGGACGTCGACCACCCTCCACGGGTGGCCCTTCCGCCGCGGCGAGGCCGCCCCCCGTCCACGGTGCCCCCCACTCGACCGCCCACCACCTCACCGGACCCCCTCCCACGACCCGCCAGGGGTCGCTTCGGCCGGGTCGTCAGGACCCCCCTCAAATTGACCCTGCCGGTGCAAGTCGATTCTGGGGGGACGTGTGTAGCGGCTGCCGCTGAGTTTTCACAATCGCCTTGCACCTATCAAGGACGCGGAGCGATCACCATGCCGGGCTCGTCCAGGACGCCCGGGCAGGCCCGCGCTCAACTTGCCAGGCCTCGGTCGGGACGCCCGGGCATGCCCGGGCATGCCCGGGCAGGCTCGCCCTCAACTTGCCAGGCCGCAGCCAGGACGCTGGGCCACGCCCCCTGGCGCCGGGCCTGGGCAAACCCCCTGGCGGAATAGATATATATTGCTGAGAGATAAACGGTTTTTCAGAGTGCCTGAGTGTTTGATTTCAATAAAGCAACTCAGATGAATTCCAGCTTTTTGTCGCGTCCATTCTTCTGATCGACGTGGGAGCCCCAGCTCCTTCAATAGTAGGTTTATTTTGGGGATTCTTTATTTATTATATATACTGGTTTATTAAATTGATATAATAGGTTTATTTTGGGGATTCTTTATATATTATATATACTGGTTTATTAAATTGATTGGTTTATTTTGGGGAGTCTGTATATAATGTATGCTGGTTTACTAAAACTGATATACTGTAATAGGTTTATTTTCGGGATTATTTGACAATAACGAAGTTTTATAACAGGCCGACTTTGGCTCTCGAAGTGCTGGACATGTAGACATAATGTCGGTCCTGTTATTCGGGTTTAGGGAGTGGGTGGCGGATTGGTGATGATAGCGAAGGTCTCTCTGTAAGCGCTTGAGGAGGTGATAGGAGTGTATTGGGTTGAACATCTTTCGAACCAAACAGCCCGGTTTCCTTCACAGTGAATATTTATTTGTTTTTGTTTTTTCCAGGGTGGGGCTGCGGCTGCCCCTCTCCGTGACTCATCTGGAGTCGCCAACAGAGGCCGCCCACCGGGCTCGAAGCGAAGTGTTTGGGCCCCAAGGCAAAGGAAACGGGATCACGCCCTACCCTGAATGGTGGTCGTGTCTCGCGCCCAGAACGCGTGTTTCGCAGCATCCGGCACATGACCACCGTTTCCTCCCCGCTTATAGAAACCCCAAAGCCGCGAACCGACCAAAACCTATCGCAAACACATACGACCATTATGAGACTTGCACAATTACAAATCAGACTGGTGACCCAGTGATTAATGTACCAGACCTTAAAACAACAACAACAACCAGCCAAACATAGTTTGGCCTGCGTTTGAAACCATTGCGTTTGATCCGCCGGTAGCAAAGGTGGACCTTTTTTTTACTTCTCCTGTAATTGTTGGACAAGGCGAGCAATAGCTATCTATGATGGAATTTTTTTTAACAATCACCATTCGCAGTAGTTCCGCATGGAAAAAACGGTCCATTTGACCCTGCCCGTGCCCTGTGGCTGTCCTCAACTCAAAATAAGTAATCGCCAGAAGTTAGGGGTTGGGGAGGAGGTGGGGGTAAAAGTTTGTTAACCCACCCTCCCCCAAGACCTTATCGCGTCCGGTGGTCCAAAGCTCCTCGCACGCAAGCCCCCCTTACTTTTTTTGAATATTTCTCTTTTGTTTTTAATCCACGGGCCGTTTCCTTGTCCGGCAGATGGGCGAGACTCGGGAAAGAGCTAATTGCACGTGTATTGGTCGCGCGCCGCCTCGTCCCCGCATCAATCCACACGGGGAGGTCGGACGTGTCCACGAGCCCGACCGTGCGTGTCGATGGCCCCCGGGGCGCGCCCGGCCCATCAATCTCGCCCGAGTCGTGATGTATCGTCCGAGAGGGCAAGGGTAAGACAGCGCGTACGTCTCGCCAAGAACACGGTTCTGTTCCCTTATCTCCTCAGGCCAGATACGTCGTTGGCCGGGGTTAGTAGACAGGAAAATGTCTTCCAGAAGCCCCCCCGACCCCCGACCCTCTCTCTCGGTCTCTGTTCCGGACACGCATGCACAAGGTTGTGGACGCGGACTTGCGTCCATCAACCGGCGATGGCGGTGGGCTCAGGAAGGCAGATTCTAAACGTGCGATTAAAAATAGATTCCTCGCTGGAAACGGTCGCCTCTAATCTCCCCGGTGCGCTTAATAAAGGAGGGGTTTCCCCCCCCCCCATAACCCCCCAAGACCGCAGAGGATTCTATGGCGTCCATCTGCGAGCGTATTGGGTTCTGGAGCGTCCGGCGCGAGATCTAATGGAGTTTCCATCACGTGCGGTTTGCGTAGCGACCTCTGAAATGGAAATGAAACCCCATCGTAGGTCGTAACGCACCACCAATGGAGCAACACCACTGCGGTCTATTAAGAGGTTCCCAGGAACGGATGTATCGATCACTCGTTCTTTGTAAGCAATAATTATGATCATTGGATCTCAACTCGGAGGCTCATTGTCCCGTCATGACCTTTAAAAGTTCATTACAAGGTCCGATTGAACCGATAGGGGGTCGACCTTTAAAAGCTGGACGGGCAATTTGTCGTGACCCAATGGCCCATACTCTCGGGAAAGGGATCTGTGACGTACGTCGGATCTGTGACGTCACCAAGGGTTTTTTTAATTTTTAACTTGGTGGGACAACCTCCTTTATATATCTGTCCGACACCACTAACATGTTATTGTTTGGTTGTTGGGCATAGCCACAACCACAAGCGTGACGTTTTGTTTCCACTGTCGAAAAACAATTGTTTTACTTACCTGCCCGGTTGATTAATCAGATGTGGTATCAAAATTTCCCAGCAATCCTTGCGCGTTGAAAACAAAATCTGTGATTTAATAATTAATTTGTCATGGTGCCACTCAATCTTCCGCGATGTAACTTGACGATGAATCCGTGATGTTGTTGAATCGTACACGCACTCCATGTACGGACAGGTAACGGACAGGTTCTTGGCAGTTTAAGACAAAGCAGAATAATTTTACACCTCGCAAAGCCAGACAGCAGGAAGGCAAGCGAATGGACCTCCTGGAGGGGTACGAAAGGTGTGGCCAGACCTCCTGGAGGGGTACGAAAGGTGTGGCCAGACCTCTTGGCACCACGAGTGATGGGACAAAAGTTGGTGTTGACTCTTTTTGAGATAGGCAAATCAAGCCGAGGGATCCTCGTGGGGGTGAAGGTCTATCGTGTGTCTGACTTCTGATGATTATTGATGAAGTCCAACAATCCAAGATCTTCCCCGTCCTCCGAGGAAGGTTAATATCAGGACCAATTTCATGTGTCGTTCTTCAAAGGGCAGCCACGGTAGTGGAACCAGAGAGAAAGAAAGATCTTCACCGAGCTTTACTATGGACCAGCATCACCAATAAGGAGCAGCGCAAGATGGTCACATTGATTTGCATTAATTTATGCATCAACATTGACCTTGGACAGCACTGTGTAAGGTCAGGGTGCATTGCTTATTTTACCATCTAGGTAACTCAACTCGACCAACCCATACAAAGAAGAATAAGAAGACAGTTCATGATTAAAGCACCATTTATTTATTACCTCCGCCACCAAAGGTGGATGGAGGTTATGATTCCACCCCTGTCTGTCTGTTTGTCCGTTTGTCTGTCCGTTTGTGAACAAAATATCTCAAAAAGTTGTGGATGGACTTGGACGAAATTTGGCAGAGATGTAGCATATGTGACAAGGACGAAATGATTAGATTTTGGTGAAGATCCGGATTCGGCTACTAGAATTTTTAAAGTGATTCTTCACCATTGGGAGATTGGGCCAAAAACGATACATAGCAGGATATCTCAAAAAGTTGTGGACGGATTTGGACGAAACTTGGAGGACCGGTTGGGTGTCTGACAAGGACGAATTCGATTCGATTTTGGTGAAGATCTGAATATGGATTCGGATATGAGAATTATTTAATTTTTAAGTGTTTCTTCACCATTGGGAGATAGGGACAAAAACGATACATAGCAGGATATCTGAAAACGTGGACAGATTTGGACGAAACTTGGTGGACCGGTTGGGTGTCTGACACGGACGATCCGATTCGATTTTGGTGAAGATCTGAATATGTATTCGGATATGAGAATTATTTAATTTTTAAGTGATTCTTCACCATTGGGAAATTGGGCCAAAAACGATGCATAGCAGGATATCTCAAAAAGTTATGGGTGGATTTGGACGAAACTTGTTGGACAGGTTGGGTGTGTGACAAGGAAGAATGGATTCAATTTTGATGAAGATCCTACTATCTATTAGTGCATTGCCATACCAGCTAGTATAATTTTTAAAAGTGATTCTTCGCCATTGAGTGATAGGGCCAACCAGGTGGAGGTATGCTCTCTACTGAGTGCCGTTCTAGTTTAGAGAGAGAGAGATGGAAAAGAAGCAAAAAAGCAATGTTCATGCATAGTCAGGTTCACTATGTTAACAAATATAATTTCGTTCGACATTTTGGGAGATTAGCAAACCTGTACATTTTTGGGATCATCAGAGCATGGAGAATCCGAAAATCAATGTTGGCATTTGCACAGACACAGATTTTAGATTTTCAAAATGGCCGCCATAATACATATTTTGCGCGATCTCGGCTTCTAGTCAACCTAGAAACTTAATGAAATATGCTAATCCCATGTTTTCTGGGTCAAGGAATCCAATAAAGGCCTCAAAATAGTGCTCAGGATTATAGAAAAGCAACAAACAAAGGTAATTGAAAACCATTGTCTTTATATTTGTGATATAACTGTATTACCTAATACATGATATTGCAAGTCCTTTGAAGTTATAGGTATGGGTTTATAAAGCAAGAAAGCAGCCCTGTTAGTATCAGATTGAACTATAAGTCCTATACACAGGATCTACTAGGTCTATATCGTTCAGGAATATGCTTTTACAGATCTTCATCACTGTCCTGAGTGTCATCTGGAAAGTCCTAAAAGTGAAGCAAGTGTTCGGATTAGAAGTCTAATGATCCCACCAATGGTTTTCCTGACCCAGAAAACATGGGATTAGCATATTTAAATAAGTTTCTAGATTGACTAGAAGCCGAGATCGCGCAAATTATGTATTTTATGGCGGCCATTTTGAAAATCCAAAATGGCGGCCATGCAGGTGTCTACGAAAATGCCAACATTGATTTTTGATTCCTCATGCTCTGAATATTACAAAAATGTATGGTTTTGCTAATCTCCAAAAAATTTGAACGAAAAAACATAGTGAACCTGACTAACAGCAGAAAGCTTATAATTCAGCTTAAAGACGAAAGTACATTCGTGATAAAAAAAAAATCATAATATCAGAACCACACTTGTCAAAGCTGTAGGTGTACTCGTATAGTTGGACACACCTGTCCAAAATCCAAAATGGTTGATCATTCAACAGAGAACCTTTTTTTTTTTTTCCTTCGCTCATCGAACTTCATCAAAAAACGAGTTCATATAAAACTTGCTTCTGGAGTCCGACATGAAGGTGCAGAGGGAGCACACGTGCTTCATGCCTTTGACCTGCCGAGTCTGGGTTTGATTCCCGACCTGGCTATAAAATGTTGGATTGGTGCTTCATCGCTCGCAGGGTCTTGCATCCACCAAGTGCGTCCCTCGACGTTAAACCGGGTGTCCCATCTGCTCGGCTGACGTTATTTGGTGGAGTTTAAAGATCCCAATGTGTCTTTCACGAAGAGTAGGTGAGCTATCGCCAGGACCATTAACAGATTCCAAATTCTTGAAATCCAAAAATTCAAAACAACAGAAGAAATTCCTCTTGCCAAGAAGACAATGGCAAACCACCCAGTATAACCCTTGGCACAAAACTGCTTTGTAACAGAGGTACATCAGACTCAGAGTACAACTGGTAGTTGCAGTAGAAGCAGTAGTTACAAATAAGAAATATAAAGTTTGTGTGTTTTGGATCTCTGCTCATCTTCACTCCATTCCTCTGTTCTCCCACCTCTGGAACAAACTCCCCCACTCACTTCAATCCCACTCCTCCCTCCAGGTCTTTAAAACAGCTGCTCACCACCATCTCTTATCTTCCCCCATCCAAAACCTTGATCTTTTCTACCCCCGCTAATTCACCCCAGATCCACTCTTTTGAAATACCAGCTTCTTTCCTGGAACTCCTTGCAGTGTCCACGTGTTTTATAATTCTCCCACCCACCCCCCTTCCCACGCCTCCCCCCCCCCCCAAGACCTCTCCCTCCCACAGATCTCCCGATGTCCCTGTTCTCTGCTGTTGTACTTGTGTGCTTCCCTCTCTCTCCCCATCTTGGCTACCGCTCCCCTTATTGTATGTTTTGTGTGGCCGTTTTTTTTTTTTTTGTGATTAATGTTAGCTCTTTCGCGAGCCTCGATGTTCTATACAAAAAAAAAAATTGTGAGTATCTATTTCCAAGAACGTTATGAACGCCTCTTGTTGGAACGATTGCAAGGATTCGACGCAGCATTGTCCGAGTGATATGTGAGAAGAGACTTGATGTGCATCCATTTGGTGTCTGGCCTGCTTTGCTGCAGCTGCTGCATATGTTCCCCTTTTGTGGCTTGAAAGTAGATTGGAGGTCCAAGCTCGTGAGCCAGGAGGCATTCCTAATAACAGACACCTCCTCTACATTCGAGCCAACCACACATTTATTGTACTGAAAGGAAAGCACACACTGTATTCAATCTCTTGAAACCTTAACATAGCCAGAAAACTGCTTTCGTAATGACGATCAATAGTTGTTTCCTTTCCATGTGAGTGCAAACGATGACATTTGAGTTTATATTTTTAATTATTTTTTTTGGTCGTTGTTGTTGCAGAATCCCATCCGCTGCGCATTTCAACAAAGCCGGGCGCGTCTGATCCGGTCGCTCCGCTGACGTCTTTAATCAAAAACAGCATGTTGTACTTCACAAGGATATCGCACGTCGAACTGTGAGTGTCAATGACGATATAAAATTAAATAAAAGATGCGAAAAATGCATCTTTTATAACGCACAATTGTTGTTGCCGAAGAGGTTTGTGTGCTCCATCCGTGTACTTTTATATATTTTTTTCTATTGCTTTGAGAAGTATTACTATATTTTCTTTTGTGTGTTCCTGCAGTGTCTCAAAAGGTTCCTGCTGTCATATAATAATAAATGGTACCATTGGAACCGCTATATTAAAGCTCGAATTCCCGTTTCTTCTTCTTCAATCCAAAAAACACTGGCTTTTAAAACAGCCAGGTTTGTGATTGAATGAATGCAGTAGAAGTTTTAAGGACATTTAATCGTTTCAATCGTAATCCAATAAAAATCGATCGTTTTAAGGACATTTGTTTCCCCTTGCGGGCCCAATGACGATCATGGTTCCCTGTTTGAGGCAATGTTTTTTTTATGGTCCGGATGCCCTTCCTCATGCCAACCTCTTACGATGTGCAGGGATACGGTGTACCTATTCTAAATCGGGGTACACACTGGGATCGTTCATCCCAGCAAGCGGGTAATCAATTTGCCGACCTCGGAAGGATGACAGGCTGAGTAAACCCCATATGGCTTTAATTCAGCGATCGACTGGGATTCGAACTCAGGATCATAAGATCCCAAGCCAGCACCCCAACCGCTAAGCCAACACCAGGCTTTGTGATTGAAGGAACGAATTGCTGTTCTATGTAAATGAATTATTAGCGTTCTAACCAAGTACATAAATGGATTATTACCTTTCCAAATGTACAATTTGTGTTAGGCCAAGTGAAATATATTATTTAGTTTATCGTCACTGCCCACTTCCTTTTTGATGGTTGCCTTCTTTTTTTTTAAAGACTTTTTTCTCCAGATCTAATTATTATTTTTTTTAAACAAAGCGATTAGTTCATCCACACACGTTTCCTTTTTGGAGGCCGTGCGTTGGTGTTGTTTTTTTCCTTTTCATCAAATTTACTAAAAAATTTGAGCATTTGTTATTCTTTTGTTTTTGTCGGCGCAGTCGAGAAACCAGAGCAATAATTATGTTGCGGTCCCTATAGGCCTAGCGCTCACGCAAATGAAATAGATCTCATCTGTATGTAAGTACTCTTGCTCATGCCACACCGAACACTCAGCAAATGCCATTTTTGAGACGTGTACATGTATGTACGTACGTAACGTGTAAAATTAAGTTAGCTAGCTCGAGCAATAGCACGCTCGTTATCGATCTCAAAAACGAACTTTCTCAGTAGCTTAAATTGAGCTACTGATGAAGTACAGTAGACCTAGGTCTTAAAATGCTCTTAATTACTTCCGCCACCAAAGGTGGATGGAGGTTATGTTTTCACCTCTGTCTGTCTGTTTGCCTATCTATCTGTCTGTGTGACTGTGAACAAGATATCTCAAAAAGTTGTAGATGGATTTGGACGAAATTTGGCGGTGAGGTTGGGTATGTGACGAGAACCAAATGATTAGATTTTGGTGAAGATCCGGATTCGGATCCGGATTGTAGAATTTTTTAAGTGATTCTTCACCATTGGGAGATAGGGCCAAAAACGGTACATAGCAGGATATCTCAAAAAGTTGTGAATGAATTTGGACGGAACTTGGTGGAGAGGTTGTGCGTCTGACGAGGACTAATCGATTCGATTTTGGTGAAGATCTGAATATGGATTCGGATATGGGATTTATTTAATTTTTAAGTGATTCTTCACCATTGAGAGAGCGGGCCTAAAGCGATACATAACATGATATTTTAAAGAGTTATGGACGAGTTATGACTAATCTTGGTGGATGAGTTGTTTAGGTGACGAGAACAAGTCGATTCGATTTTGGTTCAGGTCCGGATCCAGATCCGGCCTATCAGTAGGATACAAAACATGAACTTTTCAGCCTGGCAGAGGTATGTGCCCTACCGATTGCCGTTCTAGTTTGTGAATGCATTTGGAAGGCTGCAAGAAAGTTTTTGAAGCCTTGGTATGCTCGTACGGCGTTCGATGGCACTCAAACTTTGGGAGATATTTTCAACGACTTTGCAAATGGGGAGTTCGACTCGGGATTGCCCATCGACGACAACTACCAGACAACTCAAGTCAGCAGTGCATGTCCGCATATATCGAGTACCAGGTACGTACATGTGCACAGTACAGCAGACAGTGCCACTGCTACAGTAGATGTTGACGTATCGGGTATATGACCGAGGTCATTTTAATGGTAGGTATATGAGTATATGGGATGTGAGTTGGTGGTAGTGCTATCCTTTGGTCTAGTAGGCTTCACCATGTGGTGGCCATCTTCGAAAAAATATCAAAAATCTGGAAAATATCAAGTAGTAAGGCGCGCTCCTTTTTTTTGTTTTTGTTAAAGCCCAGACGAGAAACTAATAATTTAGTTTGCTTGGCCTTATTGTATGACAGCCGAAACACTTTGAAATAAAGCATTCCGGATGGAGAAAGTCTGCTCCATATATATATATATATATATATATATATATATATATATATGTATATATATATATATATATATATATAATTAATTAATTAATTGGACTATTTCAAACAAACATTTTCTCATAGATTGTCACAAGAAGCTCCATGGTAATGCTGGAGATTTTTCTTCTCCGGGGAAGTCCCTTCGAATAACGAGAGATTAAATTGTTCCTGCAATCCCTGGGCGGCACTTTCATTGTTTGACTTCTTGAGAATCATCAGAGGTCTATCAATGAAAGATATTTTCACTGGGGACCCTGAGGCATGATGAAACAAAATGCACAGCAGAGATGAAGAACAGGTGTGGCTTGGACCATAAGGTGTCAATTTCAAGCTTTAGTGTAATCTGGTGGAATAAGGAAACTCTTCACCCTCTCCACTCCCCACCACATTTCTCCTTTTTTCCCTTACTCCTAAAGAAGATATGGAGAAGATAAAGATGGACAAATAAAATAATGTAGGTGGGAAGGTAGATCGGGAGTTGGAGAGCAGTATGTACATTGTACATGCTTGGATTGACCAGAACTGGTGAAGGAGGAATAACAAGGAAGAGGACTTTGAGTTATAGAGACAGAAAAACTAACAGGCCATGAAGTGCTGAGTAAGCATAAGGCATCATGTTTCAGCATCTTGATAAGAGCTACCAAAGTCTTACATTCCTCATTGTCAAGAATAACTAGATAACCCCACGACACCTAGTAATAGTGCTAAGGTCTAACATATGGCTGTGTACAAAGTCTCTGACTACAATGACGTATTACATAGGCATGGAGGTGTGGAAGAAATTTGGGAGGGGGGGAGGATTTGGGGTGGAATTTGTGTTTAAACTTACCCATGTCAAAGAGGGTGGTCTAGAAACACTGACTCCCTACAGAAGCAGCTAGGGGAGGGGGAGTGGGGAATTGGGGGAGGGGAGGGGAGGGGGCATATTATCATCCTTATTATTATTGCCAATTATTATTGTTAACTAGTAAAAAGCCTGTCAAATATGATGGGTTGGAACAGTTCCTTTGAACGCATACAGCTACATGCAGCCTCGTGAGCGTGCCAAAGTCTGAAGCCTCAGCCGAGTGTCAGGTGTGCTTATATCTTCTTTATTTATTAGACATCATATGGATTTAACTGAACACTCATTTTACTCTGCGTGCGTTGCACATCACGTGCAGGGAATTTCACCCCCCTTGTATTTTTTTTTAATGCTTCTGTACACCGCCCTTGAGACTCAGTTTACAAGCCACCGTCTACAATTCCATTATAAGAGATATAATTACTCTTTTATGGAAAATGTTTTTCGAGTTTGTTTTATCCTCAAAAATAGACCACGGTGAACACACATTCGTGTTAAAAGATTATCCTTTAAAAGTTTAAAACCTACCCTTATGAAGGGGGACAGACATCTGTACAAACACACAAACTGACAGTGTTTTATATGGTAATATTTGATTGTGTTTTATATGGTACTAGCAGGAGTACCTGGCGTTGCGGGGTGGGGGGAGGAAGCAGGAGAGGGAGGGGTGAGGAAGGAGTTGGCGGAGTGGAAGGGGGAGGTGAGCGGAGAGGGAGGGGAAAGATATAGGACATATACATCTTTTGGTTGGGGGTGGCTTTGACAGGCCCCTCCATTTTGGGGGAGGGGTGGAAGGGAAGGAGGAAAAAAATTCCCGTGCAAAGAGTGCTTTAACCTCAGTGTTGCCCAGGTAAAAAAGAAAATTGTAATGGTCTGCCACCATCACCAGGTGGCGCTACACGGTACACATTTACATAGAGAATTTACGCCCCTCTCCATTTGGGATTCATTTGGCGTAAATGGAATGCTCCATTTACGCCCCCCTTAACCCCAAATGAGGCCGCGGCCACATAGCCTATGTTACCCCCAAGACAAAGTTGTATTTGTACCCCCAGTAAAGTATAAAAGCGTTTATAGCTGGAGTACCTGGCGTTGCTCAAGCGAAAAAGAAACGTTAACATATTTGAAATGAGGGCAAATATAATGGAAAAGCAATTGCATCCAAATCAGAATCCATCACAAATGTCAAATCATAATTTCACCTTTTTGTTGAATATATTCTGATGAATGTACCGTTCATCACGTTTCTGAGTTAAGTATGATGACGTTCATGAATAATAAGAAGAATCCTTACCACCAACTTCGGCCGCTTCTGGAATTGTTTTATTATTTGTGTTCAAATGTCTGGTGATTGTTTTGTATTTATTTATGCGAATGTGTACTTGTTACTCCCGCCAGGGAGTAATGCATTCAATCGTGTCCGTGCGTGTGTGTGTTCGTGTGTTTGTGAACAAGATATCTGGAAAAGTTCTGAACGGATTTGGATGAAAGTTGGTCGGATGATTGCCCTTGGGATAAGGAAGAATTGATTAGTTTTTGGTGAAGCTCAGGATATTATTCCGGATCCAGTTATTTTTTGAAGGATTTTTTACCATTGGAAGACAGGGCTCATTTTTTTTTTTAACATTATCTTCTATATATTCTATATTTAACATTGTGATATGAAAATAGTTTTCATATTTGTTGTAAATGTAGTTTAAACTCGTGGTTATGCGTTAGAGCGGTGTATTTTGTTAGCAGCGTCGTCTTCAAGGTTCTTTTTTTTTTCTAATAAAGACATATTCTGTCATTTTAAAACCACCAAAGTGTGTATTAGGTTTCCCCGTTTCATAAAATGTATCGTTTGATACGTACAATGCTTTAAAACTGTTTTTTTTTTTTTTTTTTTAACCTCAGAAGAGATATCAACATTTACCTCAGCGAATGTCAATCGCGGTGTCAGTATTTGATGAACTTATAAAGACTTAGGTGAGTTATAAGTGTGACAAGCATGTGCACGGGATTCTTCCCAGAAGAATGAGTGGTCGCATTAGCTTGTACGACCTAAAATGAGCGAGTTTTGTTTTGACGTTTGGGCCAGTTTTACATGTTGTATCCCTAAGGAATGAAACGAACGTTTTTCTGGCTTACAATTTTATTTGAAGTCACACATGCCTCAAAATACACTCGCTTACATAGAATTGAACGCTGAATCCGAAAATGTAAGTGAAATTGCCTTGTTTTTTTTTTAACATTATCTTCTATATATTCTAAATATATATCTGTGCAGTGTCTGTCTTGTGTTGTCTTGTCTTGTGTTGTCACTGAGCTACTCCCTCAAACTTTTGTGAAATCGTACTATTCCAACTTGACCCACGGCGGGAGTATGCGCTCTACTGAATGGCGTTCTAGTATATAACTGTCATTAATCAAAAGGGCTGAGGCACTATAGAGCGATTTTTTTTTTTAATTTAAAAAATAAATGAAAAATTTTAAAATAAAAAAAAAAACCGTAGGTTTTTTCTTTCAATTTTTTTTTTTGGCCGAAAACATTCCCAGGTACTCACTGATGAACCTCTGAAAGTTTGACGAAGATCCATTCAGCCATCTCTGAGAAAAATGGCGACACACAGACAGACACACAAACCAGCGGCTTTCTTCTATAGTAGATGTGGTAATAATATTGTTTTGTAATGATGGTAATATTATGGAAAAACGCCACGATAATCTGGTACGACACTCAAGCTGCTATCTATCTATACACCTTAACATGGCGTTTTTCCAAGGCAGAAAAGGGCAATTTATAACATGGGAATTCCTCCCGATTCTTTGCAGTCGAGTCTAAAGCAACATAGGCAAATTGAGTGTGAAAATAAGGTGAAGGCCTCTTACTTGCGATACAATTAAGGTCTCTGAAGCATCACTTGTAATACCCTCTCCCACCACCAGTGGGAGCAGCACTACACAATACACATTTACGGAGAGAATTTGTATCGGTCCCACCTTTGGAACCCTTGGGTGCATGGGGGGCAGACCAAGTAACTGCAACGTTTGTCTTATGACCCTTCATACCCCTGGCATGTTTGGTCGATATTGGATAAGTAAGTAACCAAATGCACTGGCCACAGACAGACAGACAGACAGACAAACACTAAATTGTGTGTTTTAGTGTGATGATAAATAGCCGCAAAAATCACGTATGGAAATCAGACGTTTAATTGCAGATCCTTCAAGCAAATAATAAATTATGGATGAATAATCAGGAATATACTCAAGGCAGCAAAACAAAGATGGTCGTTTTTCACCCGAATGCAGCATTTCACTGCAACAAAGGTTTCCATTGGCATTTAGAGAAGGTCTTCCTGCACAATTAAATAACTATTTTCTATTTAGTTGGAGGAGAAAACTAAAGACAGCAATCTCCGGTAAAATTGTTATGCTATGCATTTCATTCCACAAATTTAGAAAAGAGTATAAATGTCTGTTTTGCATATGTTATATGTCGATTGGTGTTTGCACGTTTGAGTAACTTAGATAGAAAACAGAAAGGTCCTTTTTCAGGTCCAACTTTTTCAGGTCGAAAGAAAGGTCCAACCTGTCTGCGGAGAGAGCAGCAGGCCCCGTGTTTCTGTTTTTTATGGGAGACACCACTGATGTTGAAAGTTTTGGATCTCCCAGCATCCAAGAGAGATAGATGCGAAGCAGGGACACCAGGCAATGGAGGATTGGGCGAGGGGTGGGTAGCAGAGAGAGACCAGTGTACCCCATTGACCGATCTACAACAGCCTTGTTGCAGTGAGAAGTTTAGATTAACTAAGGAAGCACTTGGCATGATGGCGGATTACAACATTCAAGCCGAGTTTGCAGCTGGCTTTAATATCCAGCTTTGAACCATATAGCCTGCCCAGGAGACACCACGGCTGATGATGACAGCCAGTTTGAGAGACTGAACCTCTTCAAGTGGTTGATCATGGAAATAGATCGGTGAGTTCCTTTGACGATTGTTCAAGAGAGATATGGTGGGATTGAAAGATGTTTGAAAGATGCATGATTTGTTTGGATTGAAAGACAGGTTCCAAATGTGAGATCAGCATCTGATCCTTTCCAGGTTATCAGAGTGGGAAGGCAGCTGGCCTGTCGGTGGGATGTGGAATTATACGGCATTATGTAGAATCATCTGCAAAGAGGAAAAGAGGGTTGTGGAGCATCAGAGAGGTAATTGATGTAAACTAGGAAGAGGACCGGGCCCAATATGTTGCCTTTGGGCATTCCAGCCTCGAATAAGGGAGCATATGAGAATATTTTGTTGAGAGCTATATGTATACCGACTGCATGGATAGAGGATGTCATCAAGCCAGGAACAAAGGGTCCCTTGTACTCCACAGGCAGAAAGATTGGCTAGCAGAGCAAGATGTCAGACTTTGTCAAATGCCTTAGGTCTGTCCACAGACACATCCCTGATCTCTGAGATTCAGGGCCTCTATCCATATATGAGAGAGAAGCAGCAGCATATACAACAGTGAGTGGCACAACTATCGGGGATGCCGCTTCCTGGAGGTTGAACCTCCCACTGCAAGTCGGGGGCCAAATCTTCCCCATTCTTCCCTGCTGCCCGGATTCATCAGGACAGCGCAGTCACGGTCAGAGTGCCGATCGGTCCCCATGGACTGGCCGTTTCCATCTTGTCTCTCTCTTCTCTCTCTCTCTCTCTCTGTCGCCACCTGCTGGCCGTTTGTATGCTGGTTGTACTGTCATGGCGTCTGCTTGTGGAGGCATGTGAGTGCTCTGTGTTGTTGCTCCATTCCCCCCCCCCGTTCCCCCCCCCCGTTTCCCCCCCCCCGTTTCCACCCCCCCCCGTTTCCCCCCCCCCCCCCTCTGTGTCCTTGTGCCTGTTCGTGGAGTCTTCCTGGTGATTCCCATATACGTTGAGACGGGAGAGAGAGAGCCGGAGAGCACAGGGTGATCGCTGGTAAGGGTTCGCCGTTTTTGGGCGTCGCCCGATCGGTGTTTGCTCCTTCATCTTAAACCTCTATTTCCTTTTTTTTCCTTTCGTTTATCTTTCCTTCAGTTTGTTTTGTTGCCTCCCTTTTCCGAAGTTAGGGAAATCGGAGAGGTCTGATTACTTCCCATTCCCGGAGTTCGGGTAGGGAAGATTATATTATATATTCACTCTCCCCGAGTCGGGGAGGGGTTGTAAGTGCAGCTGTTCCAGCATGGCAGCTGCACTATCTCGATTTACGGCCTTTCAGAGCCTGACCCGTAAGCACGGGTTCTTTTGTGTACCTCAGGAACGTGAAGTTAGTGTCGAGGACGTTGTCCTCGCAACCGGTCGTGTTGTCGGGATCGACAAGGTTGTTGCCGCTTCGCGGATGAACAAGCGGATCGTTATTTTTTTTGTCCGACGTGGATTGTGTCCCACAAATTGTCGAACAGGGTTTGACAATCGATCCAGATTTATTTGTAACTAGGGCATGCCCGTACTATATCTATATCTAAAATTATATCCCCCCCCCCTCTATTTACATGAAATGGTTTGGTCCAAAGCGAACGGCTTGCGAGTACGGTGACAATCCCCCCCCCTCTATTTACATGAAATGGTTTGGTCCAAAGCGAACGGCTTGCGGAGTTTGGTAAAGAAATCGCCATAGCGTGCACAAACGCGCAGGAAAGCGAAAGAATCGCAAATTAGTTTTAATTAGTTTTAAAACATAGTTTAACGCCAACATAGCGGCAACATAGTTTGCCAACGTGAAATAAATGAATACGCTCTCAAATGTGCCGTCCGAGGCAGAGTCTGTTCGCCACGTTCGGCACACGTGATAACTCGCTGCTCTCTGATTGGTTGAATCGTTTTTTGGACATAGCTCGGTAACTACTTGTCCGATTAATATGAAACCTTGAAAAGGCACATCCTCGGGTCCCCAGCAATATACCTGGCAAGTTTAAAGTATATTGGACCCGTGGTTGTCGAGAAACAGCGGTTACAGACATACATACAAACAAACATACACACAGAGATTACTGGAATTATAGATAGATGATTTCCCCACTGGATAGCCCAGCGATAAAAGTCGTGATATCAAATTGCCCCCCATTTGTATCCGACGATGTACTAATTAAAGAGTTGTCCCGATACGGTACCATCGTGTCTCGTATCTCCATGATTCCCTTCGGGTCACGAAACAACGATTTAAGGCACGTGGTTTCATTCCGGCGGCAAGTGTTTATGATTTTAAAAAATTCCCAGAAGGATTTAAACTTTATAATAAAATTAAAACATCAACAGAACGAATATACAGTGTACGTGTCCACCAACGTTCTAAAATGTTTTGGCTGCGGACAATTTGGGCATGTTAAGCATGACTGCCCCCGAAAAGAGAATTCTCCACAAGTACAACCTCCCCTCCGAACCGGGAATAAGCAACCCCCCCACCTTCCCACCACCGATCCAAGCCCTCCCACCACCGACCCGAACCTTCCCACCACCGAATCCAACCTCCCCTCCGAACCGGGAATAAGCAACCCCCCCACCTTCCCACCACCGATCCAAGCCCTCCCACCACCGACCCAAGCCTTCCCGCCGCCGACCCGAACCTTTCCACCATCGACCCAAGCCTTACCACCACCGAACCAAACCCTTCCCGCCGCCGACCCAAACCCTCCCACCACCGACCCAAGCCTTCCCACCACCGAACCAAACCTTCCCACCACCGAACCAAGCCTTCCCGCCGCCGACCCAAACCCTCCCACCACCGACCCAAGCCTTCCCACCACCGAACCAAACCTTCCCACCACCGAACCAAGCCTTCCCGCCGCCGAACCAAGCCCTCCCACCACCGACCCGAACCTTCCCACCACCGACCCGAACCTTCCCACCATCGACCCAAGCCTTACCACCACTGATCCCAATCTGTCTACCACCGACCCAAGCCCTCCTACCACCGATCCAAACCCCCCCGCCGTACCCCCTTCCCCTCCCCTTGAAACAGGGGCTCTACTGAAGGATCTAATTGCAGCCATCTCCTGTTAACGATAGACCTCACCCCCCAGGCGACATCGTCCAATCACAGCTTGTTGCCTGCTATAACTGATCCTACCTCTCTCGCCGTGGTAGCCGATGGGAATCCCCTCCCGATGATCACGTCCTCCCCCCCCCCCCCTCCCCCCAAACCCTTGCAATCTCTTCCCACTAACCAGGACGAGTTTCAATTAGTCTGCCCAAAAGGAAAAAGACATCTGCAAACAACAGATGAAAACGGTCATCTCTTTAAAAAACCTACAACTGAAAACCGACAGCTCCTCCTCTCTGCCCTAGATTTATCCCTCGTCACAGAAAATCGTTTCTCGGTATTGGAGGACATAGATGTGGATGAATCCTCGCCCTTGTCTACTGACCTAGAAACTGATATGATTGAACCACAAAAATTAGTACCCCCCCCTCCCCCCCCCCCTCCCCCTCCCCTGAAGATGGCTCATTTCTCTCCCTCTATGGACTATGCCCCATCCGATAACGTGGAGGGATGTGATGACGGTGAGGAGATAAATGATGAAAACCAGTGTGACACACCATCTGAGCCATCTGATATAGATGACTCTGTTAGTGAATGTGGTAGCCTTAAGGAAGAAGAAACCCCTCCAATCCCTCCCTCCGAGATAAAAAGGTTTCTTAAGGACACATTCTGAAAAAGGAATGTTGTTATAGAAACCTTTTTTCCGGAGCTACCTGATTTTATACATTCCGCTAGACTGATGGTAAAACGGCCCCACGTTTTTAATTTCAATTCCTCCCAACGTCACCGTTTAAAGAAGTGGTTGCAAAAATCTAAGAATGAACTGCTATCAAAAAATTGAGTGGTGGTCACTCCTCCTTGTAGCTGTAATGAGTTTTTCCATTTGTAGCCTGAATATTAACGGAGGATGTAGCTCTGTCCGTAAAGTTCAAGTAAGGGATTTTTTATTACAGAAGAAAGTTGACATTGCCCTCTTACAAGAGACCCATGCCAACGACTGCTGTGTCGCAGAGTGGTGTAGGCTCTTCCCCGGCCTGTCCTTTTTTAGTAACGGTGACTCCCGCAAAGGCGGTGTCGCAATAATTCTTAGCCCCTCCTTTTTGCCTTCATCGCTTAAATTCGACGAAATACACAAGGGATCCCTAGCATCCCTAGAATTCCACTACTGTGGAAAATTCTATACTATTTTTAATATCTATGCCCCAAGTACGCCTGTAGCTCGGCGAGTTTTTTTTAATGACCTTGGGACACACCTAACGTCCCTCGACAGCCAAAACGCCCTAAAAAACCAAGACAATCATGTTTGTATTGGTGGAGATTTTAATTGCACCCTCCAACCCCAACTAGACAGGAACAGTGCAGAGCCCCATCCTGCCTCCACAATCCCTCTCACCAAATTTTTAAAACAAATGAATTTGATAGATATATGGCGGGTACAGCACCCATCAATCAGGCAATACACATGGTGTCGATGCATTCAGGGTAATATTGTACTTGCTCGCTTGGACAAGTTTTATATTAATCCTCCACTTGAACGCCTCGTTCTGTCATCCAAAATTTGCCCATCAGGATTCTCGGACCACAGCGCAACATTCCTCAAAATTTCTGCCCCCTGCCCGAAACACAAGAGTGCTTTTTGGAAATTTAATAACAACTTACTTGATGATAGTACCTTTAAGGACATTTTTCTGGAAATTTGGAATATTCTAGTTGCCTCCCAAGGGAATTTCTCAAACCTCAGACAATGGTGGGATAATGCCAAAACGCACATCAGACTGTTCTGCCAACAATATCGTGCGTATGGTGTTCAAGAGGAAAGAAAAACCACAACCTTACTTGAAGATGAAATCCTGGAATTACAGGAACAGCTTCAGGGAACTGCAAGTGTGAGCTACCAGGAAATGGGGCAACAAATGCATGGAAAAACGGCCTTACTGAATTCCATATCCGAAATGCGAGCACAAAATGCCTTATTGCGCCTGAAGATGAGGTACATACACGACCTTGATGCTCCAACCAAATTCTTCTTCAGCCTTAAAAGGGGGGCCTCTTCGTCAATGATTACACGCTTGCTCCATGATGGGGAACTCCTTTATGAAGATGGCAGAATCAGGGAATGTGCCCGGAAACATTTTAAACAACGGTTTATGCGGCATGACACTAACCAGGATGCAATATCGGAACTTGTTTCTAACCTTCCAACATTGGCGGAGGATCAGAAGCAGCAGTTGGAGGATCCTCTTAGGTTACCTGAGCTCACCGCTGCCTTGAAGGCCTTGGAACCTGATAAAGCCCCTGGATTGGATGGGCTGACTAGCGAATTTTTCCAGTTTTTTGGGGACGCCATTGGACCTCACCTACTGCGGGTATTGAATGAATGTTTAGAGGATGGACAACTGCCGTGGAGTTGCCGGAGAGCAGTCACCACCTTAATTCCTAAGAAAGCGGACACTCAACTTATAGAGAACTGGCGTCCTATTTCTGTTTTATGTACGGATTATAAAATTTTAGCCAAAGCCTTGTCTAATCGAATGAAACCTTTTATGAATGTACTAATAGGAGAACATCAATCCTTTTGTATTCCTGGACGTACTATTTTTAATAATATCTTTCTTATCCGTGATACCATTCGGTTTTGTAACAATTTTAATATGAATGTTGGTCTGTTTTTCATTGACCAAGGAAAAGCCTTTGACTGTATTGACCACATGTACCTTTTTAGAGTTTTAGAGAATTTTGGGTTTGGACCTATTTTTATCTCGTACGTTAAACTTTTGTATTGTAATATATCCAGTGTTCTTAAAATTAATCAAGTATTGTGTAGCCCCATTGCTGTACAACGGGGAGTACGGCAAGGTTGCCCGCTATCTGGACTTTTATACTCTCTTGCCATCGAACCTCTTCTGCTCCAATTACGTACGCACATTTCTGGCTTCACTGGATCAATTCTTACCACACCGCTAAAAGTCTCTGCTTATGCAGATGATGTCTGTATTTATATAAAAAATAGTGCTGATGTCACTGCGGTGGCTCAGGCACTAAAGACATATTGTCAGGCTTGTTCAGGCCAGGTAAACTGGAAGAAGAGTGAAGCCCTTTGGATAGGACCTGGAGATTGCCCGCCAATTGTCCTACCAGGAGGAGTGAACTGGCAGAAAAGTGGCATTAAATACCTCGGTATTTTCCTAGGAGACAACACCTTTGAGCAGCAGAACTGGGTGGGATTACCGGACAAGGTAATGGCAAAACTGGCCCGCTGGAAAGGACTTCTTTCTCAACTTTCGTACCGCGGAAGAACTCTCGTCATTAACAATCTTGTCGCCTCTATGCTATGGCATAAGATGATATGCCTACAACCGCCCGGGAGCCTTCTTATTACACTGCAAAAGAGCATTGTCGACTTTTTCTGGAGCGGGAAACACTGGCTCCAACCCCCCGTGGCATACTTACCACTCACTGAAGGTGGCCAAGGTCTTATTGATATCCGCAGCCGGATTATGGTCTTCCGGCTTCATATCGTGCGCCAACTTGTATATGGAGATGAAGCCCTACTCTGGAGGCCTCTGGCTAACTGCATATTGCAGCTTACATGCAAGCTGGGTTACGACCGATAACTTTTCTTGATGAACCCTCATCAAATCGATTCATCCTTGCTGCCCACCTTTTACCAAGGGGTGATGAACGCCTGGCAAGCCCTGTCCTTTTCCCGTGAAATGGCAACATACAACATGGAAATGTTGTTGAATGAGCCCCTATGCTACAACCCCTTTCTGGAAAACAGCTTGAATATTAGGGGACTCGTTCAACGTTTTGTTGATGCCAAGCTGCTGCGAATGAAAGACCTCATGACAGAGTCTGGGAGCTGCTGGCTGAGTGCTGCCGCTGTGGCACAAAAAACCGGAATAAAATCTGTCAGGATCATCTCTCGGTTCCTTCAAGGGATATCCACAACGTATCGTAATACCTGCGAGGAACTTGGCCCTTCCCCCGAGGAAACAGCGGGTGACTTCCCCAAACTCCTAGTCTTCAGCCCGCCACTTAATCTGTCCCCTGGCCTGAACAGCCCTGATGATACTGCATTATCCCTTCCCGCCTTTCCAAAGAAAACTTTGTACAACGCGTGCGTTAAAATTTTATACGCAAAAACATTTTCTGAGCACCCGAGGCTTCGATGGCGGGATGTTTTACCCCCAATACCCCCCAATTGCCCCAATTGGCGAAGTTTTTATCTCTTGCCTACTCCAAAGTATGTTGGAGATATTCAATGGAAACTTGTACACTGGATTTTACCTTATAATGTTTTACTGAACCGGTTTTCTACTGCTAACTCTAATCTATGCCCTTTCTGTGCATCCATTGAAACCCTACCGCATATATACCTTGAGTGTGAACGATTGCAACCTCTTTTTACATTCCTTCAGGAACGCTTTGTGAAGCTTGGTTCCCTCTTCAATCACAATGTTTTTATTTATGGTGTTTTAGGACCGTCTTCCCTTAGAAATGTGGTTTTAATGAATTTTTTAATTGGCCAGGCCAAGTTTGCAATTTACAAATCCAGGAAGAAAAAAATGGGAAACGCTTCTGACTCGTCATATGATGTACTGCTCACCTTTAAGGCTCTTGTAAATGCAAGACTAAAGCTAGAGTACCGGTTTTTTTAAATGAACATGAATTTAACATGTTTTAAAGAAAAGTGGGTTTTTAATGATGCCATATGCACACTTGATGATGATGATTTGATAATAACTTTTCCTTGAGACCATTCTATTGTGTTTTGTTTTCTTTGTGACTGAACATAACTGATTTTTTGTACTCTTGTAATAAAAGGAAGAAACAGTCAGTCTCTCTCTCCCTCTCTCTCTCTCTCTTTCTCTCTCTCTCTCTCTCTCTCTCTCTCTCTCTCTCTCTCTCTCTCTCTCTCTCTCGCGCGCGCCCCCTGCTGGTCGTTGGTGAGTCGTGCGTGGGTGTGGCAATCATGGCTGCTGTGTGTGAGGAGCTGTGAGTACTGTGTTGTGTTGTTGCCTTTCCCATCCCCCTTTTCACTCCCTCTGTGTCTTTGTACGTGTTTGTGAAGTTTTCCCCGTGTTTTCCTTCTTCGTTGAGACAAGAGAGAGAAAGAGAGCGCGCACGGTGAGTTTGGTGCGAGTCCTAAAGAACCTTGTGTTCTTCGGGCCTGTGCTCTGCTTGTCGTGTTTTCATTATCGTCGTTTATCGGCTCCCTTATTCTATTTCTTTTCATTTTACCTTCGCCTGCAGGCTTTGCTTGCGATAGGTTCTATTTTGTTTTGCTTTTTCAAATCTTTTCTTAGTTTTGGTTCATTTATCGCTATGGCAAACAGTCGTTTGCAGAAAAGCATTTACGAGTCACTTACTCGTAAAAATGGGGTAATAGTTAGTCCACCCGACGGGGTTCGGGTCGATGACGTCGTGATGGGCTTGGGTGAACTCGTTGGTTTTGAAAATGTGTTAGCAGCTTCAAAGATGAACCAACGAGTTGTTGTTTTTCTTTCCGAGGAGCGCTATGTCGCTCAGGCGGTTGAAACTGGTTTGTCCTTACCGCCAGATATTTTCGTTAACGTTAGTATGTTGGACTCACCCGCGGTGAAAATCACTTTATCTAATTTACCGCCTTTTGTTAAAAACGAACAGATTTTGTCCGTTTTAACACAGTTTGGCACCGTGGTGTCAAAAATCTCCATGATTCCCTTCCGTTTGCGTTCGGATTCTACAGTCCGCCATATCATGTCCTTTCGGCGGCACTGTTACATGGTGTTAAAAAACAATGCTCAATCGCTCAATGCCTCAGCTACGTTGGTCGTTGAAAATCGAAATTATCGAATGTACATCGCAACAGAGACAATGACGTGTTTCACGTGTGGTGCCTTCGGACATTTAAAAGGTGCTTGTCCGAAGTGTGTATCCGGCGGCACATCTAGACAGTCAGGAACAAATGCCGATCCTAGTGGCACATCTAGACGGACAGAACCAAATGTCGATCTTCGCAATGATAATGGCGCGTCTGGGACGGCAGATCAGCCTTCACATTCGAGCGCGGAAATCGATAATTCACCGGCTGATGACGCGGGTTTTACTACCGTGTCCTCCAGGAGGAGTTATAAAAGAGGAAGCGGTAATGAGGACATACAGGCGAGCGTTTCGAAAAAGATAGCGCCGTCGAATGAACGTAATGTTTCTCTTTTAGAAACAGAAGCTCCTGCAGCTGGTCTTCTGCTGCAGAATAGGTTCAGTGTGTTTGCTGAAATGGAAGAAGACGTTTCTGTTCATTCCTCTCATGAACAAGGACCAAGCGCAATGCCCCAAGATGTTGTGGTAACCACCCCGGTTACTGAAACTAAAGTCAAGAACCACAAACCTGCTCTCGTCCCGCGCCCTGCTGACGATGAAGTGTCTGAGGTAATGGAGGAAGAAGAAGCAGCAGCTCCAGAAGGAGAGTGCAAAGCCTCTGATATAAAAGCGTTAATCACTGTTACGGTTTTTAAAACTCCCGCTGTGGAAACAGCTGCACCTTTAGTAGAAGACGATTTTCCCGTTATGAGAGCATCGGTTTCGGTGTGTGGGGGAAAAAATGAAGACTTTCCAGATTACGACTCAGATGGGGCCTCGTCGCTTGCCTCTAGTGCTAGTAGCGAGGTCTGGAATGACCCAGCAATAGCCAAGGAACTGGAGGGTGATGATGATTTATCACCCACGGAAATTCTAAAGTTTCTTCAGGACACCTTTCGAAAGAAAAAGGTTAAAATTGTAACCTTCTTCCCGAACCTGTCTGGCTTTATAAACTCCTCAAGACGTCTCCTCCTTAAGGCTGAACAACTTGGTGTGACTGAGTCGCAAGTTTTTCGCCTTAGAAAGTGTGTATTGAAAGCTCGGAAAGAGCTACAAGCACACCCTAACTTCCCTTTACATGATAAACCTTCCCTGCCTACACCATGACCTTCTCTGTTGTAACTTTAAATATAAATGGGGGACGTTCACTCCTGCGTAAAGCTCAGGTAAAGTTGCTTGTCGAGCAAAAACATTTCGATGTTGTTCTTTTGCAAGAAACAAGATGTAGCTCTTCGTGCATGAGCGAATGGACTCGCATCATGAAAGGACAGTGGTTCTTTAGTAGCTTGACCTGTCCTAGTGCTGGAGTGGCTATTTATTTAAATCCTTCTTTCTGTCCTGAAAATGTCACTTTTAAGGAGATTACTAAAGGGCATTTAGTTTCAGTTAATTTCTTTTATAATGGTTATAAACACACTTTCATAAATGTATATTCACCCAGTACGAGCACAGAAAGATTAGCTTTTTTCACACAGTTAGAAATGTCCCTCACACACCTTGATTTTGATGGCCTTGTTTGTCTGTGTGGGGACTTTAATTGCACACTGTATCCCACCCTTGATCGTAATGGAGAAGAGCCCCACCCATCAAGTACAACACCCTTAAAGAGAGCATTGTCCAAATTCTCCCTTATGGATGTATGGAGACTCCAGAACCCATCTGCACGGCAATACACGTGGTGCCGATGTGCAAATGGCCGGCTATCTCTTGCAAGGCTAGACAGATTTTACATCAATAATGACTCTTTAAACGTCATAGACCATGTCGACGCCACCCCAAGTGGTTTTACGGACCATCACATGGTTGTTCTTCATATACTCTCCCCGGCTCGAAATCGTGGCACTGCCCATTGGACCTTCAATGTGAGTCTTCTGCAAGATGACGCTTTTCCGGTCGCCTTCCGAGCCTTTTGGGAAGCTTTACTACTACGGAAGCCTTCCTACTCCTGCCTCATACAATGGTGGGACAATGCGAAAACCCATATTAGGACCTTTTGCCAGCAATATAGCTCCTTTTGTACAAAGAACGAATCTGCGCTGCAATCTCTAATTGCCAAAGAAATATTGTCTCTCCAGTCAAGCCTCCCAGCTCCCAGTGCCGAAAGGACTAGTTCTTTAATAGCAACGAAGAAAGCACTCCTTGCTCAACTCTGTGCAAAACAAGCCAGAGGGGCTCTAATAAGGCTACGAATGGAGAACTACAGCTTTATTGATACTCCTTCCAAGTTTTTCTTTGCTTTGGAAGCACGAAAAAAGAGAAACCAGCAAATAACTTCGCTGCAGGAACCAGGAGGCCGAACAACGCACGATCCAAAAGACATTAGAAGCTTGACAAAACAATACTTCTCTGACTTGTATTGCGCCAGAAACACTAAAGAAGACATGATTCGTTCCTTAACCACTTCTTTGCCCACCTTGTCCGAACCTGCATGTCAACAACTTGACAAGGAAGTGACTCTTGACGAACTCTTTACTGCGTTGCAAACTTTGCCCACAGGTAAAGCTTCTGGACTTGATGGAATCCCTGCAGAGTTCTACAAAACCTTCTGGGATTTGTTGGGACCTGAGTTGCTTGACCTCTTAGTTGATAGCCTACGAACAGGCTTGTTACCAATCAGCTGTCGCAGGGCTATACTTGCTCTCATACCTAAGAAAGGAGACCTCCAGCAGCTTAAAAATTGGCGTCCCATTTCGCTCCTCTGCACGGACTACAAGATTTTTTCAAAAGTTCTTGCCAACCGCCTCAAACCTCTGATTGGGGAGATTGTACACCCCGATCAATCCTATTGCATCCCTAAAAGGACAATACACGATAGCATTTTTATTGTACGTGACATGATTGACATTTGTATTGCTGAACATAGAAATGTTGGTCTGGTGTTTTTAGACCAAGAAAAAGCTTTCGACACGATTGATCACTCTTATCTCTTTGCAGTTTTACGGGGGTTTGGTTTTAAGGAAAATTTTATTTGTTATATCAAAATATTGTATAATAATATTTTTAGCTTGCTCAAAGTTAATAACATCTTAAGTCAGCCTTTCCCTGTTACCAGGGGTATTCGTCAAGGGTGCCCCCTGTCTGGCCTTCTATACTCCCTATCAATTGAACCTTTACTACATCGTTTACGCACACGGCTACAAGGGTTTTATCCTCTGCCGTTAGAAAATCCCGTAAAGACCATTGCTTATGCGGATGACCTCTGTGCAATTGTGTACTCCGATGACGATGTTTGCGCTCTGGTTGAGTCTGTCGAGGAATTTAGCCTGGCAAGCTCGACTAAAGTTAATTGGGAAAAGAGCAAAGCTTTTTACTTAGGTCCACGGAATGAAACTCCCCCTCCAACCCTACCAGGGCACCTTGTATGGACCAATGAAGGAATACACTACCTCGGTGTCTTTCTTGGAACTCAAGATTTTATTTCAAAAAACTGGGAGTCGCTGATTACCAAAACCGAGCAGCGGTTGATAAAATGGAGGGGACTATTGAGGCAGCTTTCCTTCCGGGGTCGTACTCTGGTCATTAATAATCTCGCGGCATCAATGCTCTGGCATGTTTTTAAAGCACTGCAGGCCCCAGGTTTTATCCTTAAAAAACTTCAAAGCTCTTTTGTAGATTTTTTCTGGGGGGGAAAGCACTGGCTCCGGCCAGGAATACTAAGCCTGCCGACTGCAGAAGGTGGACAGGGGCTAATAGATGTGACGAGCAAAGTGATGGCTTTTCGCCTCCTTTCAGTACGAAGGCTTCTATACTCCGACGTCCCATGGAAAGCCTTTGCCCATTGTTTGCTTAGGCAAGCTGGGAAACTTGGCTATGGTGACGAGCTTTTTCTTCTCGACGCGAAGCGCGTGGATATGACATCGGTCCCGTTGTTCTACCGAAGCATGCTGGAAGCGTGGCAGGCTGTTTCTTTTCGCCGCGACACCAGTGCTTACTCCCTTCAGATGTTTTTAAATGAACCAATATTTTTAAATTCTTTTTTTGATGGGGTCTGTAGTGACAGATCTTTCATGCAAAAGTTTATTGATGTCGGCGTTACCAGAGTAAAACACCTCAGGAACCCCCTTGTACATAGATGGAAGCCAGCTGCTGACATTGCCGTGGCCACCAGTGTGAGGTCCATCAGAGTCATTGGCAGAATTTTCTCTGTGATTTTACGGACCTTTAAGCAAACCGGGTTAAAATGGGACCCAGACATAGAAGATGCCCTCCATCGATCCCAATGTCCTTTCCCAAATCTTTTAATTTTATTTCAAAGTTTTAGGCTCTTTAACCAGATGGAGAAATCCTCAGTGTACAATCTATGTGTTCTCACTCTTTTTCCTGGCAAACCTGCAGAGCCACAAGCTCATTGGCGAGCGCTGCTCCAAGCTAACCGTTTCACAACAATAAACTGGCAGGTGATGTACAAAGAACCTACTGTCAAGCGCTCGGGTGATCTACAATGGCGGTTAGCGCACCATATCCTGCCTTGCAACATCCTGTCCCACCGTATATGTCCTGAAAACTCGGAATTGTGCCCCTTTTGCGACACCCCAGAGACCATTTTTCACATTTTCATTGAATGTTCAAGGTTGGCCTCGTTTTTTAAAATCCTGTCACGTGTGATCCGGGGGCTCGGTTTGACTTTTACACATTGTGTTTTCATATTTGGTTTTAATGTTTTGTATCAATGTAAAAATGAATGTCTTTTAGCAAACTTTCTGTGTTCTGAGGCAAAACTTGCCATTTATTTATCGAGGAAACGAAAACTGCAGAACACTGACGCTTTAGCTGATGACGTTTTAACTGTTTTTAAAGCATTGGTTACATCGCGTGTTCTTTTTGAGTTTGAAACTCAAGATCCTGCTTTATTTAAAAATCGGTGGTGTGTGAAACAATCCTTATGTGGTATGGTTGGTGGTGTTTTAACAATCAATTTATAAATCTAAAGTATTGCTTCTCTGTTACCCCTTTCCTTCCTGGTTATTTCTTTTTGATGCCTGTACAAACATCTTTCACCATGTAAAACTTGTTTTCCTTGTAATAAAGGGGAAGAAAAGTCAAAAGTCTCTCTCTCTCTCTCTCTCTCTCTCTCTTTCTCTCTCTCTCTCTCTCTCTCCCTCTCTCTCTCTCTCTCTCTCTCTCTCTCTCTCTCTCTCTCTCTCTCTCGCCACCTATCGGCCGTCGGTGCGTTGGGTGTAGCGTCATGGCGGCTGTGAGCAACTGCTCTGTGTTGTAGTGAGTTCTTTGTGAGTTTTCCTCCTCTCCTGCCCTCCCCTGCCCCCCCCCCCTCCCTCTCCTTTCCATCCCGTGTACTTTGGCATTTTGTTTTCATCCTTCCTATACCTTTGTCTTCAAGAGAGAGAGGTTTGAGAGCGGACCCATTTTGGGCGCGGCCTACCGGCTTCGACGACGCTTTGTAAGCCTTTTTGTGCTTATAATGCACGTTTATTATTTATTCTAGTTTGATTTATTTCGTTTTGGTACCTACTTGTCCGGTTCGGACAAGTGGGGGGGTGTTAATTCGCTGGGATGGCGAATACACGCTCTCGGTTAGAGGCGTTCGACAACTTAACAAGGAAGCATGCATTTGTGTGTGTTCCACCCGAAGGAACTTCCACTGAGGACATTGTTTTGTCTGTGGGGAAAATAATCGGTTGTGAAAATGTACGAGCAGCGTCGAGAATGAATCAAAAAGTTGTTGTATTTGTGTCCGATGAAAAATTCGTTCACGATGTTGTAAGTGCGGGTTTAACCACAGAGACAGGTCTCTTTGTCTTGGCGTCGCCTATGGACACTCCGTCGATGAGGGTCGTCATATCTAACGTACCCCCATTTATAACCTGCAACCAGCTGATGTCCGATTTGTCCCGATACGGAACAGCTGTGTCAAAAATCACAATGATTCCGCTCCGGTCTCAGGATGAACGTGTTAAACACGTGATGAGCTTCAGACGGCAGGTGTATATGGTGCTTCCGGATCGAGGCGATGACACGGGGTTAAACATCACGTTCAAGGTAAAGGTGAACAACCATGAGTACCAGATGTATGCGTCATCGGCCTCATTAACATGTTTTCAGTGCGGAGCTTTTGGCCATGTGAAAAGGTTTTGTCCGAAGGTATCGTGTGTAAGGTGTGGTGAAGCAGGTCATAGTGACGCTGATTGTAAAAGAGATAACACCCCGGTCTCTAACGTACGAAACAACGTAAACCGAAATACCCGAACGGTTCCTACCGACGCTCCCTCGCACTCGAGGAGTAGGGATAATACTCCTGTTCGTCTTAGTGTAAACGACAACACCGCTGATTCGGTAAATAATGAAATAACCCCAGATAACCCACCTGTGGTGGCAGATGCTACGTGCAGTGAGGAGATGGAAGAAAATCCCATTGTGGTGACAAAGAAACGAAGAGCACCTGGTGCTTGTAACTCCAACATTACTTTGAAAAAGGTAGTGTTGGATAAAGACAGTGTGGGTGCAGACGCCCTGGAACGTCTTTCTCAGGTGTCCACAAGCTGTGTTGACACCAGGGAGAAAGAACATGAATTAATTAATTCTGAAACATTATCGGGCAGCACCGAAAACCTGGGAGAAAAAGTAGATGGTGAGACTAAAGATGATGGTGAGCCCATTAGTGAGCCGCCACCTTCACTACCTGCTGAGACCGAGCGGATTGGGAATGTCTCAGCCCCAAGCTCCTCTTTACCCCTGCAAGATCTAAATCATGACACTGGTTCGTCAACTGAGCCAGTGAACATCTCCCTGCAGGAGGGTGAAGCCGAGATTTCAGCTCCTGCTGAATGTCCCGGGTACCAGAGTGAGGATGACTCTACCATAGAACATTCCAGCAAATCTTCGGACTTGGCTGGCATCAAAATGGGGACTGGGCAGACTGATATATGTGACCCGGGCGGAGCTGTTTCTGATTTGTCAGATTCAGAGGATGAAGTTGAGATGACTGAGTTGTCTCAATCTTCATCAGATCAGTCATCCATAGCCCCTCAACTCGTTATTTCTTTTCTGAATGACACCTACCGACACCGAAATGTGATTGTAAAAGATCATTTTCCTGATTTAATTTCATTCATCCAGGCTGCAAAGGACATAATTAGGAGGCCGGATGAATTTCATTTAACAAGGTCGCTGTTTCATCGGCTTAGAAAGGCTGTTACAAAAGCAGGGAGCGAGATTTCCAAACAACCGCTCACGCCTTTTGATAATCCATGAAAAAAAATCACCTTTGGAACCTTAAATATGAATGGCGGAGGTGCAAGCCAAAACCGCCAGGTTCAGGTGAAAAGTTTATTTGAGCGCAAGAAAATTGATGTACTCTTACTCCAGGAAACCCATATAATTCAAAATGGGGAGTACGACTGGTGTCGCCTCTTTAAAGGACAATGTTTTTTTAGTAACATGTCTTCTTCTTCTGCTGGTGTAGCCTTTTTACTCAGACCAGGCCTAGTACCTGAGTCATGCCTCTTCCAGGAGGTGATTAAAGGCCGGTTTATTTCATTGGAACTGGTCATTAATAATTTTCGGTTTACACTATTCAACGTTTATGCACCAAGTGAGAGTGTGGACCGAAGAGCTTTCTTTTCATCTTTAATTCGACACATGCAGTCGATAGATCTCAATAATTGTATTTGCATGGGGGGTGACTTTAATTGCACCTTTAAACCCAGTATAGACCGAAATACAGCAGAACCTCATCCCGAAGGTAGTACTGATTTGTTAAATTATTTTTCGGCAGTGGGTGTGCTAGATGCATGGAGACTGCATTACCCCCAACAAATCTGAGTATACTTGGGGACGATGTGCCAATGGGAGAATGACTTTCGCTAGACTTGACCGTTGGTACATAAACTCACAGTTCAGGAATGCGGTTATCTCTCCAAATCATTTTCCATCTTTGTTTTCTGATCATCATTTAGTTACCATGGGCCTCTTTTTCCCTCAACCCTTACGCAAAAGTGCATACTGGAAATTCAATACCAGTCTTCTCGAAGATGCTTTGTTTAAAGACGCCTTCCGTGCTTTTTGGGTCATCCAACTTTCAAGAAAGCCCTCTTTCTCTTCTTTAGCATTATGGTGGGATAACACAAAAGCTCAGATTAGAGTGTTTTGTCAGCAGTTTGTTTCAAATGATACTGACGTAAAAAATATAACAATGGCTTGTTTAGAAGCTGATATTATACGGTTAGAGTGTAAACTGGCTAAAGATAATATCAGAAGAGACCACAGGTTATTGGTTGAAAAGAAGGCTCAACTGAGAGAGCTGATTCAGGAGAAAGCAGCAGGCCTGTTAATTAGATTAAGAATAAACAATTTAAAGGTATCAGACACCCCGAGTAAATCTTTCTTCCAAATGGATTTTGTAAATAAGTCACCCAAAACCCTTTTCTCTGTACAAGACTTTAGGGGAAACATGGTTGCCAACCCTGGAGATGTAAGGTTGTGCATTAGAGAGTTTTTTTCAAAAGTCTATGCAAAACAAAATGGTTGTGAGCAAACCATGGAATTTTTAACTTCTCACCTTTCATCCCTAACTGAGCCTCAGTGCCTGGGCCTGGATTCAACAATTACTTTGCCTGAGCTAACGCAGGCCCTAAGTGAAATGGACTCGGGGAAAGCTCCTGGGATTGACGGCCTACCGGCAGAATTTTTCTTGGCTTTTTGTGACCTTTTGGGCCCTGAATTATTGAATGTCCTGGAATCATCCTTGGTGCTTGGAGAACTCCCACTAAGCTTCAGAAGAGCAGTGGTGTCGCTGATTCCAAAGACTGGGGATCTACGACAGATAAAGAATTGGCGGCCGGTCTCGTTATTATGTACGGACTATAAAATATTGTCAAAAGTGTTGGCCAGTCGGTTGAAGACGGTAATCGGTGATCTAGTCCACCATGATCAGAGTTACTGCATCCCAAACAGATCTATTTATGATAATATTTTTTTGATTAGAGATTTAATGGAATGTGATTGCTTGGAAAAATATTTTGGGATAATATTCCTGGATTTGGAAAGGGCTTTTGACAGTGTGGATCATGTTTTTTTGTATCGGGTGCTAGAAGCATGTGGCTTTGGTGTCAATTTTAGGGCCTACGTGACTTTGTTGTACAACAATATATTTAGTTTATTTAAAATAAATAACGAACTCAGCTCTCCGGTACAGGTTCAAAGAGGGGTGAGACAAGGATGCCCGGTTTCTGGGTTATTATTTTCCTTGGTAATGGAATCACTCCTAATTTTATTTAGGAAAAATATTTCAGGAGTGACTGTATCCCCTGGGAGTCCTTCAGTAGTTGTATCGGCTTATGCAGATGATGTCTGTGTGGTTGTTAAGAAGGAGAGTGATATCCCAGCACTTGTTGAATGTTTAAATCTTTTTTGCCTCGCTTCTTCTTTGAAGTGTAACTGGGACAAGAGTAAGGCCTTATGGATTCCCTGTCTCAAGAACATTCCACCTGGAAGAGTGCTGGTACCACCTGTGCATCTACCAACAAAGTTAAAATGGGTGGAAGACGGAGTCAAATACCTTGGGGTTTTCCTGGGATCTCCACATTACGTCCTCAAAAATTGGGACGGGATTGTTGAGCATGTCAAAAAAAGACTGGGACTGTGGAAACGAGCTCTGCCCCACCTTTCCTACAAAGGCAGGGTTCTAGTGGTGAATAATTTGGTGGCTTCTTCCCTGTGGCATAGGTTTATCTGCCTTCAGCCGCCAGAGGCACTACTAAAGGCAGTGCAGAGGCTACTCGTGGATTTTTTTTGGAGTGGTCACCATTGGTTACTACCAAATGTCATATGTAGCCCCTTGTCTGAAGGTGGCCAGGGACTGATCGACATAAAAAGTCGTATCATGGCTTTTCGGCTGTGTACCATACAGCAGTTGCTGTACAAGGAACGACTGCCAAGCCGACTTCTGGCCTATCACGTGCTGCGAAAAGCAAGCGGGCTCGGATATGGCCTTGAACTTTTCTTAGTCCAACTCCAACATGTCGACACATCTCATCTACCATCATTCTATCAGAGCCTTCTAAATGCCTGGCAAAGCCTTTCGACTAGTCGCCAGCAAGAAACCTATGCTACAAGCATGTTTGTGGAAGAACCCCTTTTTTACAACCTACTGTTTCCTGCAATTCCAAGAAGCCGAGACTTTTATCAACACTTTATTACAGTGGGCATAATCAAAGTGTTGGACCTCTGCCATGATTCTGGTTGGGGGTGGAAGACGGTGCAAGAGATAGCCGATATGACTGGAATATGGTCAAACAGAATAATCGGAAGAATACTAAAGGGAATAGTAAAGAAAAGCTTCCAACTTGGACTAAGATGGACCCAGGAAGTTTTGGTGACATCCAATGACTGGCATTTTCCTGGTTTATTGGTACAGCCTAGTCACGGAGACTTGCCCTCAATTAGTGAGGGACAAAACATTTTTCAGAAATGCAGTAGTAAAGACCTGTATCGGTTATGCACTGCAGTTCTGCTTGGGAACTCACCGTTAAATGGAGTGGCCAGGTGGAAAGGGCTAATGCCGGAAGGATTCCCATCTGAGCCTGCATGGGAATCAGTATACAGTAAGCTGGTAAGCAAAAGGACAGGTGATCTCCAGTGGCGAATGATACACTGGATCATTCCATCTAATAAATTAGTGAGTCATTTCGCGCCCATATCTACGTGTTGCCCGTTCTGTGTTTACACAGAGGATGTGTTCCATGCGTACGTTGATTGTGCAAGGCTTGTGCCTTTATTTCAATGGCTGAACTACATGGCTGGAAAAATGAAGATCACTTTTTCTCTGCGATCATTTATTTTTGGTTTCAATGACATGAAAGAACATGTACATATGTTGTTTTTGTTTTTAGTGGCCACGGCGAAAATGGCAATTTATTTATCGAGGAAGGAAAAACTGAAAGGAAAGCCGATTGGGCAATGTGATGTCTTGTTCTTTTTTAATGCCTTGATATCTGCAAGACTCAAACTTGAATTTTGTGATTCTGGAAGAAAGAAATGTATTGATGAGTTTATGAACATCTGGTGTTTTGATGGGATCTGCATGGTGCAGGAGAATGAATTATTGATATATTTGTAGGTTTGTTGGGATTGAATCAGTGTGTGGTCGGTTTTTCTGTTGTTGTTTTTCTTTTCTAGTTCATTGTACTGTTTTGATTTCCTGTCATTATCTCTTTTTCTTTTCTGTATTTTTGATTATTGTGCCTGTATTGAAAGAATAGTATCTTCACCGACTGGCTTGTATTTTTATATTTTTGTAATAAAAAGTCTCTCTCTCTCTCTCTATCTCTCTATCTCTCTATCTCTCTATCTATCTCTCTATCTATCTCTCTATCTATCTCTCTATCTATCTCTCTATCTATCTCTCTATCTATCTCTCTATCTATCTCTCTATCTATCTCTCTATCTATCTCTCTATCTATCTCTCTATCTATCTCTCTATCTATCTCTCTATCTATCTCTCTATCTATCTCTCTATCTATCTCTCTATCTATCTCTCTATCTATCTCTCTATCTATCTCTCTCTCTATCTCTCTCTCTATCTCTCTCTCTATCTCTCTATCTCTCTATCTCTCTATCTCTCTATCTCTCTCTCTCTCTCTCTCTCTCTCTCTCTCGTGTTGTTGCCTTTCCCATCCCCCATTTCACTCCCTCTGTGTCCTTGTACGTGCTTGTGAAGTTTTCCCCGTGTTTTCCTTCTTTGTTGAGACAAGAGAGAGAAAGAGAGCGCGCACGGTGAGTTTGGTGCGAGTCCTAAAGAACCTTGTGTTCTTCGGGCCTGTGCTCTGCTTGCCGTGTTCTTCATCATCGTCGTTTATCGGCTCCCTTATTCTATTTCTTTTCATTTTACCTTCGCCTGCAGGTTTTGCTCGCGACAGGTTCTCTTTTATTTTTATTTCGAAACCGTTTCTTTAGTTTCATTTATTTTTAGCTATGGCGAACGTTCGTTTGCACAATAGCAGGTATGAGTCATTGACTCGCAAACACGGGCTTATTGCTTGCCCGCCTGACGGAGTGAGTGTCGAGGACGTGGTAACCAGTATTGGTAACATTGTCGGCCTGGATAATGTCCTCGCTGCCTCCAGGATGAACCACAGAATTGTGGTTTTTGTATCAAAGGAACACCTCGTTAATGAGGTGGTGGAACACGGTTTGTCCTTATCCCAGGGCATCTACATAAGTGTTAGTCCGATGGACACACCGGCGGTCCGAATCATCTTGTCGAACGTACCACCGTTTATAAAAAGCGAGCACATTGTCTCTTCGCTTAATCGTTTCGGCACCGTCGTGTCCCGGATATCGATGATCCCCCTGCGACTTCGAGCAGACGCCTCGCTCCGACACATCATGACCTTCCGGCGTCATTGTCATATTATCCTCAAAGACAACGCTCAGACGCTTAATGCGACCATGACGCTGTCGCTCAATGGTCATAACTATCAAATATATGTGTCGACCGAAACGACGACCTATTTCATTTGCGGGCAACACGGACATGTTAAAGGTGCCTGCACGAAGGTAACTGTCCCCGTGAGAACAACCGAGCAGGCAGAACCTGGTAATGCTGTGGACGATCAGCCGTCCACATCGGCGGCAGCAGCAGCGAGAGATACCTGTACGAAGGTAACTGTCCCCGTGGGCACGCCTAAACAGGCGGCACCTGGTAATGCTGTGGACAATCAGCCGTCGACATCGACAGCAGCAGTGAGGGATTCCCCCGTGAATGATGAAGGTTTCACTGTTGTTACTGCTCGGAAGAAGCACAAACGGCCGAACGTTAATGACGAAGCAGCAACGAGGGATTCAAAAAAGATTGTGTTGACTGGAAGCGACAATGGACCCCTCACTGAGGTGGCTCCTTGTGTTACCGGCATAGCCTTACACAATAGATTTGCATCTCTAACTCCTGATGATGATAAAGAATTAATGAATCAGAGTGAAAGAGCTGCTTGTGATGACAATAATGGACCTACAGAGCCCATTTTAGCCTCCGCCTCTGCGGGGCGTGAGGAACCTGAGGAGGTCATGCCTCAGAATGGCCTGGGCTGTGCGGACATGGAATGCACAGTTTCTGTGTGTGCGGGGTGTGAGGCACCTGAAGAGGTCGTGCCTCAGAATGCCCCGGGCTGTGCTGACATAGAATGTACAGTCTCTGTCTGTGTGGGGCATGAGGCACTTGAGGAGGTCGTGCCTCAGAATGTCCAGGGCTGTGCGGAATGTACAGTTTCTGTCCGTGCGGGGCGTGAGGCACCTGAGGCGGTTGTGCCTCAGAATGTCCCGGGCTGCGCAGACATGGAATGCGCAGTTTCTGTATCAGCCGGGCATGGCGCACCTGAGGAGGTTGTGCCTCAGGATGTCCCAGGCTGTGCCCTCAAGACATATACAAGTTCTGTCGTTGAAACGCCTCATATAATTCCGGAGCGTGGCATGACCATAGCGGGTCATGAAGAGGTGAATCTCGCAACACCTGTTGCATCATTGTCTGATTTGCAGACGTGTCCAAAACCTGCAGACATTCAGGGGATGGCACACACAGCATCTGCTGCACCGGCGCCTGCCTTATCGTTAGAGGGTGAGACTCACGCTGATCAATTGGACTATGACTCCGATGGAGCCTCATCCCTCACGTCTGGCATCAGCATCGAGGCTTGGAACGAATTGTTGTTGTCTCATGGGCCGGAGGGTGACCCGGGCATCACACCTGCAGAAATTCTAAAATTCCTGAAAGACACTTTTCGGAAGAGGCGAGTAAAGGTGAAAGATTTCTTTCCAGACCTAAAAATCTTCATAACATCCGCGAAATATCTCGTCCTGAAGTCCAGCCAGTTCGGAGTTGGGGAACGAGAAGTATACCGCCTCAAGAAGTACATCGTCAAAGCGAAGGAAGAGCTATAAGTAGACCAACCTTCCGCTATATAACCCCTTCCCCTTCTTCTTCACATGACCTTTTCTGTAGCTACCTTGAATATCAATGGGGGGTGGTCCCCATTGCGCAAGACCCAGGTGAAATTACTCACTGAGGAAAAGCATATTGATGTCATGCTTTTACAGGAGACGAGATGCAGTCCTTCGTGCGAAAGCCAATGGCAAAGGTTGATGAACGGCCAATGGTTTTTCAGTAGCTTGGCTTGCCCTAGAGCCGGGGTAGCTATATTCTTCTCATCTTCTTTTTTCCTCCAAACTGACATTGTTTTTGAAGACATAATTAAGGGGTATCTAATTTCTGTGTCTTTCACCTTCAATGGTTACAGGCACACACTTTTTAATGTCTACTCACCCAGTGACAGCACTGACAGGGTCACCTTTTTCACACAGTTAGAAACATCACTCACTCATGTAGATTTTAATAATCTTGTTTGCTTGAGTGGGGATTTTAATTGTACTCTAGACTCTGCCATGGACCGGAACGGTAAAGAACCTCATCTAGCTAGTACCATCCCACTGGCAATGGTTTTATCTAAATTCTCTTTCGTTGATGCGTGGAGACTTCACAACCCCCTCATACGCCAGTATACATGGTGTCGCTGTCTTGACGGTCGGCTTTCCTTTGCTCGGCTAGATCGTGTTTACATAAATAGTAACTTTCTTAACATGATGGGCAATGTGCAAATTTTACCAATCGGTTTCTCCGATCATCACATGGTCACCTTTTCTCTTCTCTCTCCGATACGGAACTATGGAGCTGCACATTGGATTTTTAATGTGGACCTTTTAGAGGATCAAGCTTTCCTTAAAGCCTTCCGGGCTTTCTGGGGTACACTGCTTTTGCGGAAACCTTCTTTTTCTTCCCTCAATCAATGGTGGGATAATGCTAAGGCACAAATTAAAACCTTTTGTCAGCAGTATAGATTCTTTTGTACAAAAAATGAGTCTCTCTTTAAAAGTGTTATTGAAAAAGAAATTTTAGCTTTGCAAAGCCATCTGTCACCTTCCAACACAATGGAAACGAATCTTTCATTGGCCAAAAAGAAAGCTATTCTCAACCGGCTATGTGTAAAACAAGCTAGAGGTGCCATGGTTCGTCTCCGTGTGGAGAATTTGCGTCATCTGGACGTGCCTTCTAGTTTCTTCTTTCGACTTGAACACACTTCAAAGGGTAGCGAGCAGCTCACCTTGTTACGGACTGTGCAGGGCAATATGATAAAGGATCACAAGGGCATTAGAACCCTGGTTAAAGATTACTTCTCTGATCTGTATTGTAGGAAAGACATTGATGACGAAATGGTGCATTCTTTAACCGCGTCCTTGCCCACCTTGTCAGCTACTGCACGTCAAGAGCTGGACAGAAAGATAACTATGGAGGAACTGTTTGTTGCACTACAAGCCTTGCCGAATGGAAAAGCCTCTGGCTTGGATGGACTCCCCGTAGAGTTCTACAAAGCTTTCTGGGACCTCTTTGGGACGGAACTGTTGGAAATATTTTCTGACAGTTTACGACTCAACCAACTGCCACTCAGCTGCCGTAGAGCGGTGCTTGCCCTAATACCCAAGAAGGGAGATCTGCATCGGGTGGAAAATTGGCGTCCGATATCCTTGCTATGCGTGGATTATAAAATCTTTTCCAAGGCTCTCACCAACCGGCTCAGAGTCGTGATTGGGGAGATCATACACCCAGATCAATCTTACTGTGTCCCTAAAAGGTCAATTCACGACAGTATCTTTATTGTACGTGACATGATTGATATCTGCTCTCTCGAACAAAGAAATGTTGGTCTGGTGTTCCTCGATCAAGAAAAGGCCTTCGATGCCATCGATCACTTTTATCTCTTCTCTGTTTTACGGGGGTTTGGTTTTGGTGAATTTTTTATCTCTCACGTACAGCTACTGTATAATAACATTTTTAGTTTAGCAAAAGTTAACAACATTTTATGTCAGCCTTTCCCGGCTAGTAGAGGCATTCGTCAAGGTTGCCCTCTTTCTGGCCTCCTGTACTCCCTCGCGATTGAGCCTTTGCTCGTTCGTTTGCGCGCACGTCTTCCCGGTTTCGTTCCTCAACCAACTGCGAACCCGTTCAAGGTGATTGCTTATGCAGACGATCTTTGTGCAATCGTTCACTCGGATGAGGACGTCTTGGCCTTGGTCCAATGCGTCCATGAATTCAGTTTGGCAAGTTTGGCAAAAGTGAATTGGAAAAAGAGCAGAGCTCTCTACCTTGGTCCGCAAAATGGCGCCACTCCTCCGACTCTGCCGGAGCAACTCGAATGGGCATGGGATGGCGTTCTTTACCTTGGTGTCTTTCTTGGTACCGAAAACTTCATTTTGAGAAACTGGGAATCTCTCATAATTAAAACTGAGAGGTGGCTGCTAAAATGGAAGGGCTTACTCTGCCAACTCTCCTATCGGGGCCGAACCCTCATTATAAATAACCTTGCAGCATCGATGCTTTGGCACGTTTTTATGGCACTGCAGCCCCCGGATTTTATTCTTAAAAAACTGCAATCTATTTTTATTGACTTCTTTTGGGGGGGGAAGCACTGGCTCAAACCTGGTGTGTTAAACCTACCCGTTGCTGAAGGAGGACAGGGTCTGATTGCCATTACCAGTAAAGTTATGGCTTTTCGCCTCCTGTCGCTTCGTCGACTGCTGTACACTGACGTCCCGTGGAAGGCATTGGCTCACTGCCTGCTTCGGCAGGCAGGGAGACTCGGCTACGATCAGGAGCTGTTCCTTATTGGCAGCAAGAAAGTCGATATGGCATCAGTCCCCCTGTTCTACAGGAGTGTGCTGGAGGCATGGCAGGCGGTTACCGTTCGCCGTGATAACAGTAATTATTCCCTTGAAATGTTCTTAAACGAGCCAATTTTTTTAAACCCCATTTTTGAAGGGGTCTGCAGTGATCGTACTTTTATGCAAAAGTTTATTGATGCTGGATGCACCAAGGTTAAAGATTTTAGAACCCCTCTTCCTTACAAGTGGAAACCAGCTGCTGACGTCGCTGTTGCCACTGGAGTTAGGTCCATTCGGGTCATTGTGAGGGTATTCTCTGTGATTCTGCGCTTTTTCAAGCAAACCAAGCTAAAATGGGCTCCACAGGTGGAAGCTGGCCCTCTCTCATCCCAACACCCCTTTCCAGAGCTTTTGCTTCTTTTTCAAGGTTTCACCTCCTTTAAGTTGATGGAAAAATCCTCTGTTTATGGCATGTGTGTCAAAACCCTTGTTTCTGATAGACCTGCAGAACCACAAACGCACTGGAGGAGAATGCTCCAGACTACTCATTCTACTTCGATAAACTGGCTTGTTATGTACAAGGTACCCATTGCCAAACGCTCCGGAGACTTGCAGTGGCGATTGGCACATCACATTTTACCCTCAAACGTTTTGATACACCGAATGTGTCCACATGTCCTTGAAAAGTGCCCTTTTTGTGATGCCCAGGAAACTCTTTTTCATGCCTTTGTTGGATGCCCAAGATTGACACTACTTTTTACTGTTTTATCGCATTCAAGGGTTGGGGTTGGTTTTTACACACTGTGTTTTTATATTTGGTTTTAGTATTAAACCCAGATGTAGGCACGAATGTTTTTTAGCCAACTTTTTAATTTCTGAGGCAAAACTTGCTATATATGTGTCCAGGAAAAGGAAAATCCGGAACAGTGTTGTTCCAGTGTATGACGCTGTAGTCTTTCTTAGGTCATTGGTGTCGTCTCGGCTGAACCTAGAATTGTCTTTTGATAACTGTGGGGACTTCCAGAAACGATGGTGTGTTCGGCGTTCCTTGTGCAGTTTAACTGACGGAGTCCTTACATTAAACTTGTAATATAGCATTGCTCTCTTATTTGGTGTAATGTGAAATGCTTCGAAATGGTACCTTTTATGACTGTATATATCAACTTTATTTGCTGTCTGTATTGATTTGTAACCATGGTTTTCTTTTTCTCACTGTCTGTATTTGTAGAAATGCTCTCATGACCTGTAAATATTTTTGTTTTACCTGTCTGCATTGGTGGAAAAGGTTTTTCCTTCAAAAAAGGAATGAAAATCTCTCTGTCTCTCTCTCTCTATCTCTCTCTGTCTCTCTCTCTCCCTCTCTCTCCCTCTCTCTCTCTCTCTCTCTCTCTCTCTCTCTCTCCCTACCTCTCTCTCTCCCTCTCTCTCTCTCTCCCTTTCTCCCTCTCTCTCCCTCTCTCAATGTTTCGCTTAATTTAATTAAACGTTTAATTTGCTCTTGATGTGGTCATAGCTCTTGCATGAGCATTTCCTTTAAAAATTGTTTGTGGTTTTGTTTGTCTTCACCTTTGGTTTGTAAAAAATTTTATACTTGCTGGTTTCCTTTAAATATCCTTTGCTCCTTTTGGTGAATTCATGATCCTTACAAAATGTTTCTTTAAACTGGTTGCTTTGCTTACAACCGCTTTGTGAAATGGCTTGTTTTTATAATAAAAGGGCACAAAAGTCTTTTTCTTTTTCTCTCTCTCTCTCTCTTTCTCTTTCTCTGTCTGTCTGTCTCTATCTCTATCTCTATCTCTATCTCTATCTCTCTCTCTCTCTCTCTCTCTCTCTCTCTCTCTCTCTCTCTCTCTCTCTCTCTCTCTCGCCCCCTGCTGGCTGTCGGTGTGTTTGGGCGCGGCAAGATGGTGGCTATGCATGTGTGGTGAGGTACGAGCTGCTGTGCTGTTCTACTCTGTTGTCCTTTTCCACGTCGTATTTCACCTTCTCCTTCCCCCTGTTCGTTTATCTTCACATCCTTACTCTGCATTTGTGCCCCAACCCCTCCCCTTTGATCAGACCCAACACTTCGGGGCTTCGGCCTCCCCCCCTCCCCCACCCCCCTCTGCCTCCCTTTTCCCTCCTCGATTCCCTTTTTCTTATCTCGTTTGTATTTATATATTCACTCCGTGTCCTTTGTTTCCTTTCCTTTTCTGAGAGAGAGAAAGAGAGCCCGCAGCTGTTTGTGGATAACTTTTGCATTAATCGGCGGCCCATCCCGTCCTCCGGCTGATCGCTTTTTTCTCCACCAGCTGTGTTTGTTTTTCGCCTTTGAAAATCTGTCTCGGCTCATAATCAATTAATCACTGTTCGGGAGCGATATTCACCCTCCCCCCCTCGTCCTCGTCCCCTCCCCCCCGTCCCTCGTCCCTCGCCCCCCGTCCCTCGTCCCCCGTCCCTCATCCCCCGTCCCCCATCCCTCGTCCCCCGTCCCCCGTCCCTCGTCCCCCGTCCCTCGTCCCTCGTCCCCCGTCCCTCGCCCCCCGTCCCTCGCCCCCCGTCCCTCGCCCCCCCGTCCCTCGCCCCCCCACCCTCGTCCCCCCCCCCACCCTCGTCCCCCCCCCCGCCCTCGTCCCCCCCCACCCTCGTCCCCTGTCCCACCCCCACCCTCGTCCCCTGTCCCACCCCCACCCTCGTCCCTTGTCCCCCGTCTCCCCCCCCCCCCCACCCTCGTCCCTTGTAAATTATGACTTCGTTTTCGCGTTACGCGGCATATGAAGCGTTAACTCGTAGACATGGCGTTGTTTGTGTCCCACCGAACGAGGTCAGCGTCGAAGACCTCGTTATTGCTGTGGGCAACATAATCGGTATTGATAAAGTTCGCGCGGCCTCGCGAATGAACAAACGTGTCGTTATTTTCGTATCCGAGGCTGAACTGGTTCACGAGATTGTATGTATAGACGGGTCAATATACAACCAGAACAGCCGTACCCCCAAAAAATTGCAAATTTTAGTTTTATTGCATTTCCTTATATTTTAAGACTTACTTAGGAACATATCAAAAGTTGGACAGAAATGGACCATGGGAAAGTAAAAATTTTTGACATGATAAAAATGTCACAAAACCATGCACGATTCACTACGTCGAAAACGTCTTTGGTTTTTTATTTTTGTTTCTTTTTGTTTATATAAATTAATTTGTTCCACTGAGACCAGCTGCAAAGGCAACATTTTATAACACTTGTTTCGTGTCTTTAACAATGTTTACATCTGCTACCTGACACATGTCTTTAACAATATGACCTCCCAGCATGTAGGCTAATGACCTAATTCCTCACTGGTAGTTGTGCAGCTTGACTGAGTAACAACTCCACATGAATGAGTTAATTACACCTAATTAGGACTCAATTGGACAACGTTGTATGGTAAACATTGGAGATACAATACAATACAACCAAGGAGATACAGTACAATACAACCAAGGCCAAGGCAGTAGCAAAAAGACAGGTAGGCCTATGCATACAATTGCCCCATATATTCTACATGTATTTTGTACTCCTACAACTGTAGTGTATGATGGTATTTATTTTCCAGGTTCTAGAGTTGTGGGGATGCATATTTATTTAATAGGAATGGGACCAGTTGATTGGGGGAAGGGGGGGGGGGGTTCTATCAGTATGTTTTTCTTCTGGACTATACATATCTTTTCCTGGTGCACCTTGTGACTAAGCAACAGAGCCCTTGTATATAATTCATTTCAGATGCAGAAAGCAATGGGATGACCACTATGCAGATTATTCCATAGTATGTTTCCTCCTAATATATATCTTACATAAATATCTCAGTTTCAGGGGCGGAGAATGCTCTGATGGCATTCAATGTATATGGCCAATGTAAATTGACTGCATGCTTCTAAAAGATCTCATTTTTGTATTTTCAGAGATAGAAAATGAACTCTTTATATGGTAAAGAGACCTGCCCTTTATGCCAAAGGGGATTGGACTGTGAGGAAACAGTATCAGTTCGTGAGAAAGGAGCAGAAGGCATCAACCGTGCAAGTGCCGAAAGGGGTGTTGACATCAGAATTCTAGCTGGTACCAGTGTTCACAAATCATGCCGAGTGAATCACATAAACAAAAAGGACATTGCTTTAACCAAGAAGGATCATGCGGAATCAGGTCCATCAGTCAAGAGGAGTGCTCGCATTTCCCTGGGACCATATGACAGTAAAACACATTGCCTTTTCTGCGGCACTGAAGTTAAGGAAGAGGGCCCAAAGCGAGGCCATGCAGAAACAGCCAGTTTTGGCTACGTGAAGACTGACGCATTTGTTAAAACTATATCAGTTCATTGCAAAACAAGGAGCGATGAATGGGCCCTTGCTGTTCAAGGCCGCATTGAATATTTTGAGGGTGATCTCCATGCAGCTGACTGTGTGTACCACAAGTCCTGCAACATTAATTTCCGCACAATGCGAGACATTCCACAACGGTTCAAGCCGACTGAGTCAAACAAGAGACGAAAAATGGGAAGGCCTAAGGACAGTGACCAGAATGAGGCTTTCGATAAGGTGTGCTCTTTTCTTGAAGACAATGATGAGGAACAGTTAACAATTACAGACCTCGTGGCTAGAATGGAACAATACCTGGGCGATAGTGAATCCAATGCATATGGGAACCAATACATGAAGGAACAGCTTAAAAAACGATATGGTGAATCTATATTCATGGCAGAGGGTAGAGGCTTAAAAGACATTGTGACATTCAGAGAAAAAATGTCCCAGATCCTCCGTGACCACTACAATGCACCACGAGAAGATGATGAAGAAGCACAAAAACGTGCAATTCTTCAGACTGCTGCAAAACTAATAAAAAGTGACATAAAAACAACAGTTGCACCACATGGGGATACATACCCAACTACTGCAGACCTAAGCCTTACTGCTGCATTGGGGTATGTCCCAACTAGCCTGCGATTCTTGCTGCAGCATCTTTTGGTCGGGAAAGATACATCTAGGGAGGTTGCTGGTATTGGACAAGCAGTCATCCAAGCAGTGCGTCCAAGGGCTGTAATTGCACCATTGCAGCTTGGTCTTGCAGTGCAAATGCATCACTTGTATAGGTCTCGTTTCTTGATAGATAGTCTATCAACCTTTGGCTTTTCCTCATCTTACTCCGAAGTGCAACGGTTTGAAGTAAATGCAGCCTCTTCTCTTGCTCCGGATGTGTTTGGAGGTGACACCGACATTCTTGATACATCCTTGTTATTTGCTGGAGACAATGTGGACCACAACATCATAACATTGGATGGAAAGGGTACCTTTCATGGGATGGGCATGATAGCAGCTATTACACCAGGGCGTCAATCTAGCCACATCATATCTAGAAAGAAAATGTCTGACAGGAAGCTCGTCGAACTGACGAAGATCAATATAATAGATTACCGCTATGCAGAGCACGTCAACCGCAACCTCAAATTTCAGCCCCTCCCTTTGTTATCAATTTGTGATCGCCCAATTGACATATTATGGGAGATGTCATTTTGCTTCGAAAAGAGTGCACCAAATTGGCAAGGCATGATGCACTTTCTGCATGAGGAGTGTGATCACCCAGGGAAAGCCTCAATACAGTTTCTCCCAATGATTGATATGAACCCAGGTGACAAAACCTGCATCTTGTCAACTCTTGATTACCTGAGCAAACTTGCATCAAAACACAACATGCCAGCAATCATCACATTTGACCAACCGCTGTTTTGGAAGGCCTCTGAGATAGTGAATGCTCTTCCTGCTGATAACCCAATCCATAATGCAGTGCTACTGCTTGGGAGCTTCCACACATTAATGAATTTGTTGGGTGCCATTGGAAGTTTGATGGATGGAAGTGGACTGAAAGAGATCCTGGAAACAGTGTATGGTCAAAATGCTGTTGTGCACATGCTGAGTGGGAAGGCGGTGCAACGTGCTTTTCGTGGCCATTTGCTTGTGGATCAGTGTCTTACACGTCAGGTTGTTGGCAAGATTGTGGAAGTTGACCCTGGGTTTCAAGAACAAGTGGCAGAACTGGAGCGACTGTACATTTCCCTGGAGACTGTCGAAAGTGACACTATAGAGTCTGTGTTGCAATCAGAGTGCATTCATTTCATTGACAATAGATTGAATCAGGAAAGGAATAAACTTGCAAAGGACTCGAAAACCAGTGCACTTTGGATCAACTACCAGCGTATGTTGGGAATTGCAAGGGCACTTGTGGCAGCTGATCGGACGGGGTCCTGGGAGATGCATCTCCAAGCCATATCAGCTTGCTTGCCGATATTTGCAGCTGCTGGCCATCCCAATTACCTGAAGTCAGCTCGACTCTATCTCGAGAAGATGCTTGCGTTAGAGGATGACAACCCTGAGGTTCATCAGAAGTTCCAATCTGGTTATCATGTAATCCGGCGCAGTGACCAATACTGGGCTGGCCTAGGCTCTGATCTTGTGATAGAACAGACATTAATGCGCTCACTGAAAAGCCAAGGGGGGCTGACTCGAGGAAGTGGGATGTCAGAGCACCAGAGAGCAGTTTGGACTCTGTCTTCAACCATATCGTCCTCCTACAACCTTGCTATGCAAGAACTGACCTCGAGTAGCTACTCAACAAGTGAACAACATAAGGAGTTGACAACATCCAGGGTGAGTCGAGATGAAGCTGATCGTGGCAAAGTTGCCGAAAAACTGGACAGCTTCACACCATTTTCTGATGACAAGTCATTGCGCAATATCATCACAGGGGTTACTGCAAATGAGGATGTCAATGTTCATGACCTATTCAAAGTAGGTAGTGACATTGTCAAGAAGATGGATGATCACCCAGCTTACTCCTATTCACACAAAAGGAGTTCTAAAGCCAAGACACTTGCATTCAGCAGGGCAGTCAAAGTTGCTGAGGACCGCACAATAGATCCAGCGTTACTATTCCAGAGGTTCTTAGTGGTGTCACAGACGGGAGATCTCCAGATAGGTGAAGTGATGAAATATGAACTCTGCCCATACCCAATGTCTCTTTTTGAGGCAAAAAACATCCTGCGCCAGCCAGATAAACCACAGTTGGCGGAGGCAATAAGGAATTATGCTACAACCAAATCTGACAATGCTGTCAACCAGACAGTTCCAGGAACAGATCACTATGTTCTTGACGGGGGATCACTTATTCACCGCTTAAAGTGGACAGAGGGATTCACCTACAGTTCCATTGCAGATGAATATGCCTCATTTACAGTACGACACTATGGCAAAGCTACTGTTGTGTTTGATGGTTATGAGGCTGGGCCAAGCACAAAGGACTGTTCTCATCAACGTCGGAATAGAAACAAGAATGCCACCAAGGTTAACATTACGGAGTCAACAAAATTTGTTGGGAAAAAGGAGGACTTTCTGTCGAATGAGTCAAACAAGCAGGCAATGATACTGTTGATTATAGAGGTGTTGCACAAGGAAGGCTGTGAGGTGATCCAAGCAGAGGGAGATGCTGATGTTGAGATTGCAAAAGCGGCCGTCGCAAATGCGGCTTCCAGATCTACAACCCTCATTGGAGAAGATACAGATCTCCTTCTCCTCCTGCTCTTCTATATGGTGGAGACAAACTGCATTGAACTCTATTTCCGTTCTGACAAGGCAAAATCAAATGTCTACAATATCAAAGTCCTTCAGCAGATACTTGGAAATGCAGCCTGCAGAGATATATTGTTCCTTCATGCATTAACTGGCTGTGACGCAACGTCTCGTGTCTTTGGGATTGGAAAGAAGTCAGGGTTTCAAAGAATCATCAAGAAAGAAAAGGAACTGATAGACAGCTCAAAGGTGTTCTGTAAACCACAGCAGAGTCAGGATGTTATTGAAACTGCAGGCTGCAGAGCAATGGTGGCATTGTTTAAAGCAAATCAGAACGACTCATTGGCATCGATCAGATACAACATTCTCTGCAAAAAGGTTGCAAGGGCTAAGGCATTTGTCACTCCTGAAAGACTGCCACCCTCATCCGCTGCCTGCAAGTTTCATTCTCTGCGGACCTATTACCAGGTAATGGAATGGATGGGCCTTTGTTGTGGAATGGAGCCAACGGAGTGGGGATGGAAGGTGGAAGGAGGAAAACTTGTTCCAGTGATGACAGACAAAAGCCCTGCTCCAGACATACTACTTCAGATGATTCACTGCAACTGTTCAGGGGGGTGCAAAACACTAAGGTGTTCATGTAGGAAGCATGGATTAGAGTGCACCAGTGCATGTGGACATTGCCAGGACAGCAACTGTGACAATATGAGTGTTGAACCAGACATAGAGGAGGAGGAGGAGGACGATGAAACTGGAATCTAAGACTAGAAGGCATATGGTACTTCCACATGTGTCAAAATTGTCCAATTTTTTATATGTTGCTTTCCATGTCATAGACTGGCAGAAACAATCAAAGAACATATATTTGTGCAAATATTTACTTTAAATTGCGAATGGTCTCAGGATTAGCACTGCATAAACTACCAGCAACGATCATAATACAAATATTGGTGCAAAATTAACTTTAAATTGTTAGTGGTCTGATGATTATCAGTCAATTTTTTTACGTTTTATCTGCCGGCAGCCATCTTGTTTTCTGACGTCACTGAGGGACTTTCCCATGCGTCAAAATTGTCCAACTTTTAATATGTTGTCTTCCACTTCATAAACTACTAGAAATAAGCATAAAACAAAAATTTGCAATTTTTTTGGGGTCAGGCAGTATATTGACCCGTCTAGTACAGGATTATCGACAGATGACGGACATTTCGTACTCGTGTCCCCTCTCGACACTCCAGCCGTTAAGGTCATCATCTCGAACTGTCCTCCATTCCTGAAGAACGAGAGACTGGTCTCCGAACTATCTCGTTATGGTACTGTGGTTTCGCATGTCACGATGTTACCTTTACGTTGCCAGGACGACCGGGCTAAACATGTGATGTCTTTCAGGAGACAAGCTTAGGCAAGATAAAAAAAATGAGTTGGTGATCGTCCCCGCCCGACCCTACGAAACACACCCGACCCGAAACTTTTTTTATTTTTTATTTTGAAAAAAATCATTCAAAAACGATCTTTTCAGTCAAATTTGGCGCCGTTCTGCACCGCATGCGCAGTGCGTGCTGCGCAGAGCGTCGCAAGTGCCTCAGGCAACTTCACCCATTTTACGTTAGCCATTCATGGCGGCTATTGTGTGAGATTTTTCCCGCTGAAATCTGTATCGATTCGTGATAGAATCGGCTTGAAATGCCTATTGTGATCGCATCAATAGCCCGTGAGGGCTCTTCCAAGACGGTGAAGGACTGGTTTGCGTGCAATATCGAGTTGGATGTTACAATCTCGGACTTCTATGCAGAGTTCTCAGACGGCAAGTATGATGGGGATAGGGAGCCATTGCCTGACGATACGCGCGGTACTTTTGTCAAAGTATTCGCCGGCCCCAGTAAAACTGACATGACGAAAGTTTCACCAGCTTGCAAAGTTTCTGATGTGACAAAGACTCTTGGCTCATTTCTCAAATTTGTGTTGGCTGCAGACACGGCCACGGATCACAGGATGGAACCCGATAGTCGACCAACTGTTTTTAGTGTCCTCATGAATGCTGCCCGTGATGATGCTTTTTGTACTTGGGTGCCAAGGTGCCAAGGGCATGGTGTTTATCTGTTTTTCCGATGTCATGGTGTATATACATGTACAGGTGTCTTGCCCTTTCACTACCAAGCTCAGCTAGGACATTCAACATCATCCACAATCACACAAACACTGTGTTTCATAGAGATTTGGGCAATGTCTGTAAATCTGTGAGATGAATGAAGAAATTAAATCATTTTGAGGAGAAAGGAGTCTTTATTTCATATTTTTCCATGTCAACAAAACTCAATGGAAAGTAGGAAAAAAAAATAAAAAATAAAAATAAAAACCTCCCTCCCTACCCGAACTTTTGAGAAAAAAGGACGATCACCAACTCATTTTTTTTATCTTGCCTTATCTTGTACTTCCTCCTTCTAACGTCGAAAGAACGCTGAACATTGTTTTGAAATTCAAAATTGATAATCATGATTACCAATTATACGTAACCACTGACACCTTGAAATGGTTTGAATGTGGTAAATTCGGACACCTGAAACGCTCTTGCCCAAAAACGGCTTCGTCGAACGATGGGACAAACCACGTAAACAACAAGGATTCTTCTTCTTCATCTTTTGCTTCGGCTGTGAAGGGAATATCTTCCATGTCCGGCAATGACGCTCAGCCTTCCCATCCCGATGATCCAAACAGCACAACGAACGTCGGGGATGGTTTCACCATTGTTCCGTCAAGGAAGAGAAAGACCTTTCCCGACGGTCATTTAACTCAGAAAAAGGCAGCATTTAACAATAAGCAACCTGTCGGTAACACCCCCCCAGTCGTGACCGATGCCACTCTACAAGGCTTACCTGGGACAAACCCTGTACCTACAGCCAACAAGTTCGGCCCCCTTTCATGTGAGGACATAGACGTTCCACATGCAGGGACTGGTTTACCTGTTAACAAATCAAATGGAATCGTCTCACCTGTTACGGACTCGGCTATTGGAAAGTCCTCTGATGATTTTGCTGAGACCACTGGTGATGAACCTGCTGAGACCACTGGTGATGAACCTGTCGAGACCATGGATGATGAACCTGCTGAGACCATTGGTGATGAACCTGCCGAGACCACTGGTGATGAACCTGCCGAGACCACTGGTGATGAACCTGCTGAGACCATTGGTGATGAACTTGCTGTCACTTTGGAAAATGTTAATCCTGAGCATGATGATGCTGAATTCCCGCCAGCAGAAAATAGCGAAACTGTCCCAGTTACTGCTCTCACTTCATCACCGGGTGAAGCTGGAATCGCAGGAATCAATATTTTGCAAGAGACTCCTATTCTGCTAGATACCGCCACACCATCGGAGGTTGTTGCAGTCGGGGGAAGCAACATCGCTGCATCTGCTGATGCTGTTTCTGTTTCACAAAATCCACAGATTATTGCTGTTATTCCTCAAAGCAATGTTCCCACGGCGGGAGAGCACACAGATGTTACAACTAGTGCAGGTCCGTGTGCCAATATTGATGACAGCAGCGACATGCAGGATTATACAAGCTTGTGTGATTCGGAAATTAAAACTGACTCTGACGAATCTGACCTGGAGGAAGCAAACAGCCAGGTGGAAGCAATGGAGAAACCTACCAGTCCAGGTCCTACTTCCCCTGAACAAATACGACTTTTCTTGCAAAATACGTACAGGAAACGCAGTATAAACCTAACAGATTACTTTCCCGATTTACCGTCCTTCCTTGAGTGTGCTCAGGCTATTATACGCAGGCCTAACTTATTCAACTTTCCTCAGACACATTGTCACCGTTTAAGAAAATTGATCGCCAAGACGAAAAAGACTCTAAGTTAATTCATGGTGAGTTTCAAGATTGGAACAGTAAATGTCAATGGTGGTGGAAGTTCACTCCGCCAGATCCAGATCAAGCAGCTGATAAACGCAAACGGTCTCGACATAGCTTTGTTGCAGGAGACCCACGCCGTCAGATCTGTTCAGGCCCAGTGGCGGCTCATTATGGATAAGGAGTGTTTCTTTAGTAACAGCTCCTCATCTAAGGCAGGAATCATGTTTGTCTTAGGGAAACATTTCCAACCATCCTCGCTTCAATTTGCGAATATCATTGATGGCCATCTTGCCTCTGTGACCTTCTATCTCAATCAGGTCAAGTTTACAATCCTTAATGTGTATGCTCCAAGCAAAAATGGTGAGCGGATCTCCTTCTTTGCTGAACTGAGAAAGTTCCTCCAAACACTGGATCTGCAGACTTGTCTAATTATTGGTGGCGATTTTAACTGTACTGTTAATGCCTCATGCGACCGAAACGGGCCGGAACCTCAACCATGTACCGCAAAACTCTTTGCAAATATCATCGCAAAATATAATCTCCATGATGTCTGGCGCTTGCAACACCCTTCCGAACAATCCTACACATGGTGTCGTTGTTCCAACAACCACATCTCACTTGCGAGGCTTGATCGCATTTATGTAAATTCTCACCTGTTACATGGAGTTTGCAAATCTGACATCGTGCCTTCCGGTTTCTCCGATCACTTCCTAGCTCGAGCATTCGTTCAACTCTCGAAACCGTGTCCAGGGAGTTCTCACTGGAAATTCAACAATAGTTTAATAGAAGACTTCAATTTTATTCAGGCTTTTGAATCTTTCTGGACAGATCTCTTGGAACGGAAGTTAAGCTGTTCTGTTAACCCACTGGTGTGGTGGGATCTAGTAAAAACCCAAATCAAAGGTTTCTGCCAACAATACCAGAGCTTCTCAAAAAGGGCTGATTATGAAGCAAGGAAATTATTGCAATCAGAGATTTTACATCTTCAGAGGGTCACAGGACAAAATAATAATGTGCAAAGAGCCTTAACCGAAAAACAGTCTTTATTGAAAGAAATAACTGAGAGGAATGCACGTGGTGCCCTAGTTCGGATGAGGGTGCAGCACCTTAACGAGACAGACATACCAACTAAGTACTTTTTTTCCTTAGAGAAACGCCTCCCGAACAAACAGCTCTCTCAACTGCGTTTGGCAGACTCATCCATCACTTTCAACCAATCAGTTATCAAACTTTTCACAAAGGAATATTTCTCGAAAATATATTCGATGGAGCAAATAAATCCTGTCAGTGTCGCCTCTATCTCCGTAGGGCTGCCAGTGTTGTGTGAGGGTGGACGTTCCTACCTGGAGGGGCCCATTACCTTGGACGAACTTGGCACCGCTCTGCACAGCCTTGCTGTTGGGAAAGCGCCTGGATTGGACGGACTTACAACTGAATTTTATAAGAAATTCTGGCATCTACTGGGTCCCGAACTCCTCAACACCTTGAACGCAAGCTGCCAGCTTGGAGAGCTCCCTCAGAGTTGCCGACGGGCTATTCTCACCCTCATTTCAAAGAAAGGAGACTTGCTCTATATTAAAAACTGGCGCCCAATCTCTTTGCTATGCACAGACTATAAAGTACTGTATTCTCAAAAGCCCTGGCATCGCGACTCACTCCTCATCTCTCCTCATTGTTGAAAGAAGACCAATGCTATTGTGTACCCAAGCGCTCCATCTATGACAACATCTCCCTTGTAAGAGACATGATTGAACTGTGCAAAGAAAACCCCACAGATTTGGGACTTCTTCTCCTTGATCAGGAGAAGGCCTTTGACCGCGTCGATCATCGGTACCTCTTCAAAGTGCTTGAACGGTTTGGACTTGGTCCGACCTTCATTTCTTACATTAAGATACTGTATAACAATATCTCTAGTGTGCTTAAGATAAACAATGGACTTGTTACACCCTTGCCTGTCAACAGGGGAATTCGACAAGGTTGCCCCCTCTCTGGCTTGCTCTATGCTCTCTCCATCGAACCCTTACTGGGTTATTTGCGTGCTAGACTAACCGGGGTTGGGTTTTCTCATCTTGAACGGCCCATTAAGGTGCTGGCATATGCTGATGATGTGTGTGTCTTTGTGCGGAACCTCAATGACATTAACGTTGTCTGTTATTGTCTATCCGTGTTTGAAAAGGCTTCTTCAGCCAAAGTGAATTGGGAGAAAACGAGCGCCATTTGGCTTGGTCCGTCATGTCACTCGGCACCCAAACTTCCTGCTCCTCTTGCATGGGCCACTGATGGCGTGAAATACCTTGGAGTGTTCTTGGGTAATGACGCCACAGTAGCAAAGAATTGGGCTGGTCTGTTGGATCTTGTTGAAGGAAAACTGCAAAAATGGAGAAATCTGATAACACAACTGTCTTATCGTGGAAGGGTCTTGGTGATCAACAGTTTGGTGGCCTCTACCCTATGGCACAGGTTCTTTGTGCTGCACCCTCCGGTAGTGTTGCTTCAACAGCTCCAGAAGTGCTTTGTGTCTTTCTTCTGGGATGGAAAGCACTGGTTGCGACCCGAGGTCCTCAGCTTGCCACTGACCGATGGAGGCCAAGGCCTGGTTGACATAAAGAGCCGGTTAATGGCCTTTCGACTTTCGGTTGCTCTACGCATGCTGTACATGCACCCCTCTCCACCTTGGGTCGACGTCGCTCGTCGCCTTTTGCAGCAGGCGGGGAGACTAGGCTATGACCACGCTATATTCTTGATGGATCTCTCGCATCTTGATATGTCTCCCCTCTCCAGGTTTTATCAAAGTGTACTAAACGCATGGCGAACTCTAACGACAACAAGAGCTACGCATTCGTACACAAAGCAAATGTTCTTGATGGAACCTTTGTTTTACAATTCAATTTTCCATGACATGCCTGCTGATAGGTGTCTCGTTCAATGCTTTGTCGCGAAGAACATAAAATCGGTCGCCGATCTTTTAAGCCCAAATGGCAGTTGGATTGGAGCTGATGCATTGGCAAGCCTGGTTGGCGTGCGATCCTCCAGAGTTGTGGCACGTATGCTACGCTGTGTGCTTCATACCTATGTACAGCTTGCACCTAACTGGGAGCAAGTCCAAGCAGACAACGAACAAGGTGCTTCTCCTGCTACCTTTCCTGAACTTATTTGCAAGTTTTCTCTTGCCAACTCTCCTCCGTGTACCCCCTTTAGCATAGGATTCAATGGGTTTCCTAAACAAAAAGACCTCTATTTGGGTTGCGTAAGTTTCCTTTTGCAAGGGCAAATGACACCGGAGGGTTCAATGGAGAGACCTCTTACCTTGTTCCCCCCCATATTTTCCTAATTGGAAAGGATTCTATCATCCTCCTGTGCCGCCACGACATGGTGACCTCCAATGGAGACTTGCACACTGGATCCTCCCCTCTAACCACTTGCTGCACCGCTTCTCAAGTCTCCTAACAGATGAATGTCCCTTTTGTAAAAGGCCTGAAAACCTCTTTCATATTTATGTTGAATGTCAACGGTTGGCTCCTTTATTTATCTTTCTTAAGAATTGTTTTGGCAGGATTGGCTTGGTTTTCAACACTTGTGTTTTCATTTATGGCTTAGACATCTCACACAAGAATATGAATGATGTGTTAGGTAATTTCCTGCTTGCACAGGCAAAAATGGCAGTGTATAAATCAAGAAAAAGAAAAGTTGATGATCTTGGAGCTAATGATGAAAATGCCTTGTTCTTGTTTTAAAATCTTGTGACGAGCCGTGTAAAGTTAGACTTTGCCTTTTTCTCCATAACAGGAAGGCTGCCACAGTTTGAGACCAAATGGTGCGTGAAAGAAGTCATTTGTAAAATCCTGGAGAAACGTTTATTGTTTTGTGAAATGTTTTGTGCATAATTTTACTGTATTAATATTTTTTGTTTGTTTCTCTGCTTGAAATGAGAATGTGACCCCTATTTGGGGGTTTTCTTTTTCTATTTTTATAATAAAAAGATACAAAAGTCCAAAGTCTCTCTCTCTCTCTCTCTCTCTCTCTCTCTCTCTCTCTCTCTCTCTCTCTCTCTCTCTCTCTCTCTCTCTATCTCTCTCTATCTCTCTATCTCTCTCTCTCTATCTCTCTATCTCTCTATCTCTCTCTCTCTCTCTCTCTCTCTCTCGCCCCCTGCTGGCCGTTCGTGTGTTGGGCGTGGCAAGATGGCGTGCACTGGTGTTCGTGTGCTGTAGCTCCGTGCTTGTGTTGTGTTGTTCCCCCCCCCCCCCCATTCCTTCCTTTCCCATTGCGCCTTTGTCGTGTCCTTCTTTACCACCTGTGCCCCTTTCCCTCCCTTGAGACAGAGAGAGTGAGAGAAGAGCCCAAAGGTGAGAGCAGACCCGTTCGGTTCAGTTTACCTGCTCCGTCGGTGCTGTTTACCTTACTCGCGTCGTGAGAACTTTATTATTCATTATTTCATTTCGACTTTATTTATTTTGTGTCCTTTCCGCCTGGTCAAGGTGGAAAGGTGAGACATCGCCGTTATGGCGAGTGTTCGTGCACGGCAGGAAGGGTTTGAAACCCTAACAAGGAAGCATGCTTTCGTGTGTGTCCCTCCCGAAGGTGTTCCTACCGAGGACATTATCCTAGCTGTAGGGAATGTTATCGGCGATGAAAATGTCCGCGCCGCGTCGCGGATGAACCAAAAGTTTGTTGTTTTCGTGTCGGACGAGAAGTTCGTGCATGATGTTGTTAGTACCGGTCTGTCATTGAAAGGTGGGCAGTTCGTCATGGTTTCCCCGATGGACACACCGGCGATTAAAGTTATTATTTCAAATGTCGCTCCGTTTATCACAGATGATAAGTTAATGGCTGTTCTGACCCGGTATGGAACTGTTGTTTCCCGAATCTCGATGATTCCCCTGGGATGTCGGGATGAACGAATGAAACATGTTATGAGTTTCTGGAGACAAGTATTCATGGTGCTTCCTGATCGCGGCGACGATACAGGACTAAACATCTCATTTAAAATTTCGGTAAATGATCGTCAATATCAAATGTACGCTTCGTCAGGCACCTTAACGTGCTTCCTTTGTGGAGCCTTCGGACACGTTAAAAGGTTTTGTCCCAAAGCATCTTGTACGAAGTGCGGCAAATTGGGACACACCAATGTGGGCTGTAAAAAAGAAAACACCCCGACCGTGCTTCCTCATGCCTCGACCGTGCTTCCTCACGCCTCGACCGTGCTTCCTCATGCCTCGACCGTGCTTCCTCACGCCTCGACCGTGCTTCCTCATGCCTCGACCGTGCTTCCTCACGCCTCGACCGTGCTCCCCGACGCTCAAACCGTGCTCCCCGACGCTCAAACCGTGCTTCCTGGCGCTCAAACCGTGCTACCTGAAGCCCCGACTGTGCTTCCCGACTTCCCGACTGTGCTTCCTGATGTCCCAACTGTGCTTCCCGAGGTCCCGACTACGCTTCCCGAAGCCCCAACCGTGCTACCTGAAGCCCCAACCGTGCTTCCCGAAGCCCCGACTGTGCTTCCCGACGCCACGACTGTGCTTCCCGACGCCCCGACCATGCTTCCCGACGCCCCGGTGCTACCCAAACCCAGTGAGATGGCACTTGGTGATGCTAGTACTGCTGGCGAACCCATGAATGAAGAACTTGTCATACTGACCAAAAAACGGAAAGCACCACTAACAAATAGCCCCGATGGTGCGATAAAGAAGGCTGTCTTGGGCAGAGACACTGTCTCTGCAAAAGAGGGCAAAACGTTTACAGCAAACGAAAATATCGAACGCCAAAGTGGAAAAGAGGATGTTACTGATTTCCCAGGCTCTGAGAATAAAGCCTACATTGATCCGAACAATGCGGCCATTTTTGAGCCTGAACGCGAAGCCCTACCGGTTCCCCCTCCAGTAGCTGAGCGGACTGGTGACCAAACAAATTGCTCTGTCTTACAAACAGAAATCGTAACCCCGGCTACGCAGAGATCTGCAGCCATTTGCCAAAGCACACATAAAGAAAGTAAGCACCAGTCTGCTCGTGAGTGTGTACCAGAGTACCCAACGAAATCTCAGGAGATGCATCCAGAGGAGCTCGTGAGAGCTGCAAGTAAGGCCCAAGATCCAGGTGGGACATTATCAGACCTGTCAGAGTCTGAGGACGAGGTGGAAGTGACTGAGCTGTCACAGTCATCAGCATCTCAGTCACAGATACCCCCCCAACACATCGTGTCGTTTCTAGCCGAAACGTACAGACAGCGTAACATAGTCATTAAAGACTATTTTGACGATTTGGTTGCATTCATCCACACTGCAAAATCCATAATTAAAACGCCTGAACAATTTGACCTGAATAAGTCACAATACCACAGGTTAAGAAAATTCATCACACGTGCAGGTGTAGAGTGTTCCCAGCCACAGGCTGATTCATCAATACAGGATGAAAACTATAAAACTTGCAACTTTAAATATTAACGGTGGTGGTGCTAGCCCCCTCCGCCAGGTTCAAGTAAAAAACATATTTCAACGGAAAAAGGTGGATGTGATCTTACTTCAAGAAACTCACATCACACCAAATGTGGAACATAACTGGCATCAACTTTTTAAGAGCCAATGCTATTTCAGCAATTTATCAGCTTCATCTGCTGGAATCGGCTTCTTGCTGAAGCCAGGCCTCGTGTGTGAGTCATGCCATTTTCAGGAGGTAATAAATGGTCGGCTTAGCTCTCTCAAACTAGTAAGCCATAACTTCCATTACACCATTTTTAATGTGTATGCGCCAAGTGATAGCGTAGAGCGTAAGTCCTTCTTCACCTCAATGATAAATCACTTAAGATCGGTTGATTTTGATCATTGTGTGTGTGTCGGAGGTGATTTCAATTGCACCTTCGACCCATCGGTTGACAGAAACTCTGTCGAACCCCATCCTGAGTCCCATGTACACTTATCCAATTTTTTTAGCACAATGGGCTTCGTTGATGTTTGGCGGTTGCACCACCCAAACACATCCCAGTACACCTGGTGTCGATGCGCTAATAGTCGAGTATCCTTGGCAAGGCTTGACAGATGGTACATCAACGTACCCTTTAAAAATACTGCGGTTTCTTCAAATATTTTTCCTTCCGTGTTTTCAGACCATCATATGGTAACCCTAAACCTTTCCTTTCCTCAACCCGCAAATAGGAGCGCTTATTGGAAGTTTAATGTTAGACTTCTAGAAGATGGTATGTTTAAAGAAGCCTTTCGTGTTTTCTGGGCAAGTCTAGTAGCAAAGAAATCTTCCTTTTCTTCATCCAGCATATGGTGGGATAACATGAAATCTCAAATTCGGGTTTTTTGTCAATGTTTCCAATCACACAGCACAAACGACAAGCACATTACAATGGCCCGGTTGGAATTGGATATTCTACATTTGGAGAGTAAATTGGCTCATGAAAACAATGACGCCAATTACCGGTTATTGCTTGTAAAGAAAGCTCTTTTAAGGGAGTTAGTTCAAGAGAAAGCAGCCGGAACATTAATTAGACTTAGAATACAGAATGTAAAGTTATCAGACACCCCAAACAAGTCTTTCTTTCATTTAGAATCCTTAAGCAAGCCATCACGGCTAATCTCTTCTGTTTTGGACTCAAGAGGCAACGTTGTTGTCAACGAGGATGATGTTAGAATAAATATTATTGAATTCTTTACAAAACTTTTTGAGGAGCAGACTGTTTGTAATGATACAATGATGGATTTAACCTCTCACCTCCCCTCCCTAACTGAGGCTCAACGGTTGGAGCTTGACCTACCAATCACCCTCCTTGAGCTAACCTGTGCTCTTGCTGCCATGGATTCAGGGAAAGCTCCGGGTATTGACGGTCTACCTCCCGAATTCTTTCTGACATTTTGGGACCTTTTAGGCCCTGAGTTGCTGAATGTTTTGGACACTTCTATACAGACTGATATAATGCCGCTGAGTCTGAGAAGAGCCGTAGTGTGCTTGCTCCCGAAAACTGAAGATCCCCGACTTTTGGTGAACTGGCGACCGATCTCCCTGCTGTGCACAGACTACAAGCTTTTTTCAAAAGTACTAGCTAATCGACTAAAAAAGGTTATTGGTGATCTAGTACTGCCAGAACAGAGTTACTGTGTTCCTGGAAGATCCATCCATGATAATATTTCTTTAATCAGAGATCTCATTGATGGTAACCATGTTAAAGAAGACTTTGGAATGATGTCGCTTGATCTTGAAAAGGCATTTGACAGTATCGACCATAAGTTTATGCATCATGTGTTACAGGCATGCGGCCTCGGAGCAAACTTTCGTTCCTACATTTCCTTGCTATACACGGATGTATTTAGTTTAATTAAGATTAATAATGTGCTGGCTCCCCCCATCAAGGTTCGGAGAGGGGTTCGGCAAGGGTGCCCAGTCTCTGGTTTATTGTTTGCTCTTTCTTTAGAGCCTCTTCTCAATCTACTGAGAAAGAAGATTTCTGGAATAGCACTCTCTCCCATGAGTGCACCGCTAACCCTATGTGCTTATGCGGATGACGTCTGCATCTTTGTAAAAGATAAGGATGATATTGATATCCTTGTTGAGTGCCTATCAAAGTTTCACGCTGCCTCCTCTTTAAAAATCAATTGGAACAAGAGCAAGACGTTATGGATACCCTCCCTTTATCGCAACCTTCTTCAGCCTGTACCACAGCCGCCCCCATCCCTCCCCGCAGGGTTGCTGTGGGGAAGTGAGGGAATTAAGTACTTGGGCATATTCCTTGGTTCCCCACAGTATGCTCAGAGAAATTGGGACGGGGTAATTGAGCAAGTGGGAGAAAGATTGAACCGATGGAAAAGGGTTTTACCTCATTTGTCCTTCAAGGGCCGTGTGCTAGTGATCAACAACTTAGTTGCCACAATGTTGTGGCATAGGTTCATCTGCCTGCAACCGCCGGAGGCCCTACTCAAAGCACTCCAGGGCAAACTGGTGGACTTCTTCTGGGGAGGCTACCACTGGCTACGACCCGATGTGATATGTCGCCCCTCGGCTGAGGGTGGCCACAACCTCGTCGACATCAAAGCCTGCCTAATGGCCTTCCGGCTGCGGTCCATTCAACGTCTCCTCTACATGGAACATCTGCCAGGCCGGCTCCCTGCACGCCTTGTACTGCAGCGAGCGGGTAGGCTCGGGTACGGGTTTGAACTTTTTCAAATGAACCTTCAACATGTCGACATATCGGTTCTCCCTGCTTTTTACCAAAGCCTCTTAAATGCCTGGCAGAGCCTTTCTGTGAGTCGTCAGGCGGACACATATGTAACGAAAATGCTGGCACACGAGCCTTTGTTCTATAACCCTCTCTTTCCCGACATTCCAAAGAGTCGAGATTTTTGCCAACACTTTATAGCAGCTGGTATCGTGAAGGTGCGGCATCTCCGACATGACTCAGGGTATGGTTGGAAATCCGTAAGTGAAATCGCCGACCTGACAGGGATTTGGTCCCATAGGATGATTGCAAAAATTTTGAGGAAAATGATTCAGGTGGGACGGCAACTTGGCCTAACTTGGACTCGAGGTACAGAAGAAGATCTAAATGAGCCGACAGTGCCTAAATTGATTGTTGAACACATTCAAAACGATTTGCCCCCTGTTAGCAATGGGTCAAAGCTTTTCCAGACAATGGACAGCAAGGGCATCTACAAGATGTGCCTCAAGCTGTTAAATGGGAACCCTTCGTTAAATGGAGTTACCCGATGGAAAGGATTGTTACCCGGAGGACCCCCCTCCGAACCTATCTGGGAAGCCATGTATAGTGAGCCCACATCCAAAAGAACAGGTGATCTCCAGTGGCGTTTGGCCCACTGGATTGTTCCCTCCAACACGTTTATTAGACATTTTTCTCCTGTATCTGTTTGTTGTCCCTTCTGTACAGTCAATGAGGACTTGTTTCATGCATTCATAGACTGTATCCGATTATTTCCTTTGTTTCATTGGTTGAATTACATTGCACACGAAATGCATGTTACTTTTTCTTTGAGAAATTTCGTCTTTGGTTTTGCTCCTAAACAGAATCCTGCATCTAAACTGTTTAGTTTCCTAATAGCAACTGCGAAACTTGCTGTTTATTTGCCAAGAAAAGACAAACTATCTGGCAAACCGATAGAGCACTGCAATATCATGTTGTGTTTGAATGCATTAGTCTCAGCAAGATTGAAACTGGAATTTACCCTTTCCAACGAGGCCGGAAATTTTCAAAACTTTGTTGATACTTGGTGTGTTGGTGGGTTTTGTGAGGTTAAAGAAAACGAATTTAGAATACTGTTGTGAGATACTGATTGTTTCTTATTTGATGATCATTGGGTGCTTCTTCTTTTTCTTTTTCCTTTTTGTTGGCATTATTGATTTCATTGCAAAACGTGTATATTGTTACTTTTATATTTTTGTAATAAAAGGACTAAAAAGTCAAAGTCTCTCTCTCTCTCTCTCTCTCTCTCTCTCTCTCTCTCTCTCTCTCTCTCTCTCTCCATCTCCATCTCCATATCCATCTCCATATCCATATCCATATCCATATCCATATCTCTCTCTCTCTCTCTATCTCTATCTCTATCTCTATCTCTCTATCTCTATCTTCTTTGGTGAAAAGGTCACAGTGTCCAGGAGGCAGAGGGTACGAGGGCATAATCTTGGGACAGAATGCTGGGTTTAGTACATGAGTTTTGGAGGCAAACACAGAGTCAAAACATTCAGCCTCGTCTTGAGAAGAGTCAGATGTGATGCCATTTGAGGTAAGGGAGGGAATGGAGGGGGACCTTATACCTTAGACACTCTTAACAAGGTGCCACCAGGATGTCGAAGAAGGAAACAGGTTGGAAAGTTCAGCTTTATTTGCCAGATGATCTTTTCTGGCTTACTTGAGAAAGGGCACACACTTGTTGCGTGTCTTGTGAAATAACACGAGGTTGCTCTCGGCTTTAAAAGAGGAGAGCACAAGCTGCTTGATAACAATTTCCTTACCAGAGAATTTAGTGCAACAGTGTCTAGAGGATGGATATGATGGCTACAGACGAGATGGAATATACCTGTGCATGAGAGAGGGAGAGAGAAACCTTTTACGAAAGCTTTCCCAGGCATAGTCAATATCGGATGCAAAGGAGATGGAAAACCAATCCTTTTTCAAGAGGGCAGATTGAAATCTCTGCCAATCAGCCTGAGGGAATATACAGACTCTGCGGCGCTGTGGAAGTTCTCTAACTACTGCTAGAGACATTTGTACCTGTACAGGAACGTGGTCAGACTAGCCAAGTGGGGTGCAGGAGGAATAGATGTTGGAAGTTTTTTGTTTTTTTTTACTTCAAAAAGATGCACAATTTTTTTTTGATTATTGAAAAAGCTAAAGCAGGTGCATTTTCACCTGAATGCCAAAATGTGGTCACACGAAGCCGGGTATAAAGGCTCGTCAATGCCACGCACCTACGCGTGGCCATACAAGGACAATGCATGGTCGTACAAGGAACTGTCTACAAGAAATCCATCGACAGAGTAAAATATCTTGGATTCCAAAACTATCCGGTCTTAGACATGGAATGTCAAGACAATTAAATAATAAATTTATATTTATTATAAACACAACAAAGGGGTGGCATGGGGTTTACTGAGAAGGTTTAAGTTGTGAAAAGGAGAAGAGAGGATGATATAAGAGAGAAAGGAAGGTAGGTGAGTGTGAGAGGTTGGGAAGAGGAGCTGAATAGGTTTGGAGGAGGTAGAGGTAAGGAGAGAGAAAGGAAGGAACATATATAGATGAAGGATATGAAAAGGGAGAGGGTGGGGATGGCAGGATTGCATGCAAGGGTAGCCTGCATCCGTTGAGAGCCATCTTCGGTCTTTACTTTAAAAAGATGGCACTGCGTGAAGACTGATAGTGCGGAGCTGCCATGTTCAGTTGAAGGTGAAGACGTATGCTGGACTGAAGGAGAGATAGAAAAAAAAGAACAGAGGCAATACCCCTGGCGCTCACCTGGAAGAATAAACAGTATACTTAATGCACTGACTAAAGGTATTTTAAACCAGTTTCATTGGTTGCGAGAAGACAGGGCAGCATGAGAATCATACTAACATAATCATAAGACTTCTAACAAACAAACAAACAAAAAATACCTATTTCGGGGGCAACCCCCCCCCCCCCCCTCCAACCTCCAACTTTTTGATAACCATACCTCCTCAGATTTGTGCCATACGTCCTCAGATTTGTGCCATACGTCCTCAGATTTGTGCCATACCTCCTCAGATTTGTGCCATACCTCCTCAGATTTGTGCAATACCTCCTCAGATTTGTGCCATACCTCCTCAGATTTGTGCCATACCTCCTCAGATTTGTGCCATACCTCCTCAGATTTGTGCCATACGTCCTCAGATTTGTGCCATATGCCCTCAGATTTGTGCCATACGCCCTCAGATTTGTGCCATACGTCCTCAGATTTGTGCCATACGTCCTCAGATTTGTGCCATACGTCCTCAGATTTGTGCCATACCTCCTCAGATTTGTGCCATACGCCCTCAGATTTGTGCCATACCTCCTCAGATTTGTGCCATACGTCCTCAGATTTGTGCCATACGCCCTCAGATTTGTGCCATACGCCCTCAGATTTGTGCCATACGCCCTCAGATTTGTGCCATACGTCCTCAGATTTGTGCCATACCTCCTCAGATTTGTGCCATACCTCCTCAGATTTGTGCCATACCTCCTCAGATTTGTGCCACACCTCCTCAGATTTGTGCCATACCTCCTCAGATTTGTGCCACACCTCCTCAGATTTGTGCCATACCTCCTCAGATTTGTGCCATACCTCCTCAGATTTGTGCCATACCTCCTCAGATTTGTGCCATACCTCCTCAGATCCCAATTTTTCTAATGCCGTGAATAAACATTGATACATCACAGATGATGAAGGTTGTGGTAAAGTTTCATCAAAATTGCGTGTGTAGTTTCTGAGAAGAAAGCAAATACCTATTTTGGGGGGGAAAGCCCCCCCCCTGCATACCCCCAAAGGGGCAGATTTTTTAATAATGATGTGAACAAACTCTGGTACAACAAGGGTGATTAAGGTTGTGGTCAAGTTTCAACGAAGTCGTGTGTGTAGTTTCAAAGAAGAATGCAAATACCTATTTGGGGGGGGGGGGGGAGGGGGGGGTCAAACCTGGACCCACTTTGACCCCCCAGTGGACCTCCTTAAACTTCGATTTTCTTAGTGCCGTGAACAATCTTCGGTACATCACAGGTGATGAAGGTTGTGGTGAAGTTTCATCGATATCTTGTGTGTAGTTTCTGAGGAAAACCAAATTCCTATTTTGGGGGGTCAAACCTGGATCCACTTTGACTCCCCGCCCCCCCCCCCCCCCCGTAAAACCACTGAAATCCCGATTTTTTTTTTAAATGTCGTGAGCAAATTTTAGTCACAACACAACAAATATCATTTGTGCCAAATTTGGTCGCAATCCCATCCGCGGTTTCGGAGAAGACGTTTGAAGTGTTTATGGACTGACGGACGGATGGACGGACGGACGACGCGGCCTCACATAAGACCCCCTGACCGTTGTTCCAGGTGAGCTAAAAAGAGAGAATGAATTAAATCGGTAAAAATCTGAAACCAGCATATCTTGGTCGACTCCAGGATGAAGACCTCGATATCTACTCATGTTTGAGAGATGATTGGCATACTCAGCACACTTGCCAAGTGTTTGTTAGCGAGAGTGAACATCCACGAGAATCGAACCCACATTATACAATGGAGAAAGAAACGAGTGTTGACCATTCGAGCAAACGGTTAACGTGGGCTGACAGGATGGCCTACTGGTACGAACACTCACTTCTAGCCTGGGTTTGAATCCGACCCAGGTGTAAACTGCCATCCTGGTGCTTCGCAGGTAGGGTGATTCATCAATGTGTGTGACATCACTCGGGCGGCCTGTCCGGCGGTATTAGTTGGTGGACGTTAAAGATCCCACGGTGTCCTTCGCAAAGAGTAGGCGAGCTATCGCAAGCACCCCGAACAAGGTACACATTCCTGCCCTGACCAGCAGAGGGCACTGCATCCGCGGCACAGCCACACCCTCAGCTAATGATGCCACCCCCATAGGCCCGCGACCTTGTGCTGCATATACACGAGCGAAGTAGACGAACATATACATTTGCTATCAAAATTAAAGATCGGGCTAGAAAAGCAAAGTGCAAAGTAAACACCTGGAGGCTCTGGGTATGAACAGAGAACTATCAACAATTCATTATACCTATGGATGTCATTAATTTTTTTTCTTCTTTTTTTTTTGTTACCCTCGCCTGAGGAGAGGGTATTGCATTTCAGTCAGTTTGTTACTTGGCAAAAATATATATATATATTTTTTTTTTTTGCAAGTATGTTGATCACTCCGGTTTGTGTGTGTTTGTTTGTGTTTGTGTGTTGTCTGTCCGCTCACTTATACTACTTGCCTATAGGTCACAATTTTAAACCGATCTTCACGACACTACACCAAATGGTAGAGTACGCGGTCCGACAAAATCCGATATATTTTTGAGGTCAAAAGATCAAAAGGTCAACATAGGCCAAAGGTCAACCACTTTTTTCCAAATTTCTAAAATCCTCAATTTTCATCCGATTGACTTGAAATTTGAATTGGATTTACATATCGGCGAACTTAATTCAACCACCAATTATTTGTGAGGTCAAAAGGATTCTCTACCGAGTGCGATTCTGCTTTGTTCTCTTTTGCCAAGTGTCGCTCGATGAGTGATTTTTCATTTGTGTGTTTGTCTGTTTGTTTATTACTTGCAAAATCGAAGATTTTTCAAGTACTGTATATTGTTTGGTTGCGTTTGTGGTTCTGTCTGTCTGTTTGTCTGTTTGTTTCTTTGTTTGTCACCATGTTTGTCACTACAGGTCACACAATTCGAAACCGATCGTCACGAAACTTCACCAAGTCGTATAGGTCGTCCCAATTGCGAAGTCTATTGTTTTTGGGGTCAAAAGGTCAAAAGGTCAACATAGGCCAAAGGTCACCAACTTTGCGAAATTTCTAAAATCCTCAATTTTCAGCCGATTGACTTGAAATTTTAAGGGGACTTGCATATCTGGTCACTGAATTCAACCACCAAGTATATTTGAGGTCAACTTATGCCAAAAGGTCAAAATAGGCCTAATTTCTAAAATTTTCAATTTTCATCCAATTGACTTGAAATTTGAAGAGGAGTTGCATATCTGGTGACTGAATTCAACCACCAAGTATATTTGAGGTCAACATAGGCGAAAAGGTCAACATAGGCCAAATTTCTAAAATCCTCAATTTTCATCCGATTGACTTGAAATTTGAAGAGAACTTGCATATCTGGTCAGTGAATTCAACCACCCAGTATTTTTGAGGTCAACATAGGCCAAAAGGTCAACATAGGCCAAAAGGTCAACATAGGCCAAAAGGTCAACATAGGCCAAATTTCTAAAATCCTCAATTTTCATCCAATTGACTTGAAATTTGAATATGACTTGCATATCTGTTCACTGAATTCAACCACAAATTATATTTTTGGTGAACATAGGCCAAAAGGTCAACATAGGCCGAATTTCTAAAATCACCAATTTTCATTTGATTGACTTGACATTTTAAGAGGATTTACATATATGGTCACTGAATTAAACCACCAACTATTTTTGCTTTATGAGCATTATCTAGGAATAACTTAGTGGAGAAAAGAAATAATGCTGACGTCATCGATCCCATGGTTTGGCCACCATATTTGTTTTAACACAAAATCCTTAAAAACCACTGAAAATACATCCTGGTGAGGGTTTGCAATCTCTGATTGCTCTTTTTCTTGTTTTATAACTGTATACAATATCGAGGCTCGTGTAAGAGCTAACATCAATCACAAAAAAAGAAACGGACACATAAAACATATAATAAAGGGAGCGGGAGACAAGATGGGGAGAGAAAGAGGGAAGCATACAAGTACAACATTAGAGAACAGGGACATCGGGAGATCTGTGGGATGGAGAGGGCTTGGGGGGAGGAGGCGTGGGAAGGGGGGGAAGGTGGGGGGGGGGGGGGAGAGGTATAAAACACATGGACACTGCTAGGACTGGTTGATTTAATTAAATGATTTAATTGATTGTGCATATGTGCAGAATACAATTTTTGTGGATTTGTTTTTGTGGTCTTAATTAATGGATTGATTTCAAGGAGATAACTGTACAACTGAACTGATGCATGGGAGCACTGGGTTTTGGTAGTTGCCCAGTAAGCAATTTTGCTAAGCTACCGGCACACAGTCTTCTCATTTTTTGAAAAATACTGTGGCATCTTCAACATCCACAAGTCATTGCTTGAAGGAAGAAGCGCCAGAGTTGCATCACCATCAATCCTTTATGGGGCATTAAAATGGCAGTATATCGATAGGGTCGACCCCCATCTGCGATCTCAACGGATGAAAGGGATCTACACGCCATAAACCGGGACAATCGGCAAGGGATCAAAGGCACAAAAATGGCCATTCGACCCATGACTGTGTCAACTCCATCCCATATTTCCTTTGTTTAGGGTCACATTCCCACTTGGCGCACTGTTTCATCGCTAGATCACAAACATCGTTGGTACCGATTCCAATGTTCCTGCAACTTCTGGAAGCACCTTGAGCATGTCCCATTTCTGGATTCCTCGTGCCCCTGCAGCTGGTATGTTGAGTTAGAAATCAGACTGATAAATTAGCCTAGCATTAATCACAGAGAGGCGCAAAGCACCCCTCCCTTTATATAAGGGATTGTTTCTCTGTATGCAGCTTTAACATGGGGACTGAAAATGCGTTTCTCGGATTCTACTGACTGAAATCGGCAGCAAATTTCAGAAGTAAATGCTTTGTACGTTGAGGTAATATGTTCCAAATTTCAGTAACGTCTGTTTATGCATTTTTGAGTTTTATTTAGAAAACCCTCAATCACGTTGGTGTCTGTCCGTCCGTCCGTCCACCCAAAATGTGATGGCGCTCATATCTCAAGGGATATACATTGAAACTAGCTGAAACTTGGAATATACATTGGCCAATAGGTCTAGTTAATGGCTTTCGAAACAACTTCCACATAAGTGCTATCGTTTTTGCTTTAAAATTAAATATATATAAATATACGCATAAATAAATTTCTAAAAATATATACACTTTATAACTCTTCAAAATGTTATTACCCACATCTAATGTGCTGGCTTAATGGCCTAATAGATAAGGCATCAGACTCCAAAGCTGGGAACTGTAGGTTTGAGTCCAATCTGGTTGAATAATTTTTTTCTTCTTACTTTTTGAAGTATTTTATGTCGTCTTGAATAATCTAAGGGAGGTGCAAAGTTCCCCCTCCCTTTATATGGGACGGTTTCTCTGTATGAAACTTTAACATGGAGACTGAAAATTGTTTCTCGGCTTCCACTGGTATCTGGTATATTATATACACGCTTTATAAAAATATTTAATCATAGAAAATTCTAATGTGTTGGCTCAATGGCCTAATGGATAAAGCACCCGTACTCCCAAAATGGGGATTGTGGGTTCAAATCCTGTCTGGGTTGAATGTTTTTCCCCTTACTTTTTCAAGTCTTTTGTATCATCTTAAATAAAGTCTTCTCCGATGAACAAATACATTTTGTTTGTATTTAAAATGCATCTTGTGAAAAATGCCAGGGGCATAGAAAAGTTCATAAAAAGGGGCGCCCTTCATCTGGCAAATAAAATAGATTTACTTCTTCATGCAGGTGTATGAATCAAATTGGCACCCCTTTTATGAACTTTTCTAGAGCATTACCTGGTTCCTCCTAAGAACATAAGGGTAGTACAGCATGCACACGAGCTTTTTTGAATGTCCCTTCTTTTCTATTGTTTGGCATATTTAATAAGGAATGGAATGTCCCTTCTTTTCTATACTTCGCCACATGGCACATACCCTTATATATGCATTTTTAATAAGGAATGGAATGTCCCTTCTTTTCTATACTTCGCCACATGGCACATACCCTTATATAAAGGGGCTTTTTCTATGCCCCTGGCATTTTACCCAAGAATGTATGTAGAAGGTCAATGAGAAGTTGCCTCCAGGTTAACTAGTTTAACTAGCTTTGATTCCTCATTGAAAAAGGTCCAACTACAAATTGCTTGTCCTGGTGCTTTGCAGACCGTGATGGTTCTTCCGTGATCCGTGATGGTTCATAGAGTATGATTGTGTTTTGGATAACACCTAACGCCAGCTCCCACACCTGCTAGTAATTAATTTGGGTATGTTTCAAGATCCCGTGGTGTCCTTCACAGTGAGTAATCCCGATAACATTTCTCTCCCCAAGAAACAAGATTGAACAATTGAAGCAGCTGTAGCAGCGCTAGTGTTCCAATGTAGTTGCAGAACAGTAAACTGGCCACGATCAGAAAATCAACAAGCTGGATACCAATGCAATCGGGAAACTGCTGACTGTCCGCAAAAGGATTTACAAAATCAGTGTGTCTCGACAATGTACTTGGCACGGTGAGAAGAAGCTGAACCTGCAGGTGCACAGAACAACAAGTGATTGTCGGTTTGGCTGTGTGCGCAAAAATCTCAACAGATCACCTAATCCAATTTGTGCTCTGAGCAGGAAGAAAGCAAGGCAGAAGAGATCTCCCAAACTCACCTTGCAGAAAATTTACAAGAACAGGAACAAATGGAAAATGCCACACTGGAAATCGAAACCGCAGTGAATGCTGTGCCAACAATTACAAAGAAGACATGGGTTAATTATAAAACGAATTATCAACAAAGGTTCTGAAAGGTAGAAATAGAAAACCCTATCACCTTCTCTTGGGATGTAAAACACATGTAAGAAGAGCATAACAACACGTGCAGCAACCCACCGGCATATCTGCAAAAAAAGTCAATATCCCAGTCCTGGAAAGGGGCAGGGGTGCAGAACCAAGGGGATACCATAAAAATGGGCATGGTTGCTCATGTGCCATCTAATCGTTCCATCGAACATGGACATTGAAATGAAGGCATTGTAACCAGATATAGTGCTCAGGTAGTCAGGTATAAAAAGGAAAGGATGCTGTTGCTAATCGAGGTGCCAAAAAATCACTGGCAGGAACTCAGTGACTTTAGCCAAAATACCCTGGAAATTAGAAACATGTTCAAGTGTCAGAACATGGAAACGAAATCATGATGACCGAGAATCTTCTTCTTTCATATGCAGCACAAGGCTGTCGGGTAGCACCATTGGATGAGGGTGCAGCTGTACCACTGATGAAATGCCATCCGTAGGTTAGGGCAGGAATTTGGAACCCAGTGATTTTGGCCTGAAGATTTTGACTTTATCCGATCAGGATGAAATTTCTTGAGCATCTTCTCAGTATAAATTGATGCAGAAATAAAATTATAATGACGTCGTAGGTCACATTTTCTCCTAAACGACTGAACAGATGGAGGCCAAACTTTGCAGTCAGAATTGCATACCCATGACGAACAAAAAAGTCAGCGAGAATGACGTCATGCGTCACATGGTTTCAGAGTTATGACGTTTTCAAACATAAACTTTTAAAACCAAACTCCTCCCTCATTTGTCATCCTATCGAGGGGAAACTTCACTGATGTGTTCAGCATCAGTATGAACTATCAGTCTACTAAAATCAACTTTTGGAATTTTCGATAGGTCACTTGGTTTGGCAGATATAATTAATTACACGAGAATATTAAAAAAATTATAACTCTTGAACCGCTTCATTGATCGACGTGAAACTTTACATTATAGTAGAGGTACATTATAGTAGTGTAACATGTGTGAAAATTTCAAGATGATTGGATGTACAGTCTGGAAGCTAGAATAGAAGCTTATTGCGTGAAGAAGAAGTCTTCAAGAGTGGGCACGGAATTAATTATCACACTGCAAATGATGAGCAGGAAAAGCACGGAGCGACCTCACGGGGTCATTTTGACCTCAAATAAAATTCTGATTTCAGATTTGTCAATCGCTGAGGTATATTAACACACGTCCAAAACAGATTTGGCGAAATTCCGATGTTTTTTGACGAAAATATAACATTTGTGTATGCATTTCAGTAAAGTAAAGTGTGTGCCGTGTCAGCATTTTAAAAATTGAAACGTGGCTCATTGTAAATAACTCCATATGGGGAATAGGTGTTAACGATGACGTCATTGGTGCCATAATTACGACGTCATAATTCGACAGGGACAACGCTTAGTCTGATCAGTTTGAAATTTATTGAGCATGATCTATGCAACAATTATATTGGAGAATATAAATGTATGATGTCATCGCTCACGTGGTCTAGCAGCACATTGGATCCAAAAAAAAAACGTTAAAAAATAGAAGAGTTGGCTCACACCAAGTTGACTGCGCAGGGTAAGTATTCTATGAATACCATCGAGTTTCTTATGTTCGTCACATCCATGTTCAAACCACTGTGTCGATAATGGTAGCAATTATAATTTGTTTATGTCACTCCTATGAAGTTTGTATACTGTGTGATCTAAGATGTCCACAGGTGATGCCCACACCCAAAGATGGTACACAGACAAAATAAATAATCAGCATAGAAACAGGAAAGTAACAGCAAAGATATGATTGGAGGTGATCACATGCCATCTATTTATTACCTACCCTAATAGTTCGGAAATATCAACTTTCACACCTTAACCACCCAAAAGGTGTGCAGTGCACTGCACACTCGCCTCAAAGCTGTTTCGCCTGGGTTAGCATCCTGACCCAGCTATAAATTGTCATCAAATTGACGTAGATTTATATTCAATCCAACACAGCTGCCGAACCACGTGACCGATGACGTCATCAATATAATTCTCCCGTACAATTTTTATGTAGATCACACTCAAGAAATTTCAAACTGATTAGAAAAAGCGTTCTACTTGTCTAATTATGACATCGTAATGAAGGCACGATATATATTGTTCCCCATGAGGAGTATTTGACATTGAGCCATGTTTCAATTTTTTCCATGGAGAGGTTTCAGAGATATAGAGGTGTAAAGGTTTTCTGTTTTTCCAAGATGGCGCCAGTATCACGTGACCTATGACATCACAGGCACGGTGATTCATCCATATGTGTGTCATCCCTCAAACAGCCCACTGTGCATGCCCTCAGCCAATAATGCTACCCCGCAGCCATTAGCTGCATAAAAAGAAGACCACTCCATATATATGTATGTTTGTATGTATGTGTATATATATATATATATATATATATATATATATATATATATATATATATATATATATATATATATATATATATATATATATATTTATATATATATATTTATATATAATTATTTTCCACTCTATTTAAATTTTATTTATTTGGCTCATCCCCACGTGTGTACTTAATAAAATAGACTGTCCTTCACGGATCATTACGTTTGTCACAAACTGTGGTTAGTTTACTCTGTTGTGCTTTTGTATAACAAGTTCTACTTTTGAAAGTGAGCTGCAACCCTTGCATCATCATCCTTCATCCATCATCATCCATCATTCATCCTTCATCATTCATTATTCATCCTTCATCATTCATCCATCATTCATCATTCATCCATCATTCTTCATCATTCATTCATCCTTCATCATTCATCAGTCATCCTTCATCAGTCATCCTTCATCAGTCATCATTCATCATTCTTCATCCATCATCCATCCATCATTCATCGATCCATCATTCATCATCATTCAGCCATCATTCTTCATCATTCATCATCATTCATCATCATTCAGCCATCATTCTTCATCATTCATCATCATTCATCCATCATTCTTCATCATTCATTCATCCATCATTCTTCATCTTTCATCCATCATTCATCCATCATTCTTCATCATTCATCCATCATTCTTCATCATTCATCCATCATTCATCCATCATTCTTCATCAATCATTCTTCATCATTCATCCATCATTCTTCATCATTCTTCATCATTCATCAATCATTCTTCATCATTCATCCATCATTCTTCATCATTCATTCATCCTTCATCATTCATCAGTCATCCTTCATCAGTCATTCTTCATCAGTCATCATTCATCATTCTTCATCCATCATTCATCTACCATTCATCCATCATTCATCCATCCATCATCCATCCATCATTCATCGATTCATCATTCATTCATCATTCATCATTCATCATCATATGGTAGGTTGTGAATTGTATATCTTCCACCCGCTTCCAGTTGCCACAAAACGGGTTTGGTGCATTACTACTAAACTTGTTAGTTGAGACACGTTCCCCGACCAGGCCTAGTATTTGTCCAGGCCTAGTTTGAACACTTCTGCAAAAGGGAGCAGTTGATGTGAACCATTGACCTGGATCGACTCTGTCAATTCCGTGGATAAATCTCGAACACTTGAATGATATACCCGTGGTGCCTCCAGTAGAAGAGTGAATGCATGTTCAGCTAGCAGAGTCACTCTTGGTAATGCAGCTCATGCACAGCGTGGACCATCCCCGTGGCTCCTCTGTGGACTTTCTCCATTTTGTTGATGTCCGCTGCAAGACGATGGTGCTGTGCTGCATTTCTGGACTCTAGTAGTGGTCGTACTAAGGACTAATGTATTGAAGAGTACGGTCAGGGATACCTTGTCCAGGTTTGTGAAGGTCCTTTTTATGAGGCCCGGGGTTTTATTATCTCCACCACCAAGATGTTGTCACCACTGCCTGTCTGTCTTGGGCAGGATATCTCAAAAGGTTATGGACAGTTTCGGACTAAATTTGGTGGAGAGGTTGGGTGTATGAAAAGGACAAATTGTTTAAATTTTGATGAGGATCTGGATCCATATACGAGAATTTTTGATATGATTCTTCACCATTGAGAGGTACCGTAGGGCCAAAAATTATATATAGCACGATATCTCAAAACGTGGACGGATTCGGACGAAACCTTGTGGACATGTTCAGTGTGTGACGAGGGTCTTGTCAGATACCTCACGTCTGAGGCTGGTCTCGCTGCAACATCTGAGGCTGGACTTTTGTATCATCAGCATACATCTGTATATGTGGCTCAGTATCATGCCCGGTAGGTCGTTGATGAATAAGCCAAACATTGTTGGATCGAGGACACTTCCTTCTGGGATCCCACTGCTGACATCTGTCCAGTCTGTATTGTCCTCATTTACTTTGACCCTTTACTGTGGACATTGCAGTGAGGATTACAGCCAGGTGGTGAGCGCTACCCGTATGCCAAAAGACCTGACCTTCTGCATCAACCTCTCATGTAGGGCACAATTGAAGGCCTTCCTAAAGTCTAAAGTCTTCCTAAAGTCTTTATCGGCCAGATGGTCTACAGGTGTATCTTCATCCAGTGAGTGTCTTATCCTCAAGTTGCCATAAGAGCTGGGTTACACATGACCTTCCTGGACAGAAACCATGCTGTCCATTGGAGAAGAGGTTGTTAGAAGTCACGTGCTTGACAATTTTGTCCCAGACAGTAGATTCCATAATTTTCACTACTATATGGAAGTCGGGCTGATAGGTCTGTAATTTCTAGACTCCTTTCTGCTACCCTTCCTGTACTGTATATGGGTGTATTATCCACCACTTTAATCATATATGTCTTTATTACCTCTGCCACCAAAGATGGACAAAAGTTATGTATTTACCCCTGTCTGTCTGTTTGTTTGTGAAGAGGATATCTCAAAATGTTGTGGACAGATTCGGACTAAACTTGGTGGATGAGTTGGGTCGGTGACGAGGACAAGCCGATAAGATGTTGGAGGTCTGGATGCAGATCCAGGCTATAACTGGGCTATAAAACATGAAATGTTTAGCCTGGCACAGGTATGCGTTCCACCGAGTGCTTTTCTAGTTCTCGACATGCAGCGAGCGACCCTTTTATGTCGAAAGGCACGATGAGGGTAAGTATAGACCCAGGTGAGAATACCACCGAGATACTGTATGTCGGCTACCCAAATCAAAGCTTTTATTTTCCAAACCACAGATATCCTTTATGATATCTTAACAGCATTATATCCCAAAAGTTGAAATTGTATTTTTTTTCAAGAATTCCATTCTACGTGTCTGCTTTCCATCGGACTATACCAGGGACACCTCGCTGCCTTCTCTCACCCTTCGTGTACCCTCATTCCCTGTGCCACCACGTGGTTTGTGCAAACAGTATATCCACCCCTTTCCTCCTCAATCCTTGACCGCATTCTCCCTGTCATGCCCCACCAGTCACCACTCACGAGCCTCCTCCATTGATCCTCTAGCTTCCTCTCCCAGTGGTGCGTCCGTTCTCCCCTCTCTCTTTTCCTTTTACACTTAACGACGAATGGACGATGGCCGAACCGGTTCGGTAGTTGCCAGTCGGTACCCCCCTGGTGTGAAACGTCTCCACAGGGGGAATGCACCAACTAGTCGCTCTTCACTTTGGACGGAACTCCTGCCGCAGCAAGTTGCTTTCGCAAAGCCTCCGCGTTTCGCCACCGCTCACGGTTCTCTCGCCAAATTGACGACCTCTCAGCACGACTCGTACGACAATGACGTCGAAATCACCCACCGTAGGTTGGCTTACCTGCTCCGCCATAATGACTGTCTCGGTGGAGCACATTTGTGGCTTGCGCACGAACAGGGCGTCCCACCTTCCCCAAGAGATGAGAACGTTCCAGAGCTGACCGTGGGGTACACCAAAAACAGATCGGACTCTATTGGTATTTTCAACCCAGACCTTTTTCCACGGCCCATACTATTCAAAGTAATGGGGGGGGGGGGGTTCTTTTTGGCTTGCCTTGGCCTCTCTGGCGAGGGCTTTATCGGCCAGATTAAGTACACACACACACACAGACACACACTTGCCATTGATAGCTAAACCGTAGCCGCACACATGCCTGCGCACATCTCTCAGCTTGGATCGCTCGCGAGGCTCTGGGAAAGAGCTTGAAAAATCAAGCAGCCTTCAGTTCCATGGGCACAAAGGCTCTGAATGCCATTGCCCCCCTGTTCAGTTGCTATTCCCACTCCATTGACTTAAGGGGGTGGATTTCTTGCACTCTCCCTGGAATGCCCTTGCGGCTTCTTTCTTGACCAGCACAATGACTGATTGGTCGCAGTAAATCGTATTATGCGGAATACTAAAGGTTTTCTTGCAATGCACAGCCACGTGCTTGTTTTTTGGGTTGTATTGCATGTGAGGGTCGTGAAGAATGTTCCCTGCTGAGTAGTTTAACCGCAACACGCCTCGGACGCGGTGTGGGTGGTTGGTTGCGTAAAGATCGAACATAACGACCATCCACCTGCTCTCTCTGAGTCTGATAGGTCGGTTGTTCGAACCTGACCCCAGGAGTGTTGTACCAAAGACTTTTTTTAAATGGTATGTGCTGCTTCCTTGCTTCACCTTCAGGATTTATAAAGGTTAGAACCGGACAATTATATATTGGAAACCATTGCACACGCTTTATGGGCCGAGTGGTGTCCTTTGTTGAAGTCTCTTGTAAGGGAAGTCATATTATTATTTGTGGAAACCACACCACTACAAACTGGACGTTGAATGTAGTGAGGATGGTGTTCTTGTTGTTACCTCCACCACCAAAGGTGGATGGAGGTTATGTTTTCACCCCCGTTTGTTTGTTTGTTTTTCTGTGGTTTGTCTGTTTTTCTGTCTGTGAACAAGATATCTCAAAAAGTTGTGGACAGATTCAGATGAAATTTGGCAGAGATGTAGTGAATGTAACAAGGACGAAATGATTAGATTTTGGTGAACATCTGGATTCTGATACGGCTAGTAGAAGTTTTTAAGTGATTCTTCACCATATGGAGTTTGGGCTAAAACCGATACATAGCAGGATATCTCAAAAGGTTGTGGACGGATTTGTACGAATCTTCGTGGAGAGGTTGGGCCTGTGATAAGAACTAATCGATTGGATTTTGGTGAAGATCTGAATATGTATTCAGATACGAGAATTATTTAATTTTTAAGTGATTCTTCACCATTGAGAGATGAGGCCAAAACGATATGTTACATCTTACGTGTTACCTCCCCAAACTCCAGTTACCGTGCCCCTCAGAGTCTCGAGAGGGAACGCGGCAGAATGATTTGTTATTTTGAGTGTTCTAATAAACCATAGTAAAACCACACCAATGCAATTGTGTAGAACAAAACAAGTAATTGTATTAAGAACTCTCACATACACAATAATAACACTCTTAAAGAAAGTACACTAAAAATATCACTTGCATCAAATGAGCAATACATATGATGGTACCATCATTCCCCAATGCTCTCAAAGCAATGAACTCACGATACGCCAAACATGAGTGGAATGTAACATTCCCCAAAGTCCGTGCACGGATCCCCACGCTGGGTGAAGGTCGAAGTCGTGCAGAATGACGAGAACATGCAGTTATCGGCGCGGCTGCGAATGAGGAGTTACGAGGTGAGAGGTTGATATGGGAATTGAGCCGATATGGGAACCAACGGCGATCCACACGATGATGTCGATATAGAAATCCCAACGACAAAACACGAAGCACCAGGCGGTCGGCCTCTTCGAGGAAAAATGGCAGATCGGCCTGTAATGGAGGCTCTTGCTTTCCCGCCAACAATAGCTCACACTTGGTAATAAAACCTGAGACGCAGGTTTAATTGCAATAGCAAAATAGGTCGATGTCGCGGGCAATCCCTTTCATGGCAAGCCTCAACTCATTCGCGACCAATATCAAAAAAGTCCGCTCGCAGCCTCGATGCAACTCACAGCTCTATCTCTCATAGTGGTCTCCTCTCCCTCCGATCTCCTCCTCTTCCGGTTTCTTTGCCACGTTTTCATTTTTTCCTCCACGAACATTTCTTTTTACCTTTCACTAAAGTCATCTCCATTTCACACAGATCTCTTAAGAACAATATTACCTAAAACTAAAAATCCTACAAGTATTGTATATAATAACAACAAAGGCGGAAGTGATGAATCCGTAACAGATATAACATGATATTTAAAAAAGTTGTGGACGAGTTATGACTAAACTTGGTGGATGAGTTGGGTAGATGACAAGAACAAGCCGATTAGATTTTGGTTCAGGGCCGAATCCAGATCCGGCCTATCAATGGGATACAAAATCTAAAATGTTTAGCCTGGGGGAGGTATGCGCTCTCCCGAGTGCCGTTCTAATTCCTCTGTTTGTGGGAAGGCCTACCTGAGCTGCATACATTTCAATCTTTATAATGAGCTTTTGTCCAGAATCTCCATTATTAGTCCCCTTCCGGTTTCACTGGAGGGGAGTGTAGGTTTGCTCTCAATTTGTCTGTCTGTCCATCCATCTGTCCGTCAGTCTGTTTGTCCATCTGTCCCACTTATGCTTTTCCAGACTTTCCACCCATACCCTTTAACATATTCGACTGAAACTTGGTTCATGGATTTATTATGATAAGTTACAGAACACGTTCGAGTTTCAGGGTGTTTCGTCAATGTTTCACAAAGTTATCCCCTTTTGGACTTCGAAAATGTCACGTCGGTAGGGGACACGTATTGCAAAGCAATTCACCCTCTTGTTACCATTGAGTGCACTCACTGTCATCTGCAATGTGGAAGTCTACGATGTTCTGAATTGAATACCTTTGGCTCTAATTCTTCGCCGAAGGGTGAAATCATGCTTAGTATAACTTGGGTGCCCTTCTAACAACGCAGTCAAGCACCATGATACACAGAAATGGAGAAAGAGTATCTATTTCTCTGCTATACACCTGGTTTGATACTTAAAGGATTCTGAATCTCCATCTCACGGTTGAACTCCTGTTGTTGAGTTATGATTCCTCCCTGAAATAACTGATACTGAAGGGGTTCGGACTCCAGCAGAATACGGATAAAATGATGGCAAGGCACAAACTCGTCCGAGAAGATGTTTATTCGTAAAACCAACTCGGGAACACTAAAAAGCCCGTTTATCGGGCTGCCTTATAAAGCAAAAACCGAAACCGAAAGCCACGCCTCTCAAGCGAGGCGTGCTTCGGTGGTCACGTGATCCACAGGTGTAGCTCATTATACCCGCAGGCGCGGCACGCTTTGGCGGTCACGTGACCAGCCACTCTGGCGCCGTGGATCCCCGCCGGTGACGTCACCGGCTGGAGCAAGGAGATTCTGATGCCGGTCTTGCTTGGGGGACCCATGGGTCGCTAGACACGCCCCCCCCAGAATGGACTTGGTCCAGGGAGGTCAACCTGAGGGGGGTCCAGATGACCCGACCGAAACGACCCCTGGCCAGTCGCGGGGGGGGGGGGGGGGGTCCGGTGTGGTGGTGGATGGTCAGACGGGGGGTGTAGTGGACGGGGGGCGGCCGCGCCGCGGTGGCAGAGCCAGCCGTGGCGGCTGGCCGACGTCCATGTGGGCCGGTTTGAGGCGGTCCAGCGAGATCCGGTCCACCCGGCCGCCGATGCTGACGATGAAGGACTTGTTGTCCCGGCGTAGGACCCGGAAGGGTCCGTCGTAAGGTGGCCGGAGCGGTCCCCGGTGCGCGTCGTGGCGCACAAAGACGTACTCCGCCGTGCGGAGTGCTGGGGGGACGTAGGAGTGGGGGTCGCCGTGGCGGGACGTTGGCACCGGGGCGAAACGTTGGGCGGCCTCCGGAAGTCCGTGCGCTGGCGCACGGTGGACCGGGGGCTGGTGGCGTCGGGCACGAACTCGCCCGGGACGCGGAGAGTCTGGCTCTCCCGGTGGAGAGTCACCGGAGTCACTCCCCGCGGAGAGTCACCAGCTCGGCGGTGGACGCCTGGAGGTCCTCCTTGGGGGCCGTGCGGGGGCCCAAAAGGACCCACGGGAGCCGGTCGGCCCACCCGTCGTCCTGGAGGCTGGCCATGAGTGCGGCCTTCATGGAGCGGTGAAACCGCTCACACAACCCGTTGGCTTGGGGGTGGTAGGCCGTGGTGTGGTGCAGAGTGACTCCCAACGAGCGGGCGCCCGCGCCCCAAAGTTCGGACGTGAACTGTGGGCCGCGGTCGGACGAGATGTCCACCGGAGCGCGCGACCCAGGTGGCGATGAACGCCTGCGCCACGTCGGCGGTGGTGGTGGAGGTGAGGGGCACGGCCTCCGGCCACCTGGTGGTCCTGTCCACCATGGTGAGCAGGTGGGTGAACCCCCGCGATGGGGGCAGGGGACCCACCAGGTGCACGTGGATGTGGTCGAAACGCCGCTCGGGCACGGTGAAAGGAGCCAACGGAGCCAGGGTGTGATGGTGGACCTTGGCCCGCTGGCAGGCTGTGCAGGCGTTGGCCCAGTCGCGGACGTCTCGTCGCAACCCGTGCCAGACGAAGCGTGCCGACACCAGCTTCTGGGACGCCTTCCGGCCTGGGTGCGAGAGGTCATGGAGGGAAGCGAAAATGCGGCGCCGCCAGGAGACCGGCACGACGGGGCGCGGTCGGCCCTGGGAGACTTCGCAAAGCAGGACCGTGCCCGCGAAGGGGACGTCAGCCAAACGGAGGCCCGTGTCTGCCACCCTGAGCGCCTGCACCGTGCCGTCGGTGGTCTGGTCCGTCGCCATCAGGGCGAAATCCACGCCGAGGTGGACGGCGTTGGCGCCGGCCCGAGAAAGGCAGTCGGCCACGGTGTTGTCTTTCCCGGCGACGTGCCGGATGTCCGTGGTGTATTCCGACACGGCGGAGAGGTGGCGCTGCTGGCGGGCCGACCACGGCTCCGTGACCTTGGCAATTGCGAAAATCAATGGCTTGTGGTCGACAAAGGCCGTGAATGGGCGGCCCTCCAGGAGGTGGCGAAAATGGCGGACGGCCAGGTACAGCCCGAGGAGCTCGCGGTCGAACGTGCTGTACTTCAGCTCGTTGGGCAGGAGTTGCCAGCTGAAGAACGCGAGCGGCTGCCAGGCCCCGTTCACCCATTGCTCATGGACCGCGCCCACGGCGTAGTCAGAGGCGTCCGTGGTGAGGGCGATGGGGGCATGGGGTACCGGGTGGGCCAGCAGCATGGCGTTGGCGAGGGCCCGTTTCGCGCCGGCAAAAGCCGCGTCCATGTCCGTGGACCAGACGACGTCGTGCTTCGCTGGCTGGCCTCGGAGGGCGGCGTACAAGGGCCACATGAGTTGCGCCGCTCGGGGCACGAAGCGGTGGTAGAAGTTCACCATCCCGAGGAACTCCTGCAGCGCCTTGATGGAGCGGGGGCGCGGGAAAGCAGCGATGGCCTCGACTTTGGCCGGCAGCGGCACAGCGCCGTGCCGGGTGATGCGGTGGCCCAAAAAGTCGATCGTCGCTGCACCAAAGTGACATTTGGCCGGGTTGACAATCACGCCATGCTCGCTGAGGCGGCCGAAGAGCGTCCGGAGGTGGAGGAGGTGCTCGGCTCTGGACGTGCTGGTGACGAGGATGTCGTCCAGGTAGGTGAAGAGGAACGGCAGGTCGCGCAGCACGCCGTCCATCAGGCGCTGGAACGCCTGCGCCACGTTTTTGAGGCCGAAGGGCATCCGGAGGAACTCAAAGAGGCCGAAAGGTGTGATCACGGCCGTCTTCGGGATGTCGGCCGGGCACCTGGTGGTACCCCCGAATCAGGTCCACTTTAGAAAAAATGGTCCGCCCCGCCAACCGGGCGGAAAATCCTGGATGTGCGGGACGGGGAACCTGTCGGGGGTAGTGGCGTCGTTGAGGCGGCGGTAGTCGCCGCATGGCCGCCATCTGCCCCCCGGCTTCGGGACGATGTGCAACGGCGAGGCCCAGGCGCTACCGGAGCGCCGTACGATGCCGAGGCGCTCCAGCGCCGTGAACTCAGCCTTGGCGACGGCGAGTTTGGCGGGGTCGAGACGGTGAGCCCGGGCATACACCGGTGGGCCCGTAGTGGGGATGTGATGCTCGATGCCGTGCCTCACCGCGATGGCCAAAAACGTCAGCCGCGTGAGGGCCGGGAACTCCACGAGGAGACGTGCGAAGTCGTCCGCCAATGGGAGGGCACAGGAAAACTCGGTGGGTGCGGCCCAGCTCAAGGCGCACGCCAGGGAGCTGAAAGTCTCGGCGTTGACCGTGGGCGCACAAGAAATCGGCCCCGAGCAAAGCCATGGGGATGTCCGCTGTCACGAACTCCCAGTGAAAGAGCTGGCTGCCGAAGCGGAGGGCGACGGTGCATGGGCCGAAAGTGCGGATGGCGGAGCCGTTGGCCGCGACCAATGGGGGGCCGCAGATGGCGGCCCGCCTGTCCTTCTCCGAAGCGGGAATGACGCTCAGCTGGGCGCCGGTGTCGCAGAGGAAGCGCCGCCCCGACGCTCGGTCCGCGATGAACAGCAGGTTTCCGGAACGACCGGCGTTCATTGCTGGGAGGGAACGCCGGCTCGCCCATTTCCCGGGGTCGAACGTGCATGGGGGTCGGCATGATCGGGCCTGCCACCCGAACCTGGCATGGAAATAGCACCAGGCCGGGTCCGGTGGGGGCTCCGGTCAACGCGTCGGGACCGGGCGACGCGGCGTCGCCGCTGCCAGTCGTGCTGGCCCGGCGGTCTCCGGGAAGGAGACTGCGTTGCGGGCGTCGGGTGGGTGGGCGGGAAGGCTCCCGGCCGCCACCCCGACGAGCTGGCTCGCCGCTCTGGCGAGCTGGCTTGCCGAAGCGACCTTGTCGGCCTCCTTGGCGAGGTCGCGGGGGTTTACGATGGTCGTACCTGCCAGGGCGACCCGTACCGGGGCCGGGAGCTGGCGAAGAAAGAGCTCCTGAAACAGGAAATGCGAGGGGTGCTCGCCGAGCAACGCGAGCATGTAGTCCATGCGCTCGGACGGGCGCGTATCGCCGAGCTCCGGTAGGTCGAGCAGGCGTCGTGCGCGCTCAGCCGGGGAAAGGGCGAACGCGCCCAGCAGTCGTACTTGCCGTCAGCGGGCGGGTACTGGAGGAAGCTCAGGCAGCGGGCGGCGGTCGCGGAGCCGAGCGCGGCGACCATGTAATGGTAGCGGGTGGCGTCCTCCGTGATGCCTCGCAGGGCAAACTGGGAGTCCGCCTGCGCGAACCAGACGGCGGCATGTGCTTCCCAGAAGGTGGGCAGCTTGAGGGACACTGCGGTGTCCATTGCCGTGTTGCAAATTCGGGGTCACCAGTGAAGGAGTTCGGACTCCAGCAGAATACGGATAAAAGGATGGCAAGGCACAAACCCATCCGAGAAGATGTTTATTCGTAAAACCAACTCGGGAACACTAAAAAGCCCGTTTATCGGGCTGCCTTATAAAGCAAAAACCGAAACCGAAACCGAAAGCCACGCCTCTCAAGCGAGGCGTGCTTCGGTGGTCACGTGATCCACAGGTGTAGCTCATTATACCCGCACGCGCGGCACGCTTTGGCGGTCACGTGACCAGCCACTCTGGCGCCGTGGATCCCCGCCGGTGACGTCACCGGCTGGAGCAAGGAGATTCTGATGCCGGTCTTGCTTGGGGGACCCATGGGTCGCTACAATACCATCTTTTCAGGTATTTTATATGCCTTCAGAATGTTCAACATCCGTCCACCCTGGATAGTGTCAAAAGCCTTTTTTAAATCTACAAATGTTAGCACGCATGGAAGTTCATTGGCTTCTACTTCTGTAATATCCTCTTCTGGCCCATAAGATATGACAAACTGCCAAATAATGTTAACAGCAACTAAGTGTAGAGGATATTTCACTGCATGAGGTCGAAGAAGATAATATGCTACTCCTCCTACAGAGGCTCCTGCATCAATTCTTGTTGCCCACACTATTACTATGGTACATCCATGTAAATCCTGGTACATTATGATCTTGTTTTCAAGGCAGAGCCAGTGCTCCTGCAGACTAACCTCCATATCATGTCTGTGCCCTTGCACTAGTCCTCCTTTTTTTTTTCTTTTTTTTTTGTATACAAGATCGAGGCTCGTGAAAGAGCTAACATTAATCGCACAAAAAGTCAAACCGACACATAAAACACAAAATAAGGGGAGCGGTAGACAAGATGGGGAGAGAGGGGGAAGGACACAAACACAACATTTGAGAGCAGAGACATCGAGAGAACTGTGGGAGGGAGAGGGCTTGGGGGGAGGTGGAAGAGGTATAAAACATATGGACACTGCAAGGACTTCCAGGAAAGAAGTTGGAATTTCAAAAAAGTGTATCCTGGGGTGAATTAGCGGGGGTAGAAAAGATCAAGGTTTTGGATGGGGGAAGATAAGAGATGGTGGTGAACAGCTGTTTTAAAGTCCTGGAGGGAGGAGTGGGATTGAAGGGAGTGTGGGAGTTTGTTCCAGAGGCGGGAGAAAAGGGGAATGAAAGAGTGAAGGTGAGCAGAGAGCCTAGATTTTGGCAGTTTAACCATAAGAGGGTTGCTGGCAGATCTTGTGCGACCTGTAGGAATATTTGAGGGACAGAGCACAGAGAGAGAGCTGGGGGAGCAAGGCCGGAGAGGAGTCGGTAGAGGACAGAAAGACCACCAACCTGCCTGTGGTGAGTGAGTGAAAGGCCCTCGGAGTTAGCTTCATCGCAGGAGATTCCAATGATTCTGAAAGCTTTGGTTTCAACAGCGTGAAGCCGAGCTAGGTGTGCGACAGGAGCACCGGCCCAGAGGGGGGAACAGTATTACATTGAGCTGCGGATGAAAGCCTTGTATGTGGTGAGGAGCTCAGGTGTGCGAAGGGAGGACTTCGCACGACGGAGCATGCCCAGTCGGCGACTGGCTTTGGCGGCCAGCTTGGAAATGTGGTTTTCCCCAAGAAAGATCATGGCAGATAGTGAGACCCAAAAGCTTGAGCGACAGAACTTCTTGGAGAGGATTGTTGAGAAAGTATATGGGAGGGTTTTCCAGTCGGTCTTTTCGGAGAGACATAGTAAAAGTGTAAGATTTGTCAGGATTGAAAGACATGTTCCACTTGTTTGACCAGTCTGTGATTTTGTCCAGGTCTGCAGAGAGTGAGGAGGCTGCAGACTGCCGATCTGAGGGATGAGGAATGGAGCGGCCAAGAGTGGAGTCATCAGCAAAGAGATAGAGAGGATTTTCCAGGGAGCCGGAGAGATCAATGATGAAGACCAGAAATAGCACAGGGCCCAGAACACTACCTTGGGGAACTCCAGCCAGAACATGAAGGGGAGATGAGAGAAATCCATTCAGGGCCACGTTGACTATGACCAGAGAGGAAGTCCGCAAGCTATGCATGGAGATTTTCATGGATACCATAGGAGGAGAGTTTGGTGAGCAGAGCTGAGTGCCAGACCATATCGAAGGCACATGATATGTCGAGGGAGACAGCTCTAATTTCCTGTTTGGCATTGAGGACCTCCATCCATTGTTGAGACAGCAGAAGCAGCATGTCCAGAGTAGAATGACCTGGTCTGAATCTAAATTGATGATCGGAGATCAAGCCATTGGAGAAGAGGAAGGATTTGATATCCAAACAATGATGGATTCCATGACTTTGTTGATAATTGGGAGCAGGCGGATTGGTCTACAGTTGCAAGGATCTGTTTTTGCACATTTTTTGTGTAAAGTGGTAATGTTTGCTGATTTCCAAGATGCTGGCAGATGACCTTGAGCAAAAGAGAGGGTGAAAAGAACAGCGAGAGGGTGAGATAGAGCGGCAGAGCAGGATTTTAGGACCTGTGGGCTGATGCTGTCTGGTCCAGTTGCAAAATCAGAGTCGAGGTTTGACAAAAACTTCTCCACCTTGTCAGGAGAGAAGGACACAGAGTCCAGGACCAGTTGGGTTCGACTGGGTAAGGTGAAAACAGAGAGTGATGGGTTTGGGACACAAGATTTTGAGGCAAACACAGAGTTGAGGCATTCAGCTTTGTCATGTGCCATGTCAACTGTGTAGCCATTTGAGGTAAGGGTGGGGATGGAGGGGGAACAAACACCAGAAACGGATTTGACCAGATGCCACCAGGATTTGGAGGAGGGAGACAGGTTTGAGAGTTCATTCTTGAGTGTGGAGAGATAGTGCTTCCTGGCACTCCTGAGGGTAGACACACACTTGTTCCGAGCTTGGTGAAAGGAACTGAGATTGCCTTCAGTTGGATTTGCCTTCCAAGAGGCAAAGGCAAGTTGTTTCAGGGCAACTGCCTCACCAAAAGAGTCAGTGTACCATGGATGGGAGGAAGGGTAAGACAAATGAAGACGAGATGGGATAAATCTGTGCATGAGAGAGAGCAGTTTACTTTGGAAGACTTCCCAGGAAGAATTGATGTCAGAGGCAGTAGAGATGGGAGACCAGTCCAGATGATTGATGGCTGCTTGCCGACCGTGCCAGTCAGCCTGAGTGAAATGCCAGACTCATCGGCGCTGAGGAGGCTCTCTGAGAATGGCCAGAGAGATGTCCACTTTAACAAGCACATGATCAGAAGAACCGATTGAAGCAGAAGAAGAGCAGCAGACATTTGCAGGGAAGTTTGTCATAACCAAGTCTCGAAGAGAAGATACTCCATTGACTGAGATCTGGGTCGGGAAATTGACAGATTGTGTCAGTCCCAATGAGTCGCAGAAGTCCTTTGCTGAGGTGCCATGGCTGGTGAGAGAGGAAACCACACCCAGCCAGCTGGCATGATGACAGTTGAAGTCGCCACATATGAGGAAGAGAGAGTTTGGATGAGTTGATAGAAGTTGGTCCATGTTGTCAGACAGTGAAATGTAAATGGAGTCATCACTGTTTGGAGGACGGTACAGAATACATATGAACAAAAGGTGGGAGCGGAGAGGAAGCCGTAGCCAGAGGTACTCCTGGGGGTGGGGTGGAGAGAGGGCAGTGCAAGGAGAGTGAGGAAGAGAGGTTTTGATAAAGATAGCAACCCCACCACCAGGATGAGGCTCAGGTCTATCCTACCTGAGGACGGAGTAACCAGGAAGAGATATTAAGGAATCAGAGACATCTTGAAGGAGGAAAGTTTCTGTTAAGCAGATTACATCTGGTTTGTCAGAAGCAACCTGAATGGAGAGATCAATCAGGTTTGAGCGCAGCCCCGGATGTTTGAGGTCCATACCGTTAATGAGGACAGAGGGGGAGCATCGGGTGCAGGACAGGGGAGGGAAAGGTCGGGTCAGATGTAGGATGAGAGGGGGAGGTAGGGAGAGCAGTTGATAGTGTGTCAGAGATTACAGAAGAGTTACAAGAAAGGGAAGGATGAGGAGGATGAAAGGTTTGATGGTGATGGGATGAGGCACAGTGAGGGGTTGTTTGAGGGGGATCAGAGGAAAGTAGAAGGTTGGGGGAGGTGGAGGTATGAGATAGAAGGGAGACGAAGTGGGGAGGAGCCAGCTTTGAGGAGGAGGGGGGAGAATGGGAGAGGGATGGTCGGGGAGGAGATTTGAAGGGGAGGGGTGAGGTGGGAGTTTAAGAGGGGAGGGGCAAGTGGGGAGATCTGGAGGGGAGGGGCAAGGGGGGAGTTTCGAAAGTGGATGATTAATGAAAGATGAACATTTATAACAATTTGGGTTGATTGTGATTTTCAAGTTAGCGATCCGTTTAAGAACGATGGAGGAGGGGTGGAATGAATGTGAATTTTGAGCATGTATTGAGGAAGAATTAAAAGAGATTGAATTTTTTTTTTAAGTGGAATGAGTTGAAGAGAAAACTGAAAAGAGCCTTTTAAATAGGATGAAAAACAGCGTGTTGTAATATACCACTGAATAAAACACTGCAGGGGAAAGTTTGAACATATTTAAACAGAACCGTGAAGAACAATCTTATATTCACAAAAATACCAACGGGGAGAGGGCCTAGAGGGACAACCACGAGTCACGTGAACAGGGCAAAAGGTGGAAGGAAAGTTTAAGCACTTTTAAATGGAACAGTGAAAACGATCTGGGGAATGGGGTGAAAATGGGGGTGAAACACATGGTCAAAGAACGAATGAACGAAAAGAACAAAGAAGGAAATGTTTTTGTTTTTTTTTGTTTTTTTTTAGTTAAGATTTTAAACAAGGAAGTATGGGGTGAAAATACTGGGAGAAACTGAGAGAATGAGAGGAGAGTAGATGGATCACAATCGACCGCTGAGAGAAAACAAAGCCTCCAGGTAGGAAGCTTAAAGAACGAGGCCGCAAATAACGCAGCACGAAATACTCGAATATTTTATACAGGTAGGAAAGATTAACACCAAGAATTTAGATTTGAAAATTGAGAATCTAGAATCTAGATCCTTTAACCAGATTTGTACAAAGTGTTGGACATTAAATGTGGAGACCTTCACCACCCTCTTAGATTTCATCAACTTGGTGTTGCCTCTTGGATCCTCATCAGCCTCATCCCTTCCGGTAGTATTCCTGGAGGAGTTTGGTCATGCTATATACAGTGGCTTGCAAAAGTATTCACCCGCCTCCAAAGTTTTCACATGTTGATGCCACTTTTTTTTTTTTTTTTTTTTTTTTTTTTGTATACAAGATCGAGGCTCGTGAAAGAGCGAACATTTATCACACAGAAAGACAAACCGACAAACCGACACATAACCGACAAACCGACACATAGAACAAATAACATCGGGAGCGGTAGACAAGATGGGGAGAGAGGGGGAAGGACACAAACACAACATTTTAGAGCAGGAACCGAGAGACATGGAGACATCGAGAGATCTGTGGGAGGGAGAGGGCTTTGGGGGGGAGGCATGGGAAAGGGGGTGGGAGAGGCATAAAACATATGGACACTGCCAGGACTACCAGGAAAGAAGTTGGAATTACAAACAAGGTGGATCTGGGGTGAATTAGTGGGGGTAGAAAAGATCAAGGTTTTGGATGGGGGAAGATAAGAGATGGTGGTGAAAAGCTGTTTTAAAGACCTGGAGGGAGGAGTGGGATTGAAGGGAGTGTGGGAGTTTGTTCCAGAGGCGGGAGAAAAGAGGAATGAAGGAGTGAAGGTGAGCAGAGAGCCGAGATTTCGGCAGTTTAACCATCAGAGGCTTGCTGGCAGATCTTGTGCGACCTGTAGGAATATTTGGGGGACAGAGCACAGAGAGAGCTGGGGGAGCAAGGCCGGAGAGGAGTCGGTAGAAGACGGAAAGACCACCAACCTGCCTGCGGTGAGTGAGTGAGAGGCCCTTGGAGTTAGCTTCATCACGGGAGATTCCAATGATTCTGAATGCTTTGCTTTCAACAGCGTGAAGACGAGCTAGGTGTGAGGCAGGAGCACCAGCCCAGAGGGGAGAGCAGTATTCCATTGAGCTGCGGATGAAAGCCTTGTACGTGGTGAGGAGCTCAGGTGTGCCAAGGAAGGACTTCGCACGACGGAGGATGCCCAGTCGGCGACTGGCTTTGCAGGCCAGCTTGGAAATATGGTTTTTCCAAGAAAGATCATGGCAGATAGTGAGACCCAAAAGCTTCAGCGACAGAACTTCTTGGAGAGGATTGTTGAGAAAGTAGATGGGAGGGTTGTCCAGTCGATCTTTTCGGAGAGACATAGTAAGAGTGTGAGATTTGTCAGGATTGAAAGACATGTTCCACTTGTTTGACCAGTCTGTGATTTTGTCCAGGTCTTCAGAGAGTGAGGAGGCTGCAGACTGCCGATCTGAGGGAAGAGGAATGGAGCGGCAGAGAGTGGAGTCATCAGCAAAGAGATAGAGAGGATTTCCAGAGAGTCGGAGAGATCATTGATAAAGACCAGAAAAAGCACAGGGCCCAGCACACTGCCTTGGGGAACTCCAGCCTGAACAGGAAGGGGAGATGAGAGAAATCCATTCAGGGCCACACGTTGACTATGACCAGAGAGGAAGTCCGCAAGCCATGCATGGAGATTTCCATGGATACCATAGGAGTAGAGTTTGGTGAGCAGAGCTGGGTGCCAGACCGTATCGAAGGCACGTGATATGTCGAGGGAGACAGCTCTGATTTCCTGTTTGGCATTGAGGACCTCCATCCATTGTTGAGACAGGAGAAGCAGCATGTCCAGAGTAGAGTGACCTGGTCTGAATCCAAATTGATGATCAGAGATCAAGCCATTGGAGAAGAGGAAAGATTTCATATCTGAAGCAATGATGGATTCCATGACTTTGCTGATAATTGGGAGCAGGCTGATTGGTCTGTAGTTAAAAGGATCTGTTTTTGCACCTTTTTTGTGTAAAGCGGTAATGTTTGCTGATTTCCAGGATGCTGGCAGATGACCTTGAGCAAAAGATAGGGTGAAAAGAACAGAGAGAGGGTGAGATAGAGCGGCAGAGCAGGATTTTAGGACCCGTGGGCTGATGCCATCTGGTCCAGTTGCAGAATCAGAGTCGAGGTTAGACAAAAACTCCTCCACCTTGTCAGGAGAGAAGGACACAGAGTCCAGGAGCAGTTGGGTTCGACTGGGCAAGGTGGGAACAGAGAGAGATGGGTTTGGGACTAAAGATTTTGAGGCAAACACAGAGTTGAGGCATTCGGCTTTGTCACGTGCGATGTCAACTGTGTGGCCATTTGAGGTAAGGGAGGGGCTGGAGGGGGCACAAACACCAGAAACGGATTTGACCAGACGCCACCAGGATTTGGAGGAAGGAGACAGGTTTGAGAGTTCATTCTTGAGTGAGGAGAGATAGTGCTTCCTGGCACTCCTGAGGGTAGACACACACTTGTTCCGAGCTTGGTGGAAGGAACTGAGATTGCCTTCAGTTGGATTAGCCTTCCAAGAGGCAAAGGCAAGTTGTTTCAGGGCAACTGCCTCACCACAAGATTCGGTGTACCATGGACGGGAGGAAGGGTAAGACAACTGAAGACGAGATGGGATAAATCTGTGCATGAGAGAGATCAGTTTGCTTTGGAAGAATTCCCAGGAAGAATTGATGTCAGAGGCAGTGGAGATGGGAGACCAATCCAGACGATTGATGGCTGCTTGAAGCCCGTCCCAGTCGGGCTGAGTGAAATGCCAGACTCTTCGACGCTGAGGAGGCTCTCTGAGAATGGCCAGAGAGATGTCCACTTTGACAAGCACATGATCAGAAGAACCGATTGGAGCAGAAGAAGAGCAGCAGACATTAGCAGGGAAGTTTGTCATAACCAAATCTAGAAGAGAAGAAACTCCATTGGCTGAGATCCGGGTCGGGAAATTGACAGATTGTGTCAATCCCAGTGAGTCACAGAAGTCCTTTGCTGAGGTTCCATGACTGGTGAGAGAGGAACCCACACCCAACCAGGTGGCATGATGACAGTTGAAGTCACCACATATGAGGAAGAGAGAGTTGGGATGAGTGGATAGAAGTTGGTCCATGTTGTCAGAGAGTGAAATGTAAATTGAGTCATCACTGTTTGGGGGACGGTAAAGAACACATATGAACAAAAGGTGGGAGCGGAGAGGAACCCGTAGCCAGAGGTACTCCTGGGGGTGAGGAGGAGAGAGGGCAGTGCAAGGAGAATGAGGAAGAGAGTTTTTGATAAAGATAGCCACCCCACCACCAGGACGAGGCTCAGGTCTATCATACCGGAAGAGGGAGTAACCAGGAAGAGATATTGAGGAATCAGAGACATCTTGAAGGAGGAAAGTCTCTGTTAAGCAGATCAAGTCTGGATTGTCAGAAGCAACCTGTATGGAGAGATCAGTCAGGTTTGAGCGAAGGCCCCGGATGTTTGAGGTCCATACCGTTAAAGAAGAGAGAGGGGGAGCATCGGGTACAGGACAGGGGAGGGGAGGAGTAGGGTAAGATGAAGGATGAGAGGGGGAGGTAGGGAGAGCAGTTGATAGTGTGTCAGAGATTACAGAAGAGTTCCAAAAAAGGGAAGGATGAGGAGGATGAAAGGTTTGGTGGTGAAGGGATGAGGCAGAGTGAGGGGTTGTTTGAGGGGGGGCATGGGACAGTAGAAGGTTGGGGGGGGGGTGGAGGCATGAGATAGAAGGGAGACGAGGTGGGGAGGAGGCAACTTTGAGGAGGGGGGAGGAGGGAGAATTTGAGAGGAATGGTATGGGGGGAGATTTGAATGGGAGGAGTTGGGGGGGAGTTTTGAAGGGGAGGAGTGAGGCGGGAGTTTAGGAGGGGAGGGGCAAGGGGGGAGTTTAAGAGGGGAGGGGCAAGGGCAGAGTCTAGTAGTGGAGGGGCAAGGGGGGAGTTTAGGAGTGTAGGGGCAAGGGGGGGGATTTGGAGGGGAGGGGCAAGGGAGGAGTTTATGAGGGGAAGGGCAAGGGGGGAGTTCAGGAGTGGAGGGGCAAGGGGGGGGATTTGGAGGGGAGGGGCAAGGGGGGAGTTCAGGAGTGGAGGGGCAAGGGGGGAGTTCAGGAGTGGAGGGGCAAGGGGGGAGTTTAAGAGTGGAGGGGAAAGGGGGTAGTTTAGGAGTGTAGGTGCAAGGGGGGGGATTTGGAGGGGAGGGGCAAGAGGGGAGTTTAGAAAGTGGATGATTAATGAAAGACGAACATTGATAACAAATTGGGTTTGTTGTGATTTTCAAGTTAGCAATCCGATTCAGAACGATGGAGGAGGGATGGAATGAATGTGAATTTAGACCATGTAGTGAGGGAGACGTATAAGATATTGAATTTCTTTTTTTTGACGTGGAATGAGTTGGAGAGGAAATTGAGAAAAGCCTTTTAAATAGGAAGAAAAACAGCGTGTTGTAATATACCACTGAATAAACCACTGAAGGGGAAAGGGTAAACATATTTAAAATAATATTTAAACAGAACCGTGAACAATCTTATATGCACAAAATACCAACGGGGGGAGGGCCGAGAGGGACCACCACGAGTCACGTGAACAGGGCAAAAGGTGGATGGCAAGGAGATAATGGGGGCGGGGCGAAAAGCACCGCGATACACCTGGACAGAAAGTACAGGATGAGACAACGGCACACGTGGAGAAAGGAAAAATAAATGTGTGTTTTTTTTTGTTTGTTTTTTTGGGGGGGGGGGTGGTGGGGTGGGGTGGGGTGGGGATTTAAAACGTTAGACAGAAAGTATTACGTTCGGTGTAGAAGGGAAAAACTGAGAGCTAAGCAAAACACGATGTAGGGGACTTAAGTTAACAAACACCGACAGGGGTACAAGGCCGCACACGAGGCGCAGAACAGGATTAATTAATTACGAGTTACAGGAAATTCAAACCAAAACTAACTATAAACAAACAATAAAGCATGGACGATAAAGTAACGAGTTGAAATTTGACAAACACACGAATGAAAAAATAACCACTTTGGATGCCCGGAGAGAAACCAAGCCTCCAGGTCGGAAGCTTCAACAACTAGGCCGCGTGGCCGCGCGCGGCACGAGATACTCGACTATTTTTTACAGGTATGAAAGATTAACCCCGATAAAATTTCCGAGGGACACTTAAAAGGTACACACACGTAAGATAAACAGTTTAGACAAGAATACAAATGTGACAATGACTTAGCTTCGAGCGTGCGCGAAGATCGTGGAACAGCTTCGAAAATCCGTGACCGCCCCGATCAAGATCTCGCGAGATCGCCTTGAGCTTATTTAATGATTCTTTCAAATCAAACTTAATATATAGTCTTCACAACCTATTCCAAAGTCATAAAGATGAAAAAATGCAGATAGAATTTGAATAATGTTTTGTTGGGTGGGTAGGCATATATAGATTTAGGTAGATCTGAATAGGTATCATGCTTTGTCTGTCGAGTTAGAACAATCTCGATGTAGTAAGTCCTGTTAGCCCGGTTTGTCGGATTAAGTGTGTACCTGTGATCATACGAGGATGATCCGTTGATAGGTAGAATAAGGACTAAGCTAAGTCCCCTGTGTGTGAAACCTCTGTGATCAATCCATTGTCCCGTATGGCAACGCACTCTTATACATTAAATAGGCCCATTAGCACAACATTAATGAATTCCCCCTCCGCCACAAGATGATAAGACTGACCGGGAGAACCAACAGGCAGCGGCCACGTGGTAGTAAACCATGGCGATCAAGCATTGACCAGGCAGGCTGAGAGCCTTGGCCAGGAGATGGGCAAGCAAAGAGCAGGCCACCGATTGGCAGAGCAGGGGGGAAGGACATGTGATTGGTCGGGGAAGGGACAAAAGCTTCCCCGTGATTGTGGGTAAGGAAGGTGAAGGAGCGACACACTGATTGGCCACCGACCGATTACACCTCGGCCAATCAGTGAGGAAGGCACGAAAGAGCCACAACAAGTGACGCGCTGATTGAAGGAGAAGCGCCAGTGATGTGAGAAGGCACGAAAGACCACCAAGAAATGACGCACTGATTGGGAGAGATAGAGAATGACGTGAGAAGACGATCAGTAAAACCACAAGCTGACCGACATTTTCGCTCTTTGCCTCTGCCTGTCTTCACCTCCGCTTCTCTCTTCCCTTTGCCTCTTGCTCTGGACTGTCCCTTCGTGCTGGACCTGTTCTTGCCTTTGGACTTTGGTGGGGTGACCAGCGCTGACGATTCTCTTCCCCTGCGTTCACATACGAACGACGAGCGAGGCTTGCAGTTGGAGCGCTGACGAGCGATCGCGCGGCGCGCCGATTGCCGCTCCGTGGCAACGACCAGGCAGTTCGCGCCAACCAGAGCCGCGTTGGACGACGGAGCTGCACAACCAGATGATTCCTGACGGACACCACATCCAGACAGATAAGCACAGACGCGCAAACAACGGTTCCTTTGATTCATTCTCCCATTGTTTTGTATATGAAGTCTGTGAGTGGGATCCCAACCTAGGTCTTAGTTCTTCCATCGCGTTCTTTGTTATCGGGTCGGTAATAAATATTTATTGTTGTACATTTTATATCCGTTTTGGTTTGTTATGAATTTGCAGGAGAAGACATTGTCGGACCGACAGGTAAGCCGGCATCCTCCCCCAATCCCCCGGCTCGTGTGTCGATCCGCCATTGAATTGGAAACGCCTCAAAGTAAGCTCAATTCCATCCGTGGACGCTCGGTCTTAACTGAGAGCGTCTGCACTACAATAAGTTAGATTAACAGAGAAAATTAGATGATTTTCAGCTGTACAAGCATTCAAACCCTCTGCATATTTAGCCTTAAATCACTTCAGGAGTAAATTATTTGTTTGAAAGGTTACAAAATATGTGTAATCGGTTTCACCTGTATGTAATCAATTTAACTTAAACATTAAGCTTCCGCACTTATCTGAGGAGTTTTAAGGTGCAACTTACTTGGTCAACCAACAAGGCAAACATAAAGACCAAGGAGATTTCCAAATAAGTCAGATATAAGTGGTGGAGAAGCACAATTCTGGAAAGGATTATAAGAAGATTTCAAAGTCACTAATTATCCCTTTGATTACGGTGAAATCCATCATTAAGAAGTGGAAGACTATCCCTAGATCAGGTCAGGTCGCCTATCCAAACTCAACAGCCGGCAAAGCAGGAAACTGGTTTGGGATGTCACTATAAGCCCAGCAATTACTTTAAAAGATCTGCAAGGATCTATATCCAGATGGGGGTCAGTGTTGATCCATCAACAATATCCCGTTCCCTTCACAAAGCTGGCCTTTATGGGCAGGTGGAAAGAAAGAAGCCAAGCCATAACTGAAAAAGACACATCTAAAAGCTCGTATGGAGTTTGTGAAAATGCATCTTAATGATACTGCAGGTATGTGGAGAAAGGTTTTGTGGTCAGACAAGATGTAAATTGAAATTTTTAGTCTAAATTAAAAGCGTTACGTCTGGTGCAAGCCTAAAACTGCACATCACCAAATCGACACCATCCCTATTATCAAACATGATTGTGGCAGCATCATGTTATGGGGCTGCTTTTCATCAACAGGGACTGGCAGGCTTGTCAGGATAGAAAGGAAAATGGACGGTGCAAAGTGCAGGAGAATCCTTGATGAAAACCTGCTTGAGTCAGCCATTAATCTGAAATTGGGTAGGATGATTCACATTTCAGCAGGACAATGATCTGAAGCACAAAGCTAAAGCTGCACACTGGAGTGTCTAAATAAGAAGACAATAAATATTCTTGTGTGGCTCAGTCAAAGTCTTGACTTGAACCCAAATTAACATTTATGGCGAGACTTGAAGATTGCAGTCCATCGACAATCCTCATCAAACTTGGCAAATCGAGAGCAATTTTCACGTGAAGAATGGGTAAAGATTTCATTATCTCACTGTGCAAAGCTGGTAGAGACTGACCCAAAAGGACTCATAGCAGTCAATGCTGCAAAAGGTGCTTCCACCAAATACTGACCGAAGGGGCTGAATACTTTTACGACAAGTGAATTTAGATTTCTACATATTTTTGCATGTATTGTTGACATGCAACCTCCTTCAACTATAACAGTGTTTAGTTTTATATTTACAGTTATGAATAAAAAAGTTCATTGGTAAAAATTGTTTTTACATAATTCGTAAATCATCTAAATATAGCATTATTGGTCGGGGTGAATACTTTTGCCGGCCACTGAAGTGCGCCACATGATCGTCTGGTATCATCGATGTGCAGAACCACAACTGACAAAGTATAAGGGACATTAATCCTGATATTAGAGAAATTGGACTGTTGTAATTTAATGGACGCTCTTCTTCAGACCCTTTCCTTTCCTGTAGCTCCATCACGACTTGCAGGGTGTGGATACAATGGGCTAACTCATGTGATTTATCTCATTCAACTGCTGATGGCATTTCCTCCACCAAAAACCCCACAACACCACCCTAAGCGTTCCACAGGCCGTTGGCACTACCTTGGGGACCCTGCATCTGTTGCCCCAAGCGGACTCAGGTGGTACGGTCTACTATCATAATGGTACCAGGCTATCTCCCAAGCTGACCGAACAAAAATGAGAAAATCCTCCCCTTCCTCCCCCCACCCTAAAAAAACATCATGGCATTATATTCATACCTCATACGTCTGCCTACACACAATTAGTACCTTGATCATTGGTTATGTGAATTTGGTTTTACTATTTCTTATACTACTACTAACTATGGCACTCTACCTGAAGGCAGATTCAGCATTTCCAAAGCAGCCTCATGGAAATGATCACATGAGGTGTGTTCCGGATTCGTCACTTCCGCCTTTGTTGTTATTATATACTTGTAGGATTTTTAGTTTCAGATGATATTGTTGTTAAGATTTTTGTGTGAAATGGAGATAACTTTAGTAAAAGGTAAAAATAAATGTGTGAAGGAAAAAGGAAAATGTGGAAAAGAAACCGGAAGAGGATAGAGGGAGTAGATGGCCATGAGAGAGATACAGCTGTGCGTCGCATCGAGGCTGCAAGCTGATTTTTTTTTTTTTTGCCGCGAATGAGTTGAGGCTTCCCGTGAAAGGGATTGCCTGTGACATCATCCTATATTGCGATTGCAATTACACCTGTGTCTCAGGTTTTATTGCCAAGCTTGAACTATTGTTGGCGGGAAAGCAAGAGCCTCCATTACAGGCCGATCGGCCATTTTTTCCTTGAAGTGGCTGGCTGCCTGGTGCTTCGTGTTTTGTTGTTGGGATTCCCATATCGACATCATCGTGTGGATTGCCGTTGGTTCCCATATCGGCTCAATTCTCATATCGACCTCTCACCTCGTAACTCCTCGTTGGCAGCCGTGCCGATAACTGCCTGTTTTTGATGGTCTGCACGACTTCAACCTTCACCCTTTTAGGATTTTTGGGATTTCAACCTTTTGGGAATTTGTGCACGGACTTTGGGAGTGTTACATTCCACTCACGTTTGGCGTATCGTGAGTTTATTGCTTTGAGAGCATTGGGGAATGATGGTACCATCATAGGTATTGTTCATTTGATGCATGTGAGATTTTCATGGTACTTTCTTTAAGTTTTTTTTTTTTTTTGTGATTAATGTTAGCTCTTACGCGAGCCTCGATCTTGTATACAAAAAAAAAAAAGTATGTTATTATTGTGTATGTGAGAGTTATTAATACAATTACTTGTTTTGTTCTACACAATTGCATTGGTGTGGTTGTACCATGGTTTACTAGAACACTCAAAATAACAAATCTTTCTGCCGTGTTCCTTCTCGAGACTCTGAGGTGCACCGTATCCGGGGTTTGGGGAGGTAATGCGTAACAGGTGGTTTTTCATTGAGGTGGTGATCATCAATCACATGAGGTGGTTTGAATTGATCACATCGCAAAGGATACCGTGGGGTCTTTAACATCCACCAACGAATGCCAGCAGACCTAAGACACCTGCCTTAGGGTCCACTGGAGGGATGGCACACACATTGATGAATCACCCTGTCTGTGAAACATGGGATGACAGTTTATAGCTCGGTCGGGATCCGAACCCATGCAAGGCCGCCTAGAGGTGAGTGTGTGTACCTCTGGGCCTTCTTGCCAGCCCTCTACTACTAAAACGACTGGTTCTTCTCAACTTTATTTGTCGGAGTCCGCTCTGGTTTTGCGCGTGTCCTTTTGAACTGGTGGAAACTTTTTCACAAAGTCCAACTTTAATGATTTCGTCAATCTCCTGCAGATTGTCTGACGTATCAGCGACGCTGGTACCTTGAACTCGGTATAGTGGAGGGAAAACATTTGAAACGACAGGATAACGATCTCAAATTGCGGCGGCCATCAAGTTGATATAAGGTGTTTGTGGACGTGTTTGAAATGAGTCCAAGTCCATAAAATATATGAGAAAGTAGAGCAGTTCTGTGTGACGTACTTTGTGGTCTTTGACAATAAGAGCTGATAATTATAATAATAATAATAATAATAATAATAATACATTTATTTTATATAGCGCTTTTCAAGAAGCCCAAAGGCGCTTTGACAGAGTACAAAAAACAAGTGCAAAAAGACAAAAATCAATAGGTAAATAATCAAGGCAAAAGGAAGGAGAAGGAGAAGAGATAGTCAGGGGTTAAATGCTGTGGGTTAAATGTCGAATGCAGTGTTGAACAGGTGGGTCTTGAGTGATGTTTTGAATGTGGTGAGTGAGGAGGAGTCTCTGATGGTGTGAGGTAGTGAGTTCCAGAGGGTGGGAGCAGCGTTGGAGAAGGCCCTGTCCCCCCAGGATCTGCATTTGGTCCGGATGGGGGGGGGGGCGGTCAGGAGGTTGGTACCAGCAGAGCGGAGGTTGCGGGTGGGAGTGTGTCTGGAGAGGAGGTCAGTCAGGTAGGATGGGGCCAGGTTATGGAGGGCTTTGTAGGGCAAGAGGAGGATTTTGTACTGGATTCTCTGGGGGATGGGGAGCCAGTGAAGCTTGTAAAGGACTGGGGTGATGTGGTCACGGGTCCGGGAATGGGTGAGTAGATGGGCAGCGGAGTTCTGAATGTATTGGAGTTTATTGGTGATTGTTGAGGGTGAACCATAGAGGAGGCTGTTGCAGTAGTCCAGACGGGAGGTGATGAAGGCGTGGATGAGGGTTTCTGCAGCCGTGGAGGAGAGGGATGGACGGAGACGGGCGATGTTTTTCAGGTGAAAGAAGGCTGACTTTGTGATCTGTTTAGTGTATTTGTCGAAGGAGAGGGTTTGGTCAAAGATGATGCCAAGATTCCGGATGAGAGGGGAGGTGGATACTGGGAAACCGTCGATGTTGAGGGCAAAGTTATGGGTGGATTTGGTGAGCGTTTTTGGGCCAATGATGATTATTTCAGATTTATCATAGTTAAGTTTGAGGAAGTTCATTTGAAGCCAGGATTTTATTTCAGTGATGCAGTTTGTCAGGATAGAGTGGGTGGCGGTGGAGATGGACTTGGTGGAGATGAAAAGCTGGATGTCATCGGCGAAGCAGTGGAATTGGAGACCATGACGGCGGATTAAGTGACCAAGGGGGGACAGGTACAGGATGAAGAGGAGGGGGCCAAGAACTGAACCTTGGGGGAGGGGAGCAGTGGGGGATTTGCAGTTATTGATGGAGATGAACTGGCGTCTGTCAGAGAGGTATGATTTGATCCAAGAGAGGGCAGTGCCGGTAATGTTAAAGGTGGTTTCAAGTCGGGTGAGGATTTATGCAAAAATTGATAATTCTATGCAAAAACAGCGAAGTAAACTTTATGTGGTGGCAAGTTTATTTTGCCCTGAGTATACAGGAAGGATCGTGATGTCTCTATAAGCTGCAGCTCTGCCCCTTCCTTTGCTCCTTGGACAATCTTCGTTTTCCCAGTGAAACTTGCTGGGGGTGCAATCCCCAGCTTTTGCATGTCATGATAGACCTGCAGGCAACAGCAACCACACTCAAAGATAGCGAGCTTTGCGTAACCTGGTATGATGGAGTTCCTGGTGTGATGGAGTCTCCAAGACGACCAGACCACTTGGTACCCGCAGTCCGTGCAGAATTTGTGATTTGTTTTCAGTCCCGGTGATGGCTCGCCTACTCTTCGAGAATGATGCCAAGGGATCTTTAACGTTACGGGACACCCAGCTTAACATCGATCAGAGGGACAGCACAAACATTGGTGTCTTACCCTGCATGCTAAGCATGAGGTCGACTGTTCATAGTTGTCATCCTGGTGGGTCATGATTCGAACCCTTCGCCCTCCTCCCACACCACCACCCTACTACCACACCAAGGGTGACTTTCAAGGAGAGATAACAATAACATTGAGTAATTGACACTTCAAACCGGAAACCAACAGGGAGGTCTGTTGTCGAGAAAAGAGGACAGAATACAAGGGAGACAGGAGCATTGTGTGGATTTGTGAAGGATGGTGATTCAGACTCAACACACTAGCAATGGGACCAGTATTTATAAGACGAGTAGAATAAGTACCGTACTGTTGAAGGAGCTGCGCTCCAACGCGAGTCGAAAGAAGTGACGCGACCAAAGACGGAATTCGTCCGAGTTGCTTTAATGAAACAAAACAGCTCAGGTATTCTGACAAAAGCCCGTTTATCGGGCAGAAATATATATACACATTTATGTCGGGAAGTTTGCCCGGCAAAAGCTATACCGGGCATGCCTGGGTGTCAAGGGCGAGCCTTGGAAAGGCGAGTCTGGACCTGCCCGGGCGTGTTTGGCTGCGGCCTGGCAAGTCGAGGCTGGGCGTGCCCGGGCGCTCTGGACGAGCACTGGAAAGGCGAGAGCGGGCATGCCCGGACGCTCTGGGCGAGCCCTGGAAAGGCGAGAGCGGGCATGCCCGGGAGGTTCGGGCGTGCCCGGGAACAGTGAGTCCAGGCATGCCCGGGAGAGGCGCGTCTGGCAGTGTTCTGGCCGGTGCAAGGCGATTGTGTGCATCCAGCGGTAACCGCTACACACGCCCCTCCAGAATCGACCTGCACCGGCAGGGTCAATTTAAGGGGGGTCCGGATGACCCGGCCGAAGCGACCCCTGGAGGGTCGTGGGGAGGGGTCCGACGTGCTGGTGGGTGGTCGAGCGGGGGGAACTGTGGACGGGGGGCGGCCTCGCCGCGGAGGAAGGGCCAACCGTGGTGGTCGGTCGACGTCCATGTGCGCTGGTTTGAGGCGGTCCACAGAGATCCGGTCCGACCGGCCGCCAACGTCGACGACAAAGGACTTGTCGCTCCGTCGCAGGACCCGGAAGGGCCCGTCGTACGGCGGCCGGAGTGGCCCCCGGTGCGCGTCATGACGCACAAAGACGTACTCCGCTGTGCGAAGCGCCGGGGGGACGTAGGACTGGGGGCCACCGTGGCGGGACGTTGGCACGGGGGCAAATCGGCGGGCGGCCTCCTGCAGGTCCGAGCGCTGGTGTGCGGTGGACCAGGGACTGGTAGCGTCGGGCACGAACTCGCCCGGGACGCGGAGCGGCTGGTCGTAGACGAGCTCGGCGGCGGACGCCCGGAGGTCCTCCTTGGGGGCCGTGCGGAGGCCCAAAAGGACCCACGGCAGCCGGTCGGTCCAACCGTCGTCCTGAAGGCCGGCCATGAGTGCGGCCTTCATGGAGCGGTGAAACCGCTCGCACAACCCGTTGGCTTGGGGGTGGTAGGCCGTGGTGCGGTGCAGCGTGACCCCCAACGAGCGGGTGACCACGCCCCAAAGTTCGGACGTGAACTGTGGGCCGCGGTCGGACGAGATGTCCGCCGGTGCGCCGAAGCGCGCGACCCAGGTGGCGATGAACGCCTGCTTCACGTCGGCGGTGGTGGTGGAGGTGAGGGGCACGGCCTCCGGCCACCTGGTGGTCCTGTCCACCATGGTGAGCAGGTGGGTGAACCCCCGCGATGGGGGCAGGGGACCCACCAGGTCCACGTGGACGTGGTCGAAACGCCGTGCAGGCACGGTGAAAGGTGCCAGCGGGGCCTGGGTGTGGCGGTGGACCTTGGCCCGCTGGCAGGCCGTGCAGGCGTTGGCCCAGTCGCGGACGTTCCGTCGAAGGCCGTGCCAGACGAAACGCGCCGACACCAGCTTCTGAAGAACCTTTCCGGCCCGGGTGAGAAAGGCCGTGGATGGAGGCGAAGATGCGGCGCTGCCAGGAAACGGGCACGATGGGGCGAGGCTGGCCCTGGGAGACGTCGCAGAGCAGGATGGTGCCCGCGAAGGGGATGTCGGCCAGGCGGAGGCCCGTGTCCGCCGCCCGGAGGGCCTGCACCAAGGTGTCGGTGGTCTGGTCGGCCGCCATGAGCGCGAAGTCCACGCCGAGGTGGACCGCGTTCGCGCTGGCCCGAGAAAGACAGTCGGCCACAGCGTTGTCTTTGCCGGCGACGTGCCGGATGTCCGTGGTGAATTCCGGCACGGCGGAGAGGTGGCACTGCTGGCGGGCCGACCACGGCTCCGTGACTTTGGCCATTGCGTAGACCAACGGCTTGTGGTCGACGAAAGCCGTGAACGGGCGGCCCTACAGGAGGTGTCGGAAATGGCGAACGGCCAGGAATAGACCGAGCAGCTCGCGGTCGAACGTGCTGTATTTTAACTCGTTCGGCCGGAGCTGCCGGCTGAAAAAAGCGAGTGGCTGCCAAACCCCGTCCACCCATTGTTCATGGACGGCGCCCACCGCGTAGTTGGAGGCGTCCGTAGTGAGGGCGATGGGCGCGTTGAGCACCGGGTGAGCCAGCAGCGTTGCGTCGGCGAGGGCCCGTTTTGCGCTCGCGAAGGCCGCGTCCATGGCTGCGGACCAAATGATGTCATGCTTGGCCGGCTTTCCCCGGAGGGCCTCGTAAAGGGGCCGCATGAGCTGAGCAGCGCGGGGCACGAATCTGTGATAAAAATTCACCATGCCGAGGAACTCTTGTAGGGCCTTGATGGAACGGGGACGCGGGAACGTGGTGATGGCCTCGACCTTGGTCGGCAGCGGCACGGCCCCGGTCTTGGTGATGCGTTGGCCCAAAAAGTCAACGGTCGTCGTGCCGAAGTGGCATTTGGCCGGGTTGACAATTAAGCCGTGATCGCTGAGGCGACCGAACAGTGTTTGGAGGTGGAGGAGGTGCTCGGCGCGGGACGTGCTGGCGACGAGGATGTCGTCCAGATAGACGAAAGGAAATGGCAGGTCGCGCAGCACGCCGTCCATTAAGCGCTGGAACGCCTGGGCCGCGTTCTTGAGGCCAAACGGCATCCTCAAAAATTCGAACAGGCCGAACGGCGTGATGACGGCCGTCTTCGGGACGTCGGCCGCCCGGACAGGTACCTGGTGGTATCCCCGTATCAGGTCAATTTTGGAAAATATGACCCGTCCCGCCAAACGGGAGGAAAAGTCCTGGATGTGCGGGATCGGGTACCTGTCGGGGGTGGTAGCATCGTTGAGGCGGCGGTAGTTGCCACACGGGCGCCATCCACCCCCCGGCTTTGGCACGATGTGCAGTGGTGAGGCCCACGCGCTGTTGGAGCGCCGCACGATGCCGAGGTGCTCCAACGCGTCGAACTCGGCCTTTGCCACGGCGAGCTTGGCCGGGTCGAGGCGGCGGGCCCTGGCGTAGACCGGCGGGCCCGTAGTGGGTATGTGGTGCTCGATCCCATGCCGCACTGCGACGGCCGAAAACGTCGGCTGTGTGAGGGCCGGGAATTCCGCGAGCAGGCGAGCGAACTCGTTCGTCGTCGGGAGGGCGCACTCCAGTTCGGTCGGCGCGGAGCTGCTCATCGTGCACGCCAGGGAGCTGAAGGTCTCGGCGTTGACAAGGCGACGACGTTTGACGTCGACCAGCAGCCCGTGCGTGCAGAGGAAGTCGGCGCCCAGCAAAGCCATGGGGACGCAGGCGGTCACAAAGGTCCACTGAAAGTGCTGGCTGCCGAAGCAGAGGGTGACGTTGCGCGGGCCGAAAGTGCGTATGGCCGAGCCATTAGCAGCGACCAAAGAGGGGCCGCAAACGGCGTCCCGCCTGTCCTGCTCGGAGGCGGGTATGACGCTCAGTTGGGCGCCGGTGTCACAAAGGAAACGCCGCCCGGACACTTTGTCCCGAATAAAAAGCAAGTTGCCCGAGTGGCCGGCGCTCATGGCTGGGAATGAACGCCGGCCCGGCCGTTTCCCGACTTGCCGAAAGTGCACGGGGGTCGGCACGTCCGAGCCTTGTGTCCGAACCTGGCATGGTAATAACACCACGCCTGGTCAGGTGGAGGCCCCGGCCGTCGTGTCGGAAGCGGTCGGTGCGGCGTGGCGGCCGCCAGTTTCACCGGCAGTTCGGCCTCCAACCGCGCAGGGCGCTCCGGCGTCGTGGGCGTCGCCTCGGACGGCGGCAGGCTCCAGGTAGCCACGCCTATGTGTTGGCCCGCCGAGGAGATCTTATCGGCTTCCCTGGCGAGGGCGCGGGGATCGGTGATCGACGTGCCAGCCAGGGCGAGGCGTACCGGGTGAGGCAGCTGGCGAAGGAACAACTCGCGGAACAGAAAATCCGGAGAGTGCTCACCAAGCAACGAGAGCATATAGTCCATGCGCTCGGACGGGCGCGTGTCGCCGAGCTCGGGCAGGTCGAGCAGGCGCCGTGCGTGTGCCGCCGGTGAGAGGGCGAAAGCGTCGAGGAGGAGCGTCTTCAGCGCGTCATACTTGTCGGCAGCCGGCGGGTGCTCGAGGAGGCTCAGGGCGCGGGCCGCGGTGGCGGAACCGAGCGCTGCCACGACGTGGTGGAAGCGGGTGTCGTCCGCGGTGATGCCTCGCAGGGCGAACTGGGAGTCCGCCTGGGCGAACCAAACAGCCGCGTGAGCCTCCCAGAAGGTAGGCAGTTTAAGAGTCACTGCTGTGTCCATGTCGGTAGGTCACCAGTGAAGGAGCTGCGCTCCAACGCGAGTCGAAAGAAGTGACGCGACCAAAGACGGAATTCGTCCGAGTTGCTTTAATGAAACAAAACAGCTCAGGTATTCTGACAAAAGCCCGTTTATCGGGCAGCAATATATATACACATTTATGTCGGGAAGTTTGCCCGGCAAAAGCTATACCGGGCATGCCCGGGTGTCAAGGGCGAGCCTTGGAAAGGCGAGTCTGGACCTGCTCGGGCGTGTTTGGCTGCGGCCTGGCAAGTCGAGGCTGGGCGTGCCCGGGCGCTCTGGACGAGCACTGGAAAGGCGATAGCGGGCATGCCCGGACGCTCTGGGCGAGCCCTGGAAAGGCGATAGCGGGCATGCCCGGACGCTCTGGGCGAGCCCTGGAAAGGCGAGAGCGGGCATGCCCGGGAAAGACGAGACCGGGCGTGCCCGGGAGGTTCGGGCGTGCCCGGGAACAGTGAGTCCGGGCATGCCCGGGAGAGGCGCGTCTGGCCGTGTTCTGGCCGGTGCAAGGCGATTGTGTGCATCCAGCGGTAACCGCTACACTGTAATCTTTTTAATACATACCCGATACCAACCATCGTGATGGGACAGACAACTCTCCTACCAAAACCTCCATCCCTCGTGTATACACACCGGCACTGGTACAATCCCCCCTCTTCTACCCCTCCCTATATGTGAGTAGTTAACTGTTCGATTCCAGACCCAGGTATAAACTGTGTTTCACAGACAGGGTGATTCATCAATGTGTGGCCGGCATTAGTTGGTGGATGTTAAAGATCCCAAATTACAAAATCGAGCCCTAACTATGCTGGGAGAGGGATGGCAAACCGCCCTGCATGACCCTTGCCAAGAAACTGTTGCCAACGCTCTGGAAAGGAGTACTAATGGTTCATGAGTCAAATGCTTCGTGAAATATACACAAAATAGAGAAAACAAGTACAGATACATTCAAAGTACACCGCCCCCATGCCAAATAATTAAATATCCTACAGCGCGGCATTGCCGGGGTGCCTCCGGTGCCCAACAATACCGCAGTGCAGCTCATAGAGGCTACATTGGGAGGGAGAGGTGCACGCTAATTGATTGATTAATTGTATTATTAATTTAATTGTACATAATTAAAATCAATAAAAGATTATCACAAAATATTTTCATAATCAATTGGCTAATCACATAACTAAACCACTAGTGCTTCATCCGAAGATGTATCTTTTAGAAATTTAATTAAATAAGTCATTAATAAAGAATTAAATAATTAATTGATTAATCAATAAATAATTAATCGATTAATCAATAAATAATTAATCGATTAAATGATTAATCAATAAATCAAAAATATCCTTGATAGCCACATCACTTGGTCACTGTCATGTCCAAATATTAGATTCCCAGCTCAAAAGGTGCCTGAGATATTGGCCAAATGAGAAAGAAAATAAATAAATGATTAATAATGAAAATAAATAAATAATAATCATTAAAAAATTAAATTATTAAGCAATTCGCTCACAGAACACATAAATCACCACCATTTCATCAGAATCTGTAACTGGAATTTTTTTTTCAGTAATTAACCGAATAATTAAATAATTAATCGATTAATTGATTAATTAATAAATCAAAAATAGCCTTTGCAGCCAAATCACCTGGTCATTGGCATGTCCAAATATCAGCTTCCTAACTCAAAAGGTGCCTGAGTTGATGGTCAGAAGAGAAAGGAAATTTAATTAATTAGATAAGTACTTAATTAATCGCTAATAATTAAATAATTCCTCAATTAATTGATTAATCAAAAAACAAAAAATTGTGCCGAAATTTCAGCTTCCTAGCTCAAAGGATGGCTGAGATATCGCCCAGACAAACAAACAATAAAACAAGAAAGAAAGAAAACAAGAAAACACGAAAGAAAACAAACAACCAGAGTGAAAACTGAGTACTCCCTTTCAGCGTGCGTCACTGCCGAGCCCCCTTCGGTGCCCGGCAATGACGATTTGCAATGCCTGGAGATGGCATAGGAAAGGAGCGGTGTACAACAAGACAGAGCAATCAGACATTGCAGACCTTTGCCAGGACGTGTTTGTGTGGCGTTTATTAGCTGCTGTGTTTGTGCGGTTTATTGATGACGTAGATTTATTTTCAATCCAACATGGCTGCCAAACCACGTGACCGATGACATCATAAATTTCCATTCCCCAATATAATTGTTGCGTATATCACAATTATCACACAATAAATTTCAAACCGTTTGGACTAAGCGTTGTACTTGTCGAATTATGACGTCATAATGAAGACACTACTGATGACATCATCTTTAACATAACTTATTCACCATGGGGAGTACTTAACAACACACCATGTTTCAATTTTTTCTATGTAGCGGTTTTGGAGATAGAGGTGCAATGTTTTTCCAAGATTGCGTCCGTACCATGTGACCTATGACGTCATAATTATCACGAAGAATTCTGCAGGAGGAGGCGCTCCCATGGTGCAAAATTTCGTGTCAATGGGACCAAAGCTTGCTGGGAAAATGAATTTAAAAAATGCAGACACGTATGTACGCACTGCACATGAACGCACCCACACGATCGCTTAACTGCGCTTTTTGCTTTGCAAGCGCAGGGTAATAAAGCGGTTGTGCATCATTGAGCTTGATAAGTTTATTATCATGACGCAACTGTGGGTGTGGACCCACTAGCCTGGTGTTGGATTCACGGTTAAGGTGGACTGGCTTAAGATGCTATTGAATTAACACCAGGTGGGTTGACTCAGCCTGTCATCCTTCCGAGGTCGGATAAATGAGTACCAGCTGATTGGTAATGGGGAGGGAGGGAGAGGTTCTTGGGGGGCACTGCATCAGCGGCACAGAAATGATGCAACCAGCAGCCACGAGCTGCAAACGAACCAACAACCCCCCCCCCCCCCCCCCATGCCCTTTGGTAGTTTGTAAACCTGCTGCCTTTGTTGTTTCGCTCCTCTGTGCGTCCGGACCCTTAGATGGCAAAGGTAATTAAAGCTGAAAAGGGAAGGCGATCGCGCATTGATTGGATTTCGAACCTCTATTTGTGTTTCTTGGCAAACCAATTTAACCCAATTAGGGTGGAAAGTGTTTGTGTAGATCCTTATTTTATGATTTATTTTTTACATTAATGGAATTCTTGTAGGGGCTTTCAGGATGGCCGAGATTAGAGCCACTCACTTCCAAGCTGTCGAGCCTGGGTTCGAATCCCGACCCAGCTATAAACTGCCATCCTGGTGTCTCACAGGCAGGGTGATCCATCAATATGTGTGACGTCACTCGGATGAACGGTAAAGAACCCACGGTGTCCTTCACGAAGAGCAGGCGAGCTATCTCCGGCATCCTCAACAAATTGACGAACTTCAGGCTTGGTCAGTATGACTTGGGTCAGACAGTTCTGTCAGACTGACCTCACAAGGAGGTGGGAATGGGGATAATAATTGGGCCGGTTAAAGAAGAAGAAGAAGACTAAGATATTCATAATTAATGAAATAAACGTCTTTCCCCCTCTAAAATACAGCAGAGAAGGAAATCGTTACAAAAAAAAACAAATAAAATCATCACACAAGGCTTTTCCATCAGTCTTTCATGAATGAATTAAGGATTTACAAGATCCATTTGGCTGCAACTTGTACCATATGTCTCATGGCTGAAAACGTGTAAAAGACAAAGGCCAGCAATTAAAAACACTGCGCGATACGGAAGTCGATAACATGGAGACTTCACTTCATCTTAAACTCTCAACAATTCCCATTTACCTTCTCTTTACCTCTGCAACCCAAGGTGGATGGAGGTCATGTTTCCACCCATGTCTGTCTGTGTTTGTCTGTTAACAGGATATCTCAAAAAGTCGTGGACGGATGCGTACGAAACTTCGTGGAGAGGTTGGGTGTGTAACAAGGAAGAATTGATTCAATTTCGGTGAAGATTCAAATCCGGATGTGGATTTGAATTTTTTTAAAAGTGATTCTTCAACATTGAGTGATCTTGGCAGTGATTGCAGCTTTGAATCTTCTTGGGTTTGTCTGTATCATCTTTGCACATCTGGATTTGGGGAGTTTCTCCCATTCTTGCATATTTGCTCGTGCTCTGTCAAGGTGAATGGGGAGTGTCGGTGAGCAGCAATCTTTAAGTCTTTCCGCATAATCTCAATGGGATTCAAGTCTGGGCCTTGGCTGGGCCACTCAAGGACTTACAGTTTCTTGTTCTGAAACCATTCCAGTGTTGCTTTTGCTGTATGATTGGGGTCATAGTCCTGTTGGAATGTAAATCTTCACCTTAGTCTTAGGTCGTTTTGCACTCTGGAGCAGGTTCTCCTCAAGGATTTGCCCATATTTGGCTCCATGAATTGTTCCCTCTATCGTTTCAAGTCTCCCAGTTCCTGCTGCTGAAAAGCATCCCCATAGCATGATGCTGCCACTGCCATGCTTCACGGTAAGGATGGTGTTAGATGGGTGATGAGCTGTGCTCGATTTCCACCAGATGTATCTCTTTGCATTCAGGCCAAAGAGTTCAATATTTGTCTCATTAGACCACAGAATATTTTGCTTCATACTCCGAGTCTTTCACCTGCCTTTTTGAAAACTCACCTCCCTGACCAAGGTCCTTCTTGCCCGGTTGCTCAGTTTGGTCAGACGACCAGCTCTAGGAAGATTTTAGGTAGTTCCATATTCTTTACATTTCCTAATGATGGAGCTCACTGTGCTCTCGGGAACTTTCAACACTTCAAAATCATAATTGTATTGAGGAATTTTTGAAACCTCTTACCTACATTACGACACCTGCTGGGACCCCAAAACATTTCAACGAAGGTTATTATTTTTCCTTTTCGTAAAATATGCAACTGTAATGGTTACTAAATGCGTCCCCCTGTCATGTGACCAGATCCTCAGCTCTGATTGGTGGAAATTCTTGTATTCAGATCCAGATCTTCACCAATATCGAATCAATTCGTCCTTGTCACACACTTGCACAACCTGTCCACCAAATTTTGTCCGAATCTGCCTACAAATATTTGGTGCAGTGAGAGGGGAAAAGAAACGGACAGAAGGAGACAGACATGTACTGTGCTTTTATTCATACTGCGTACACAAACAACATGAAGTAAAATCAGAGTAAAAGAGGTGAACATAGAAAGGAAGACCAAATCCATCCCAGTGTTTTCTGCTTCACCGACAGAAGAAAAGGATCATAGGGAAATAGGTATTCACAGTCACAATCCTAATAGCATCATATATGCAGCTTGGGGATGATGGAACAAAAGGTCACGAGTCCAGAAACGTTGACCCACAAACACACAAGTCAAGTCAACCAGCAAAGTGAGTGACCATCTGGGGCATTGACCTGGAACAACCTCTGTAGACACTGAGTAGCTCAATGACCACCACGAAGAGGCGTCCCCAATAGTTGTCACACAGGCTGTTGGATGTATATACAGTAGCAGGGAAAGAGGAGAGGGAGGCAGAGGGGTCATTATGACCTCGACAGATTTCAACGAGAACGGCACTCAGTAGAGAGCATACCTCCGCCAGGTGAACAGTTTACGTTTTGTATCCCAGAGTAGACCAGAAAATCACAACACAGAATCACATTTCATCAAAATCATCCGTCCACAACTTTTTGAGAATTCCTGCTGTATATCGTTTTTGGCCCCATCTCCCAATGGTGAAGAATCACATAAAAAATTCTGCTAGATGGATCCGGATCCGGTCTTTAATTTAAAATTGAATCGATTAGTCGTGGTCACACACACAACCGGTCCACCAAGTTTCGTCCAAATCCGTCCATAACGTTTTGAGATATCCTTCTATATGTTGGTTTTAGCCCTTTCACTCAATGGTGAAGAATCACTTATAAAATTAAATAATTATCATATCCAAATGCATATTCAGATCTTCACCAAAATCGAATCGATTAGTCCTGGTCAGACACCCAACCGGTCCACCAAGTTTCGTCCAAATTCATCCATAACTTTTTGAGATATCCTGCTATATGTTGGTTTTAGCCCTTTCACTCAATGGTGAAGAATCACTTATAAAATTAAATAATTATCATATCCAAATGCATATTCAGATCTTCACCAAAATCGAATCGATTAGTCCTGGTCAGACACCCAGCCGGTCCACCAAGTTTCGTCCAAATTCATCCATAACTTTTTGAGATATCCTGCTATATGTTGGTTTTAGCCCTTTCACTCAATGGTGAGGAATCACTTATAAAAGTAAATAATTATCATATCCAAATGCATATTCAAATCTTCACCAAAATCGAATCGATTAGTCGTGGTCAGACACCCAACCGGTCCACCAAGTTTCGTCCAAATTCATCCATAACGTTTTGAGATATCCTGCTATATGTTGGTTTTAGCCCTTTCACTCAATGGTGAAGAATCACTTATAAAATTAAATAATTATCATATCCAAATGCATATTCAGATCTTCACCAAAATCGAATCGATTAGTACTGGTCAGACACCCAACAGGTCCACCAAGTTTCGTCCAAATCCTTCACAACTTTTTGTGATATCCTGCTATGTATCGTTTTTGGCCCAATCCCCCAATGGTGAAGAATCACTTAAAAAATTCTCTGATCTAATGATGGAAAATAATGAAGAAAATAATAAGAAAATAAAATGATGGAAAATAAAAAATTCTCCGAATCCAGACCTTCACCAAAATGGAATAACTTCGTCCTTGTTACATACGCGACATCTCGGCCAAATTTCCTCCGAATCGGCCCACAACTTTTTGAGATATTTTGTTCACAAACGGACAAACAAACAGACAGACAGACAAGGGTGAAAACATAACCTCCATGCACCTTTGGTGGCGGAGGTAACAAAAAGGTGATAAAAAAAAGGTTTGACCCACAAGGAAAGGTGACCACAAACTGTGAAACAACTGCTGCAGTATTTCTGGAGAAAGATGGAATGAAGTCCAGTAAACGTAGAAACCCCAATGTCCTGTACATGGTAAAGCTCGACTCCGTGAGGGCAGCATCCGTTGGTCATCATAGGGTGACAACCAAAAAGGTCACTTCCGACATGTTACCCGGACGTGGGGTGGACAAGATCAGATGGCCCTACACACATAACGGAAGCATCGACACACATCGAGGGGAACAGGCCTTTCTTATCCTGCGACACTCCCTCCATCCATCCCTTCTGTACACACTGGAAAACAAACAATATTATCAGAGATTAGACATGGAACAGTCCAACTGCAATCAGTGAAGCACGTTTATTCTCAGCTCATTATCCTGGTCATGTAGGAGGGACACAGAAATGTCATGAACTCAACGTTCGAGTTCCAGGTTCAAATCCCATACGGTTTAAATTGTACTTTGTCTTCCAATATCCCTGTTATTGTTCCCGGAAGGAGGTATTAGTTTTCATTCTTGGTGTCCATGTTATTCCGCTTTTTGAAGATTTTTTTTTCCATAATTTCATTTTTAAAATTTATTATTTAATTTTCAAGTATTTTTTTTGGTTTTCTTGGGGGTTTTCCAATTTTCATTTTTTTCAATATTAAATAATTCCATTTTCATTTATTACTTGCAAAATCGAAGATTTTTCAAGTATATTGGTCGGTTGCGTTTGTGGTTGTCTGTCTGTCTGTCTATATGTCTATTTGTTTGTCTGTTTGTTTGTCTGTTTGTCACCGGCCTACAGGTCACAATTCTAAACCGATCGTCACGAAACTTCACCAAGTTGTATAAGTCGTCCCAGTTGAGAAGCCTATTGTTTTCGGGGCCAAAGGTCAAAGCTCATCTGGAGGTCAAATTTCTAAAATCGCCATTTTAAATCCGATTGACTTGAAAATTGAACAGCCTTTGCATATCGAGTCAATAAATTGGGAAACACTATTTTTGAGGTCAAAGGGTCAAAGGTCAACTCAAGGTCAAACTTCCACAATCATTAGTTTTCATCTGAAAAACCATCAATTTTCATCCGATTGACTTGGAGATTGAACAGCATTTGCACATTGTGTCACTCAATAGGAAAACCAACTATTTTGAGGTCAAAAGGTCAAAGGTCAACTCGAGGTCAAACTTCCAAAATCATCAATTTTCATCTGAAAACCCATCAATTTGCATTCGATTGACTTGAAATTAGAACAGCATTTGCATAATGCCTCACTGAATTGGGAAACCAACTATTTTTGAGGTCAAAAGGTCAAAGGCCAACTGAAGGTCAAACTTCCAAAATCATAAATTTTCATCTGAAAAAAACCATCAATTTTCATCCGATTGACTTGGAAATTGAACGGCATTTGCACATTGTGTCACTAAATAGGAAAACCAACTATTTTTGAGGTCAAAAGGTCAAAGGTCAACTCAAGGTCAAACTTCTGAAATCATAATTTTTAATCTGAGAAAATGTCACTTTTCATCCTGTTGACCCGAGCTTTGATCAAGATCGTAAATTTTAATCTTCATGAAATGGACAATTTTCTGTGTCAATGGAATTTTTTTCTTGGGGGAGGGGAGGGGGGCGGATTTTGCAAGTATCGTGCATGACAACTTCTTGTTTTATCATTTATCTTTGGAATTCCTTGAAAAAAAAATATTTCAATTATGTAATTTTAAATTATTTAATTTTCAACTTGTTATAATTTTCAATTATTCAGTTTTTCCATTATTTATTTTTTATTATTATTTAATTTTTTCCATTAGTTAATTCTTTAATTATCATTATGGTCCCTGGAAGGAGACATTAAGTGTTTCGTCTTGGTGTCTGTGGTGCCTTGCTTTTTGAAGATTTTTTTTCCAGTTTTTCATTTTTAAATAATTCTTTCATTTCCATGTTTTTATTTTCAATTTCCTTTTTTTTTGTTTTTCCCCAAAAAAGATTTTTTAAAAATTGTTTGATTTTCATTTATTTAATTACTAGCAGAAGTACCCGGCGTTGCCGGGCGGGGGAGGGAAACGGGGAACGGGGAAGGGGGGAGGGGGAGAGGAGGGGAACGGCGAGGAGGGGAGGAGAGGAGAGGGAGGGGGAAGAGAAGGGGAGGGGAGCGGTGGGGGGGGGGGAGGGGAGAGGGGGAAGGGGAGCAGTCAGAAGTGGAGGCTCTTTTACAGAGAATTTATATCTTAAAGGGGAGTGGAGGGGGAAGGGGAGGGAGAGTGGAGGGGGGGAAGGGGAGGGGGGTGAGGGGGAAGGAGGGGAGGGGGGAAGGAGGGGAGGGGGGAAGGAGGGGGGAAGGGTGGGGAGAGGGGGAAGGGGAGCAGTCAGAAGTGGAAGCCCTTTTTCAGAGAATTTATATCTTAAAGGGGAGGGGAGGGGGGAAGGGGAGGAGGAGAGAAGGGTGAGAGGAGGGGGAGGGGAGGGAGGAGGGGGAAGGGGAGGGGAGGAAGGAAGGGGGATGGGTGGGGAGAGGGGGGAAGGGGAGGGGATGGGGAGCGGGGAGGCAGGAGAGGAAGGGGAGTGGCTCATGTTTCTGAGTGAATGTGACTCACGTTTCTGAGTTAAGTGTGATGCCGATCAGGAAGAAGAAGAAGCCATACTACCAAATTCGTACACTTCCGGAATTGTTTGATTAATTTGTATTCAAATGTCTGGTAATTGTTTTTTATTTATTTATGCGAATTTGTACTTGTATATAACTGTCATTCATTTAAAAAGGCTTCGGCACGAAAGAGCGATTATTATTATTTTTATTTTTTTTAAATATATATTTATTTTTAAACTCCAATAAACGAACCTTTTTTTTTCGATTTTTTTTTGCCTAAAACACTCCCAGGCACTCACTGATGAAGCTCTGAAAGTTTGATGAAGATCCGTTCATCATCTCTGAATAAAACACGGACACACACAGACAACTCGCGTTTATATATATACGTATATATAAATTGGGATTTAAAATTAATTCAAAAATTGATCCAGACGTCTATTCTCTTTCAAACATTCAAACCGACAGGTAGTTATTTATCACAGTATCTGTAGAATTTTCACCCTTTTACTCAACTCCGTTTCGCTGTTATTTGGTGGAGCAAAAAGTCAACTGAGCTTTATAGATATTTAGATTCATATTTTTAATGTTTAATTTTTTTTTAATATTTAAAATTTAATCACTGCAACACAACACCGATCTGGGCTTTATGGCGGAGTGGCCAGACGGAAGCCTTGGAGTTTACAAAAAAGCACCTAAAGGACTCTCAGATTGTAAGAAACAAGATTCTGTGGGCTTTCATGTGTCTTTCACTGAGGAGAGGCTTCCGTCCTGGCCACTCTGCCATAAAGCCCAGATCGGTGGAGTGTTGCAGTGATGGTTGTCCTTTAGTAAGGGAAACATATGAAAATCTGTTAACTAAATTGTTACCAAAAAATTTCTTCACCAATATGTTTGTAAAGGTGTGTAATAACATGTGTTAAAATGTTGAAGGTCAACTCCCGTGGGAAACCCAGAAAAAAAGCTGTTGAATTCGGGTACCGAAAAATTATTTTCGAGAATTTTTATTTTTTTAAATCGGCCCTTAAGTAACTTATGAGGGGTCAAATAAGGGTTTTTCATGATTCTGAGTTGATTGTTAACATTTATATTTCACCACAGACACTCCTTTGTGGAAAAATAATTTCTAAATATATCTCATTTTCTACTTTGCAGGACATGGAGTCTAGCAATATGGATGAAGACGTTACTCCACCTGTGCTCAATTGCTTCATCTGTGCACGCTCGGATACACCAGCTGAAAGGCTCATACAGGCAACTCCAAAGGGATACTCAACTTTATTGAAACAAGCAGAAACTGTCGAAAATGTTACTGTTGTGGAACGTATGAAGGAGGCTCAAAAGGAAGGAAAACTGAGGTACCACCAGAAGTGTAAAAATGATCTGTACAACAACTTTGTTGCAACCACCAAGAAGTCAGCTCAAGCATCAAAGGCAGAGAAAGAGTCATCAAAGTTGAAGAGAAGACGCACTACTTGTGAGTTCAGTTCATCAACTGGCTGCAGTTCTAGAAGATCACAGTCAGTTGACCTCCTGTATAAGGATGTATGCATTCTTTGCAACCAACCAGCCCAGCTCTACAAAAATAATCCAGCACAAGCTAGAAAGAAATACAGAGTGCCAGATAATTTGACTGCAGATACACTGAAGGCAAGCTTGCTGAAGACAGCACGGAGTCGCGGGGATGACTGGGGCACTGAAGTCACTGGACGCCTGGAAGGGATCAACGACTTGGTAGCAGAAGAAACACTGTACCATTTGCGATGCAAACTTATGTTTGCGAGAGGTGACAGTTTGTCCAAGACTGATGAGGAAGGAAAAAGGAAGAGAGGACAGAGGAGTATTGATGAGGAGCGAGAGGCAGTTTTTATTGAATTCTGCGAATGGTTAGACTCAGAATTAGAGCATGGGGTAATGAACATGGACCAAGTCCATGAAAAGCTGCAGGAGTTTGATCAGTCACCAGAGAAGAGCCTTTCTTATTCAAAGCATTGGCTAAAGATAAAACTTCTAGAGAAATACGAAGACACCTTGTATTTCACAACACAGGAAAGAAGGGCAGATGTACTCTGTCTCAAAGATGGCACCGACAATAATCTGCGAGGGCATCATGCTAATCTTGACCATGGAGATGAGAAGACTCAGATCATAAAGACGGCACTCAAGTTCATATCCAATGATATTGCCTTGATTGATTTAGGTCCAAAGTCATACCCCACCACACACAGTATGACTGACATCGATAGTCAGCTGACACTTGTTCCTGCAAGCCTTCAGATGTTCTTGAGACCGATTGTCAAGACAGACGAAAGAGTTGCCGTTTGGGGGCAGAATTTTATTAAGGCCTGTCGACCTCGGTCTGGAGTATTGCCACACCAAATGGGGCTTGCCATACAACTTGATCATAGATTTGGGTCAAAATGGATGCTCAACAAGTTCCACCGGCTGGGATACACTGAGTCTTACACGGAGACACAAAACTACAAATACTGCTTCCTTAATAGTAGGAGTGGAGATGATGTTCCAGATACTTCTGGCACTCTTGACACCATTGTGGAGGAAACCGATGAACAGATCAATGATGAGGTTGTGGTTGATGCTGCGCTTGAGGATCAATCAGTGATGACAGCCAAAGTGCCAGCCAGTGAAAGTGAATTGTCAAGTAATGATCAGGTGGTCTTTATGGAGGTTGGGGAAACAAACAATGCAGTCACTCAGTTTGTTGGAGACAATATAGATTTAAACATTGTCTCTATTCACGGAAACACTCCCTTTCACTCAATGGGTTGGATCGAAGTCACCTCTCCGGCACCACCTTTGCCAGATCCACAGACAACAGCAGCTTTCCCCCGGGTGAAGTTGAAGGCACTCGACAAAGCTAAGATCCTGAGAGGAACTGAAGTGCAGATTATTCCATTTCTTGACTTGACATAGACCTGGTGCTTTTTTTTAGGTTTTGCGAAGGGGACGCGGCTGAGTACATCGACATCTTCCTTGACACAGAAGCCACCAAGGAAACAGTGATTCAGGCTGGTACTGCGATTTTCAAGTACATTTACCATGGACGAGATACTACATTGGGTGAAATTCGGTACAACATGTTCTCAAGGAAGGCAGCGGCAGGAGTGATCAAACCAGAGACTCTACCTCCAACAGAGGGTGCAGCTGCACAACATTCACTCCGTGCCTACCTGCAGACCCGGGACTGGATCCTTCTACAGAGCATGTCTCTGAACCCCAGTGACTATGGATGGACAATAGGTGTGCATGGGTATGAGCCAGTTCCAACACTGGACCCCACGGCTCCTGAGGAGCTATTGCAGTTCACGAGCTGTAATTGTCATGGAGATTGCAGCAACCGGCGATGCAGCTGCAAGAAGAATGGGGTCACGTGCATCTCGGCCTGTGGAGTCTGTAATGGCATTACATGCAGAAACTGCAGTCATGATGTTGTTGAGTCTGAAGAAGACATAGACAATGACTGTTGAAACTTCTGACATTGTGAATGAGAAATAACTCTTGAGTATTATATATGTATGTGAAATAAAAGCTACTTTGTGTGTAAATGTAAAAGTGAAAATATAAATGTTAACAATCAACTCAGAATCATGAAAAACCCTTATTTGACCCCTCATAAGTTACTTAAGGGCCGATAAAAAAAAAAAAAAAATTCTCGAAAATAATTTTTCGGTACCCGAATTCAACAGCTTTTTTCTGGGTTTCCCACGGGAGTTGAACTTCAACATTTTAACACATGTTATTACACACCTTTACAAACATATTGGTGAAGAAATTTTTTGGTAACAATTTAGTTAACAGATTTGTGAAATATCTCATAAAATGCCCTTACTACTTCTGGAAGTTTCTCCCATCTCCACACAGGATCTCTGGAGCTCAGCCAGAGTGACCATCGGGTTCTTGGTCACCTCTCTTACCAAGGCCCTTCTCCCCGATTGCTCAGTTTGACCGGGCGGCCAGCTCTAGGAAGAGTCCTGGTTGTTTCAAACTTCTTCCATTTAAGAATTATGGAGGCCACTGTGCTCTTGGGAACCTTCAATGCAGCAGAATTTTTTTTGTAGGCTTCCCCAGATCTGTGCCTCGACACAATCCTGTCTCTGAGCTCTGCAGGCAGTTCCTTCGACCTCATGGCTTGGTTTTTGCTCTGATATGCATCGTCAGCTGTGAGACCTTATATAGACAGGTGTGTGCCTTTCCAAATCATGTCCAATCAATTGAATTTACCACAGGTGGACTCCAATCAAGGTGTAGAAACATCTCAAAGATGATCAAGAGAAATGGGAGGCACCTGAGCTAAATTTCAAGTGTCATAGCAAATGGTCTGAATACTTATGTAAATGTGATATTTCAGTTTATTATTTTAAATAAATTTGCAAAACTTTCTAAAATCCTGTTTTCTCTTTGTCATTATGGGGTATTGAGTAGGGAAAATTGTATTGATGAGGTTGTAGATTGATGAGGGAAAAAATGAATTTAAACGATATCAGCATAAGGCTGCAACATGACAAAATGTGAAAAAAGTGAATGGGGTCTGAATACTTTCTGAATGCACTGTATATATAGAAGTGCAACGTTGTTCGGTTGTTCCAAGATGGTGCCCATAGCACGTGACCTATGATGTCATAATCATCATTACAATATTCTGCAGGAGGAGGCACTCCCATGATGAAAAACTTTTGTCAATCGGACCAACAGTTGCAGAGAAAAAAGGTTTCATACTGATCGGATCAAGCGTTGTACTTGTCCAATTGTGACGTCATAATTAACGTACCAATGCATCATCATTAACATATCTTATTCCCCATGGGGAGTACCTGACAACGCACAATTTTTCAATTTTTTCCATGGAGTTGTTTCGGAGATAGAGAGGCGCACCTTTTTTCGGTTTTTCCAAGATGGCGCCTGTTCCACATGACCTATCATGTCATAATTATAATTTTAAAGTTCTACAGGAGGAGATGCTCCGATGATGAAAATTTTGTGTCCATGGGACTAACTGTTGCAGGGCTAACCCCTGCTCTTGCAGGGAAAATAGCCTTAAAATTCCTGTTGTTGTTTGTTGTTGGACTAACTGTTGCAGAAAAAATTTCTTTTTTCATATTGATCAGATCAAGTGCTGAGCTTGTCAAATTATGACATCATAATGAAGGCGACGATGACATCATAATCAACATATCTTATTCCCCATGGGGAATACTTGACAATGAGCCAGGTTTCAAATTTTTTTCCATTGAGCTGTTTCGGAGATATAAAGGTGCAAAGTTTTTCCAAGATGGTTACAGTACCACGTGACCTATGACGTCATAATTATGAATAAACATTATTGTAAAGGTACAGTGATGGTTATTCATGGTTATTCATGTAAAAGTGATGCTCTATTAATGTCCTTGTCCTGCATTCGATTCATGTACAAGCTCCTCCATGAGCCTCAGCCACTCTGTTATAGAGAAACAACAACTGCACAAATTGTTTGTCACGCAAGTGCAGTGTGTTTGGCAACCTTATCTTACTGACAAGCATTCATTTCATGTGTATATTATCCGCGGAAAGAGGAAATGGTCACAGCTGAAAAACAAATCGTGTGAATAGAGAGGAAAATAGTGACCTCTAACCTCAAACTGTGCCAAGGATTCAGGATATGTGAGAAGGAGCATTGTTGTGCTAAACAAGCAAGTTTCTCGGTCAACACAACTCAAATGAGTGACACCTATTGTCTGACCTTTGACCCGAGTTGTGGGTGCAAGATAACTTTGAAGCAGTTTCGACCAAGCGGTTTTGTTTTTTGTCTATGGGCCAAATATCATAGTTGATACATCATCAGATTGTCATGAGCCCATTAAGATGTCCTGGAACTTTATTGTCACAGCGTTCCAGTCCATCTCTGATACATTATCACATTGTGGCCATGCCAGGAAAATAATAGTAATAGTAATAAACATTAACATCGTTATCCTGTGTTTTATTGACCTCTAGTGGAAGGGGATGTGCACTTCACCATTTGCAATAGAGTATCAAGAAACATGCAGGGGCTGGCTGGATTGTTTCGAGCTCTGCGCACTCATCGCTCGATGTCTGTGGACGTTAAAGACCTCATCGGTATCTTTAGCGAAACGTAGGCGAGTTATCACCGGCACCCTGAACAAGTTTCAAAATTCCTGCGCAAATCATCTTCAGTCGAATGTCATGTCTGGCCAGCCAGTTCGTGAAAGACTTGGCTCAAAACATTCATTGCCTGACCGTACAGGAAGGTAAGTTAGTGTAGTGGTAGTACCAGTAGTTCAATATAAATCAATCAACATGTAACCATGAAACCTGTACCATAGTCTCTGTGGTGCTGCCCAAGTAGTTTCTTCTTCAGGGTTAAACTTGGTGGTTTGCCATTGCCTTCCCAGCACTGTTTGTCCATACTAAATCTTTTAAAATGCGGAATACCAAGTAAGAAAGCAGCACGTACATCAGAATAGCTGGGTTCGAATCCCATGGTACAGAATTTACAGCGCGATACGATCTTTAAGTCTTTGGTGTGACTCAGCCGGGATTTGAACCACCGACCTCCCAGTCTCGGAGCAGACGCCAGACGCTCCATCCATTGCACTACCGAGTCTGGTTACAGACATAGTAAAGTTTTCATTTTCATCTATTCCACTGACTTTGGTCAAAATAATTCAGAAAGAGCTAAAGTGGTCAAGTATGAAGACTTTAAAAGATGATGCAAGGACAACTTTTGGTACATTGCTGTTGTACTTGTGTGTTTCCCTCCCCCTTCCCATCTTGACTCCCGCTCCCTTTATTGTATGTTTTGTGTGTCCGTTTTTTTTTGGTGATTGATGTTAGCTCTTACACGAGCCTCGATCTTGTATACAAAAAAAAAAAAAAAATAATAATAATAATAATAATAATAACTTAGAAACAGGAGAAAGTCGATGTGGTGCCACTGCCAGGGACAGGGATGTCAAAATGGAAAATATCACATTGGAACCGAAACCGACAACTATGGGAAGATCTCGTTCCATCTCATGATACCCAAAGAAGGAGATCACAACTAACGCAAGACCAGCAAAGTATTTGTTTCTGTGAAAAAGATTCCCAAACAATAAATGCTCATTTATTTACGTTGTACAGGATTAAAGGCAATGCTAAACTAAGGATTGTGGGAACTGTTGTCAAGCACTTTCTCAACTTTGAAAGGAAACCCCTCCCAGATCCTTGCGCAAGGACAGACGCACATCCCCATCTTTAGGTGTTTTGGTTCTACAGAGATCATTGGGGGTAGTTGCTTCAACAGATACATCTCAGGGCAAAGAAGAACTTCCATGATAAATCAGAGGGTACTTTTTTGTAAGGATGACATTTCAAATTTACTTTTCCAAAAAGCAATTTTAACCATTACTTAGTAAGCAATAGTTTGAATACACCCACCCATTGGACTTTGCTGGAGTCATCCAAGGGTGAAGGTGATGTATAGGGGTTATTGATCTTACCGGATCTGTTATGAACACGAAGTTCCCTTTGGAAAGCTTCAGCTCATCATCCATTAATGGTTCATAACTCTGAGTCACGAGGCTGGAGTCGTTCCCTGCAATGCAGCAAAATCTTAGGAAAAAGAAGCCAACAGCAGAAATGCATGCTGTAACATGACAGCAACACGCACACACATGCAAAACACACACGTGCACACGCACTCACACACACATGCGTTTTTAATGATTTGGAGAGTATTTTTATTTCAGGAAAAGCAGGCGAAATGAATAAACAACAACATTGTTTTCATGATTTATGTTTGCGAACTTCATCATTTGTATCTGTATAGCAATGTGTTTTTTAGCCTTCAACTGGATGCCAACCAATTTGGGGGCTTACTTATATCGTGGGTCCTGTCTGTCCGTGCATCTGTCGGGAGCCTCTCGTCGAAAATGACTGGACGCATTTCTTACATAGTCAGCACATGTGCCAATAACATCTGGGTATTAGGCACAGAAAATTATTTTGGAATCAGGGGCAAAAGTCATGGAACACACAATTGTATTTCCAAATACAGACTTGGCATTTAATATGGAATATTTTTTTTTTCTTGACTTGGGTTTACTTTCTTAACTCAGTATATCAATCTGGTGAGTTTCTTTTACACTTTGGTGATTTATTTGTTAAAAGAACCATGTCACTGATTGTCTGTCGCAGCAAGAAGTCAACAGCAGGATTATATCACAGGTGGCGTGGCAAAATGTACGGACAGGTGCATTTGATGATTGGCTTCACAATGGGGTATACATGGGTTGTTGCGTTCTGTATTAGTGGAAAACAACTGCTGCACGTTTCCAAAAGTTATTGCCGCTTCCTCTGGAGATGGTCCGTCAACTCGACAATGCTGTTTGTCATGGAGTGGTGGCTTTACGAAATTACGGCATGAAACAGCGTGCTATTGCTCGGCAGTATGGCATCACTCAAGGTCAGGTGTCAAAGATCCTGAAACGAAATGCTCAGAAGGGTGTCCCTACTCCAATACCAAGGCCAGGACGTCCCCGCAGAACCACAAGGAGGGATGATCGCCAGCTGCACCGGTTAGTCCGCAATGGCCGTACCAAGTCAGCTAATCGGCTTAGGGCTAAGTGACAGCAACTGACAAATGTGCCTGTATCCAGAAGGCTAGTCAATCAACGACTGGTTCAAGCAGGCTGTCGTGCCAGGCATCCCCTGAGAAAGCCACGCCTGACCAGACAACACCGCCAGCGCCGATTGCAGTGGGCCAGAGAGCACCGTCAATGGCAGCCAGGACACTGGAATCACGTGATCTTCAGTGACGAGTCTAGATTTCTGGTCTATCGTCAAGATGGCCGCGTCCGAGTGTGCAGACAAGTGCATGAAGCCCACAACGAAGATTGTATAGTGCCAAGAGTCCAAGCTGGAGGTGGTGGGGTGACCCTTTGGGCTGCTTTTCATGCAGGGGGAAAAACTGACCTGGTTGTTCTGAATGGAAACCTGAACCAGTTCAAGTACAGGGTCATTCTGGAAGAAACATTGCTTCCATTTGCTCGTGCAGCCTTTCGAGGAAACTTTGTCTTCCAAGATGACAATGCACGGCCTCATCATGCTCGCATGATCCAACACTTTCTTGCTGACTGTGGTGTAGAGCATATGGAGTGGCCTGCCATGTCCCCGGATATGAATCCGACAGAGAACTTTTGGGCAGAATTAACGCGTCAAATCGACAACTTGGACCAGTAGCCCACCTCTGTGCGTGAATTGTGTTACGTGGTCCTCCCGGTGACTACCTGGTCTCGGTGACCCCCGGACCGTGGGAGGCACCCCGCCAGAAAGATATATGATTTATACGCTTTCGTAACGCAATCAATATGAATTCCAGTCAATAAGAAACCCCACACCAAGGATCCAGAGTAATCAATAATATATTCCCCCAAGGAATCAACAACCATCAACAATCAACAATCAATCACTAAGATGGCCATCTTACATATGTGTCCCCTTTCCCCACTCCCGACCCCTTGGGTACTCACGACCCCTTTGGTCTCTGTCCCTCACAATGTCTCTGGGCCCCTCCTGACCAAGATGATGGTCGGCTTCTCCGCACACGGGCAGTTGAACGAACCCCGGGCGGACGTGCTCCCAAACGTGCACGTCACGTACCGGGAACAATGGTTGCAGCGCACACCTCCTTGCCAAGCAAAGCGGGCAAAGCAACGCGCGGCTTGTCCAGCGCGCGAGGCCCAAGGTGCGACCCGTACGCGTCCTTGTAGACGGTGAGGCGAACTGTGTAGGACGCTTGGTTCCGTGCACGAACCCACGGCAACTTGATGTGTCAAGGGGTAATTCTTTTCGCCAGACGGGTTTTCCAACGCAGCGTCAGACGCTGCTCAATATCGATACCCTCGCCTCGGAGCTCGGCGAGGAAGAGCAAGAAGATCGTCGCTTCTCCCAGACCTCGTGTCTTTTCTTCTTCCGTTTCCGGTCTCCTTTTCCCCAGAAGGGCTCCTGACCCTTTAATCACAACAACCGTTACTCGACTACACATTGATAAGCAAAGACCTGAATAGTAATTCACATAAATCCACATAAATCCGTAACACTCCCCCCCTTCAAGAAAGAAAGTTTGAACCCAGCGAAAACTTTCTTTGCCGGCCAACTTGGATAAACAAACCAGATAACTCACCCCCCCCAAATCATCAGTTCCCCCCGGGCACAGTCATCACTTAAAAATAACGCAACAAAATTTCACACAATCCCCTAGATTAATTCCCTCTGGACCAAGCGTCAACCACTTCTAGTTTCTCTTGAATGACGGTTAAGAGGTGGTGACCAAAGCCCCCAAATTTAAACCTCTCTATAGCACTTTTTCGGGAGGCCCAGCGGAGTATTCCCTACATGGACGCCTTAAGGAATGTGGAGTTCATGGTTAGTCCGGGGAGGAAAGTTCATTACATGGACGCCTTTAAGAACGTGGAGTTCATGGTTAGTCCGTGCAGGAAAGTTCACTACCTGGACGCCTTTAAGAACGTGGCGTTCACGGTTAGTCTGTGTAGGAGCCCCGGCTCGGCAGCTCCACCGTATATAGGGCTTCAACTTCTCCCGACTCCAACCAGTCACGGTGGGACCCCTTGTCCCAGCCGTTACCTGACTGGCGGTCTCCTTCTCGGCCAGTGCTCTGACATTCATTCTTTCGGGAGGTGCCGTAACTCTGGAGACTCCATAGTAATATCGGCTGCTGCCCACACCAAAACTACCGCCAAGTGGTCCTCTTCTGTAGACCTCTCGACGCCTACGAAATGCCTTCCCTACTGTTATGGTCCGACCTTCCAAATCCTTACCATTCCAATTCTTCTCTGCCTCCCTGGCGTCTCTTGTGCTTGCAAACGTGACAAAGCCGAACCCTCTTGACCGTTGCGTTTCCCTGTCTTTTACCACCCGCACTTCCACCAGCGGCCCATATCTGTTGAAGACAGAGGTCAGAACTTCTTCCTCTGTGTTGACGTTCAGTCCCCCTACAAATAACTTGGAACTTTTGTCGCCATCCCGAGCTGGTGTGGTGTTATTTTCCCTGCTGTGCTCTTTACCAACCCTCGGGTTACCATAAATTTGCCCCCAGGCCAAATCATTCCCGATAATCACAGATACTCCCTCTACAGGAAGCGTGGCTTGTAAACCGACGGTGACCGGTCCTGACACCAAATCGGATTCCAAATGGATGACATGAAGTGGGGCACTAACACAGCCACCGATCCCTTGTAACCGAACACTATCACCAGTTGCGGTACTCTTTGACAATGGCAAAATGCCTTCAAGCATTAAGGATTGATGGGCTCCTGTGTCCCTCAAAACCCTAACCGGTCTTGGGTTAGTCAGGTCTCCCTTGAGTGAGACCAACCCCTCATAAATAAATGGTTGGTAACTCTTCTGTGGGCGATTTCTTACGCTTGCCATCGCATTCGGAGTGGTAATAGTCGGACTCCGCTCTGGATTTTCCCTTTTCATGAGGTAACAACTGGACATCAAGTGTCCAGGTTTCTTGCAAAAAGCGCAAGTAGGCCCGGAGGAAAAACTCGTGGTCTGCCTTGGGCCCCCCAAAAAATAAGTTTGTCTTGGGCCCGTAGCCCCCTGATTTCGAACAGTTCGGGTATCAGCGTTGTCCCCATATTCATCTTGAGGCCGCCGCCATGTATTGTCGTTCTCCGCACCTGCTGTTCCACACCTCCCCTGCGGAGATCTAGGCGAGGAGTTAGGTTCGTGGACCCCTATCCGGTGTGTTAAGGCATAATCATCTGCCATGGTGGCTGCGTCCCACAACTTCGGTACTTTCTTTTCCTGCAGGTACACTTTGATGTCCTCGTGGACACACTGTTGAAATTCCTCCACCAGCATCAGGTCACGCAATGCTTCGAAGCCGTTCCCGACTCCTTTTGACTCACACCACCGATCAAACATATTTTCTTTCACTCTAGCAAACTCCACATGGGTCTCACTCTCCCTCTTCCTGGCATTCCTGAATTTTTGCCGGTAAGCTTCCGGAACCAACTCATAGGCTTTGAGGATGTGCTTCTTCAATACCTCATAATCTGCACATTGGTCCATTGGTAGCACCGAATAAATCTCTTGAGCTTTACCCACCAGCACACTTTGCACTAGTATGGTCCAGGCCTCCTCCGGCCAGTTTAACTGTCGAGCCACTTTCTCAAAGTGTGGAAAAAATTGAGTGACTTCCTTTTCACTGAAGGGTGGAACCAGCCTCACATGTCTGCCCACCTCCCAGGTGTTCTGGCTGGGTGTCGACCCCGTCAGCAAGGGTGGTACCTCTCCCCGTTCTCTCATTAAATCCAGCTCCTTGAATTTAATCTCTTGCTGAAGCGCCAGATCACGTTCCTTCAACTCCCTTTCGGCTTTTCTCTCCTCTGCTTCGAGTTCCCTGGCAGCTCTCCTCTCCTCTGCTTTTCTCCCTTCTAACCTTTCCTGGAGTTCTCGTTCCACTCTCCTTTCCTCTGGTTGTTTCTCTTCTCTCCTCTCTTCTGCTTTCCTTTCTTCTTCTGCTCTTTCCTTTTCTGCTTTCCTTTCCTCTTCTGCTCTTTCCTTTTCTGCTTTCCTTTCTTCTTCTTTGATCCGTTCCTGGCTCCGTAATTGCAACTCCAGTTTCCGGATCTCAACGTCTTCTGGTTCTTCGGGTAGCCACTCCCAGGCTAACTCGTCCCATGTTCCTAATCCCACCATAGATTGTATCACCGTGGTCTGCAACTCTGCCTTCCTCAAATTAGTTCGGACCTCCAAGTTAAAATGTTTGGCCAATTTCAAGAGGTCCGACTTTAGTAACGCTCGGAACTGTGCCTCACTCGGGGTTACCGCAAAGTTCTGTGCCACAAACGCCATGGTTCCTATCGTTAACACCTGTTAACCTTCACCCAAGACTTTACCCCAATTTCCCAAAAATTTACCAATTAATACTTAATTAATAAATTTTAATTAATAAAAATATTATTTTATTATTTTATACAATTTTAGATCCCGGACGTAGACCCAATTGCGAATCCGCAAATCGTAATTTGGACGAGCCCCCAATTCTGTTACGTGGTCCTCCCGGTGACTACCTGGTCTCGGTGACCCCCGGACCGTGGGAGGCACCCCGCCAGAAAGATATATGATTTATACGCTTTCGTAACGCAATCAATATGAATTCCAGTCAATAAGAAACCCCACACCAAGGATCCAGAGTAATCAATAATATATTCCCCCAAGGAATCAACAACCATCAACAATCAACAATCAATCACTAAGATGGCCATCTTACATATTTGTCCCCTTTCCCCACTCCCGACCCCTTGGGTACTCACGACCCCTTTGGTCTCTGTCCCTCACAATGTCTCTGGGCCCCTCCTGACCAAGATGATGGTCGGCTTCTCCGCACACGGGAGGTTGAACGAACCCCGGGCGGACGTGCTCCCAAACGTGCACGTCACGTACCGGGAACAACGGTTGCAGCGCACACCTCCTTGCCAAGCAAAGCGGGCAAAGCAACGCGCGGCTTGTCCAGCGCGCGAGGCCCAAGGTGCGACCCGTACGCGTCCTTGTAGACGGTGAGGCGAACTGTGTAGGACGCTTGGTTCCGTGCACGAACCCACGGCAACTTGATGTGTCAAGGGGTAATTCTTTTCGCCAGACGGGTTTTCCAACGCAGCGTCAGACGCTGCTCAATATCGATACCCTCGCCTCGGAGCTCGGCGAGGAAGAGCAAGAAGATCGTCGCTTCTCCCGGACCTCGTGTCTTTTCTTCTTCCGTTTACGGTCTCCTTTTCCCCAGAAGGGCTCCTGACCCTTTAATCACAACAACCGTTACTCGACTACACATTGATAAGCAAAGACCTGAATAGTAATTCACATAAATCCACATAAATCCGTAACAATTGCAGCAGACTATTGTCACTACATGGCAAGCGATTCCTGTCCAAACCTTGGCAAAGCTCGTGAACAGCATGCCCCGACATGTACGTGCTCTCCTGAATGCTCGTGGGGGTTACACGAAGTATTGAACTGTAATTTTACTGTCCGTAATCCCAGTCATAATTTAGCTTTTGTTTTTGTTGAAATTTTTTTGGCTAATGTGCAAAATAGAGAGATACTTCTGGAAAACGTACAGAGGTTTAACACAGTATTGTCCGTGAATTGAGTTCGATATCAGTTTACATCACTTTCAAGGATCAATTTATTTGCTTCGAAATGTCAAATGTGGTTTTTGTTTCTTTTAAAGGTCACATTAACAAAATCTAGAATAATTTCAACATAATTCCAATGAACTTTTGGTTCTAGGTCATCTTGAAAAGTAAGTTCACCCCCACAAAAAAAATATTCCATATTAAATGCCAAGTCTGTATATATATACATATTGTTGTTGTTTTGAAAAACCACTAAAAAGTAATGGCAACCACCATACAGATCCCTTCGAATAGTTATTTCATAGCAGACCATTATCTTAGTCCCTTCCCCTTATTAACGCACAGGTTGTAAACCTGGTGCGTTATAGCGTTTGCCTGGGAATTTCTGTCTCTCCAAAAGTGAAGCTCCAACAGTGTAGACGTTTCTGTCGCTCAGATGTGTAGACAGTTTCTGTCGCTCAGATGTGTAAACATGACGTCATCAAATCTATATTTAGGCTAACCATGGGCTACCCCTTTGGCTGGTACGCGGCCGCTCGCTAGTACATAATATAGGATATATTTGTTATATGTTATGTTATAGGATATATAGGATATATGTTATATGATATAGGATATATATAGGATAGGTTATAGGATATATATGTTATAGGATAGGAATATAGGACCCAAATGACCCAGAGGACCCAAATGACCCAGAGGACCCAAATGACCCAGAGGACCCAAATGACCCAGAGGACCCAAATGACCCAGAGGACCCAAATGACCCAGAGGACCCAAATGACCCAAATGACCCAAATGACCCAGAGGACCCAGATGACCCAGAGGACCCAAATGACCCAGAGGACCCAAATGACCCAGAGGACCCAAATGACCCAGAGGACCCAAATGACCCAGAGGACCCAAATGACCCAGAGGACCCAAATGACCCAGAGGACCCAAATGACCCAGAGGACCCAAATGACCCAGAGGACCCAAATGACCCAGAGGACCCAAATGACCCAGAGGACCCAAATGACCCAGAGGACCCAAATGACCCAGAGGACCCAAATGACCCAGAGGACCCAAATGACCCAGAGGACCCAAATGACCCAGAGGACCCAGAGGACCCAAATGACCCAAATGACCCAGAGGACCCAAATGACCCAGAGGACCCAAATGACCCAGAGGACCCAAATGACCCAGAGGACCCAAATGACCCAGAGGACCCAAATGACCCAAATGACCCAAATGACCCAGAGGACCCAAATGACCCAGAGGACCCAAATGACCCAGAGGACCCAAATGACCCAGAGGACCCAAATGACCCAGAGGACCCAAATGACCCAGAGGACCCAAATGACCCAGAGGACCCAAATGACCCAAATGACCCAGAGGACCCAAATGACCCAGAATTTCTGTCTCTCCAAAAGTGAAGCTCCAACAGTGTAGACGTTTCTGTCGCTCAGATGTGTAGACAGTTTCTGTCGCTCAGATGTGTAAACATGACGTCATCAAATCTATATTTAGGCTAACCATGGGCTACCCCTTTGGCTGGTACGCCGCCGCTCGCTAGTACATAATATAGGATATATTTGTTATGTGTTATGTTATAGGATATATAGGATATATGTTATATGATATAGGATATATATAGGATAGGTTATAGGATATATATGTTATAGGATAGGAATATAGGACCCAAATGACCCAGAGGACCCAAATGACCCAGAGGACCCAAATGACCCAGAGGACCCAAATGACCCAGAGGACCCAAATGACCCAGAGGACCCAAATGACCCAAATGACCCAAATGACCCAGAGGACCCAAATGACCCAAATGACCCAAATGACCCAAATGACCCAGAGGACCCAAATGACCCAGAGGACCCAAATGACCCAGAGGACCCAAATGACCCAAATGACCCAGAGGACCCAAATGACCCAGAGGACCCAAATGACCCAGAGGACCCAAATGACCCAGAGGACCCAAATGACCCAAATGACCCAAATGACCCAGAGGACCCAAATGACCCAGAGGACCCAAATGACCCAGAGGACCCAAATGACCCAGAGGACCCAAATGACCCAGAGGACCCAAATGACCCAGAGGACCCAAATGACCCAGAGGACCCAAATGACCCAGAGGACCCAAATGACCCAAATGACCCAGAGGACCCAAATGACCCAGAATTTCTGTCTCTCCAAAAGTGAAGCTCCAACAGTGTAGACGTTTCTGTCGCTCAGATGTGTAGACAGTTTCTGTCGCTCAGATGTGTAAACATGACGTCATCAAATCTATATTTAGGCTAACCATGGGCTACCCCTTTGGCTGGTACGCGGCCGCTCGCTAGTACATAATATAGGATATATTTGTTATATGTTATGTTATAGGATATATAGGATATATGTTATATGATATAGGATATATATAGGATAGGTTATAGGATATATATGTTATAGGATAGGAATATAGGACCCAAATGACCCAGAGGACCCAAATGACCCAGAGGACCCAAATGACCCAGAGGACCTAAATGACCCAGAGGACCCAAATGACCCAGAGGACCCAAATGACCCAGAGGACCCAAATGACCCAGAGGACCCAAATGACCCAGAGGACCCAAATGACCCAGAGGACCCAAATGACCCAGAGGACCCAAATGACCCAGAGGACCCAAATGACCCAGAGGACCCAAATGACCCAAATGACCCAGAGGACCCAGAGGACCCAAATGACCCAAATGACCCAAATGACCCAGAGGACCCAAATGACCCAGAGGACCCAAATGACCCAGAGGACCCAAATGACCCAGAGGACCCAAATGACCCAAATGACCCAGAGGACCCAAATGACCCAGAGGACCCAAATGACCCAGAGGACCCAAATGACCCAGAGGACCCAAATGACCCAAATGACCCAGAGGACCCAAATGACCCAGAGGACCCAAATGACCCAGAGGACCCAAATGACCCAGAGGACCCAAATGACCCAGATGACCCAAATGACCCAGAGGACCCAAATGACCCAGAGGACCCAAATGACCCAGAGGACCCAAATGACCCAGAGGACCCAAATGACCCAAATGACCCAGAGGACCCAAATGACCCAGAGGACCCAAATGACCCAGAGGACCCAAATGACCCAGAGGACCCAAATGACCCAGAGGACCCAAATGACCCAAATGACCCAGAGGACCCAAATGACCCAGAGGACCCAAATGACCCAGAGGACCCAAATGACCCAGAGGACCCAAATGACCCAGAGGACCCAAATGACCCAGAGGACCCAAATGACCCAGAGGACCCAAATGACCCAGAGGACCCAAATGACCCAAATGACCCAGAGGACCCAAATGACCCAGAATTTCTGTCTCTCCAAAAGTGAAGCTCCAACAGTGTAGACGTTTCTGTCGCTCAGATGTGTAGACAGTTTCTGTCGCTCAGATGTGTAAACATGACGTCATCAAATCTATATTTAGGCTAACCATGGGCTACCCCTTTGGCTGGTACGCGGCCGCTCGCTAGTACATAATATAGGATATATTTGTTATATGTTATGTTATAGGATATATAGGATATATGTTATATGATATAGGATATATATAGGATAGGTTATAGGATATATATGTTATAGGATAGGAATATAGGACCCAAATGACCCAGAGGACCCAAATGACCCAGAGGACCCTAATGACCCAGAGGACCCAAATGACCCAGAGGACCCAGAGGACCCAAATGACCCAAATGACCCAAATGACCCAGAGGACCCAAATGACCCAGAGGACCCAAATGACCCAGAGGACCCAAATGACCCAGAGGACCCAAATGACCCAGAGGACCCAAATGACCCAAATGACCCAGAGGACCCAAATGACCCAGAGGACCCAAATGACCCAGAGGACCCAAATGACCCAAATGACCCAAATGACCCAGAGGACCCAAATGACCCAGAGGACCCAAATGACCCAGAGGACCCAAATGACCCAAATGACCCAGAGGACCCAAATGACCCAGAGGACCCAAATGACCCAGAGGACCCAAATGACCCAGAGGACCCAAATGACCCAAATGACCCAGAGGACCCAAATGACCCAGAATTTCTGTCTCTCCAAAAGTGAAGCTCCAACAGTGTAGACGTTTCTGTCGCTCAGATGTGTAGACAGTTTCTGTCGCTCAGATGTGTAAACATGACGTCATCAAATCTATATTTAGGCTAACCATGGGCTACCCCCTTTGGCTGGTACGCGGCCGCTCGCTAGTACATAATATAGGATATATTTGTTATATGTTATGTTATAGGATATATAGGATATATGTTATATGATATAGGATATATATAGGATAGGTTATAGGATATATATGTTATAGGATAGGAATATAGGACCCAAATGACCCAGAGGACCCAAATGACCCAGAGGACCCAAATGACCCAGAGGACCCAGAGGACCCAGAGGACCCAAATGACCCAGAGGACCCAAATGACCCAAATGACCCAAATGACCCAGAGGACCCAAATGACCCAAATGACCCAAATGACCCAGAGGACCCAAATGACCCAGAGGACCCAAATGACCCAGAGGACCCAAATGACCCAGAGGACCCAAATGACCCAGAGAACCCAAATGACCCAGAGGACCCAAATGACCCAAATGACCCAGAGGACCCAAATGACCCAAATGACCCAAATGACCCAGAGGACCCAAATGACCCAGAGGACCCAAATGACCCAGAGGACCCAAATGACCCAGAGGACCCAAATGACCCAAATGACCCAGAGGACCCAAATGACCCAGAGGACCCAAATGACCCAGAGGACCCAAATGACCCAAATGACCCAAATGACCCAGAGGACCAAAATGACCCAGAGGACCCAAATGACCCAGAGGACCCAAATGACCCAGAGGACCCAAATGACCCAGAGGACCCAAATGACCCAGAGGACCCAAATGACCCAGAGGACCCAAATGACCCAGAGGACCCAAATGACCCAAATGACCCAGAGGACCCAAATGACCCAGAATTTCTGTCTCTCCAAAAGTGAAGCTCCAACAGTGTAGACGTTTCTGTCGCTCAGATGTGTAGACAGTTTCTGTCGCTCAGATGTGTAAACATGACGTCATCAAATCTATATTTAGGCTAACCATGGGCTACCCCTTTGGCTGGTACGCGGCCGCTCGCTAGTACATAATATAGGATATATTTGTTATATGTTATGTTATAGGATATATAGGATATATGTTATATGATATAGGATATATATAGGATAGGTTATAGGATATATATGTTATAGGATAGGAATTTTGTACATTTAATAAATTTTTAAGATTACAAAACTATTTGTTTTGTATTTATGGATGTTTAAATCAAAAGAAAAGTACATAATGTGAATACTAGTAGCAATTTTACAAAAACCATGGCATAATTTCAAATCTTGACCCGAGATGATAATTATGCTACATCATAATTTCCATGTGCCAACCTGGGCGGAATCCAAGTGGATTCACTTGTTTTGGGTTATTATGTCTACTAGTGAGGTACCCATGCTACGCACGGGTGGGAGGCCAGAAGCAAACAGACAATGCAGAAATGGCGAATGCTAATTGCTAAAGCATGAAACCACTAAATTCCACATTTCTGTAGCACCTCCAGTCGCACGTCAGACATGGACAGCAAGTTCGTGAAGGACTTCCAGGAAAAACGTTCCCGCTCGCAAACATACGGGTACGTTCACGTATTGAAACGTCGATCATGGGTCCGTGGCGAATCTGCATATGGCGATTTCCCGAATTTTACGTTTAGAAAGTAGAAACCATCACGGCATGTCGTCATTCGCTTGAACTCGATATCTCTTTTTTTTTCATTCCAAACAGCATAACTCCAATCACAAATTAAATTTCATTAATATGAAAAATAAACTTTTAACAACATTGTTAATGTTTCTTTCATTGTAAAAATTACCAAGTCAACAGTTAAAAGTATTTTGAGCCGATAGGTGTTACGGCCTTGGCAAGATCGATGGAGACTGCGATCTGTTAGCTTATACACCGCCCAAATAGCTGTGTGGAATTCTCTCACGTAGAGATTAAACCCACGTCGTTTGAACTTTGGCCGAGGTCATTATTTACTTTTAATGATGTTTATAATAACAATAATAATTCATTTATTTTGTATAGCGCTTTTCATGAAGCCCAAAGGCGCTTTGACAGAGTGCAAAACATAATGCATAACAAAACATGGAAACAACAATTGCAAAAAGACAAGAATCAATAGGGAAATATTTAAAGCAAAAGGAGGGAGAAGGAGAAGTGATAGTCAGGGGTTAAATGCTGTGGGTTGAATGTTGAATGCAGTGCTGAACAGGTGGGTCTTGAGTGATGTTTTGAATGTGGTGAGTGAGGAGGAGTCTCTGATGGTGTGAGGTAGTGAGTTCCAGAGGGTGGGAGCAGCGATGGAGAAGGCCCTGTCCCCCCAGGATCTGAATTTGGTCCGGATGGGGGGGGGGGGGGGTCAGGAGGTTGGTACCAGCAGAGCGGAGGTTGCGGGTGGGAGTGTGTCTGGAGAGGAGGTCAGCCAGGTAGGATGGGGCCATGTTATGGAGGGCTTTGTAGGTCAAGAGGAGGATTTTGTACTGGATTCTCTGGGAGATAGGGAGCCAGTGAAGCTTGTAAAGGACGGGGGTGATGTGGTCATGGGTCTGGGAATGGGTGAGTAGATGGGCAGCGGAGTTCTGAATGTATTGGAGTTTATTGGTGATTGTTGAGGGTGAACCATAGAGGAGGCTATTGCAGTAGTCCAGACGGGAGGTGATGAAGGCGTGGATGAGGGTTTCTGCAGCCGTGGAGGAGAGGGATGAGCGGAGACGGGCGATGTTTTTCAGGTGAAAGAAGGCTGTCTTTGTGATCTGTTTAGTGTATTTGTCGAAGGAGAGGGTTTGGTCAAAGATGACGCCAAGATTCCGGATGAGCGGGGAGGTGGATACTGGGATACCATCGACGTTGAGGGCAAAGTTATGGGTGGATTTTGTGAGCGTTTTTGGGCCAATGATGATTATTTCAGATTTATCACAGTTAAGTTTGAGGAAGTTGATTTGAAGCCAGGATTTTATTTCAGAGATGCAGTTTGTCAGGATAGAGTGGGTGTCGGTGGAGACGGACTTGGTGGAGATGAAAAGCTGGATGTCATCGGCGAAGCAGTGGAATTGGAGACCATGACGGCGGATTAAGTGACCGAGGGGGGACAGGTAAAGGATGAAGAGGAGGGGGCCAAGAACTGAACCTTGGGGGGATGCCTTGGGGGAGGGGAGCAGTGGGGGATTTGCAGTTATTGATGGAGATGAACTGGTGTCTGTCAGAGAGGTATGATTTAATCCAAGAGAGGGCAGTGCTGGTAACGTTAAAGGTGGATTCAAGTCGGGTGAGGAGGATGGTGTGATCGATGGTGTCAAAGGCAGCGCTGAGGTCGAGGAGGACGAGAATGTTGAGGTTGCCAGCGTCAGAGGAGAGGAGAAGGTCATTGGTGATTTTGAGGAGAGCAGTTTCAGTACTGTGGTTGGAGCGGAATCCGGATTGGAATGTTTCATACAGGTTATTGGCAGAGAGGTGATGTTTGAGTTGAGTGGCTACAGCGTGTTCCAAAACTTTCGACAGAAAGGGTAGGTTGGAGATGGGTCTGAAGTTGTTTAGGGTGTCAGGGTTTAGACCAGGTTTTTTTAGAATGGGGGTAACAGCAGCAATTTTGAGGGATGGTGGCACGATGCCTGTAGACAGGGAGGAGTTTATTGTTGCAATGATAAGTGGAGAGAGAGCAGGGAGGGAGGCCTTGACAAAGCTGGAGGGGATGGGGTCAAGAGTGCAGGTGGCAGTTTTCATTCCTATGAGGAGTTCAGAGAGGTCAGTAGGGGAGACCGGGGAGAATTGAGACAGGGGAAGGCAGGATAAGGGGGGGCAGGTGGTTGGAGGGGGAGCGGGTGCGGCGGTGGTCAAGCTGTTGTAGATGTTGTCAATTTTGTGTTGGAAGAAAGAAAGGAAGGAGATGCAGTTGTCTACTGTGAATGACTGGGTGGTGGTGTCCAGGGGTTACGGAGGAGTTTGTTTATTGTCGAGAAGAGTGCTTTTGGGTTTCCGGAGCCAGAGTGGATAATTTGAGAGTAGTAGGCGGAGCGGGCGTGGGAGAGGGCATCTTTGTAGTGTTGTAGGTGGTCCTTGTAGGCTTGGGAGTGAACTGTGAGACCTGTTTTATTGCGGAGTCTTTCAAGTTGGCGAGCACGAGTTTTCATCAAGCGGAGTTCAGGGGTAAACCAGGGAACAGAATGGGTGAAAGAAACTTTTGGTTTTTACAGGCGCAAGCTGGTCAAGGCAGGAGGAGAGAGTGTGGTTGTAGTAGTCAGTGAGGTCGGAAGGGCTGTGGAGGTCAATGAAGGGAGAAGTGGACATTTTTTCAGAGAGGGTGGATGAGAATGAGGTAGGTGAAAGAGCGTTTAGCTTACGGAAGTTGATAGTGCGATAATGTCTTGGTGTTGGGGTGGGGATGTTGATGGTCATAGTGATGGCTAAGTGGTCAGAGAGGGTGAGGTCGGAGCCAGAGAGATGGTGCAAAATTAATCCAGTGGAGCAGACAAGGTTCAAAATGTGACCACGGATATGCGTAGGAAAGTTGACATGTTGAGTGAGGTTAAAGCAGGTGAGTAAATCAGTGAAGTCAGTGGTTATTGTGGAGTCAGTGGAGTCCATGTGGATATTGAAATCACCAAGGAGGAGGATTGAAGGGGAGAGGGAACATAGCTGGGTCAGAAAGTAGGAGAAGTCAGACAGGAATAATGGGTGTGGTTTGGGAGGGCGGTAGACGACAGCCATGACTGACTGCATGCGACCAGAGAGTTTAAAAGCCAGGTGTTCAAAGGATGAGGATGAGGCGATGGGGATGAGGCTGGTCCTGATGTCTTGACGGTGGCTAACGGCAATTCCACCACCTCGGCCCTCCGAGCGTGGTTTATTGACGTAGGAATATGCATTGGGTGTGGTGAGGTTGAGCGTGTAGTAGTCCAGTGGTTGTTGCCAGGTTTCGGTGAGACAGAGAAAGTCCAGTTTGTTATCCAGGATGTAGTCGTTGAGGATGAGGCATTTGTTGTTGAGGGACCGGGTGTTGAACAGGATGAGCTTGATGTTGTTTTGAACAGCAGGGATGAATTCAGGTGATTTAGCCAGGGTTCGCAGGCAGGAGGTGCGATTTTGTGCGTTGCCGTGACTAGGTGCGCTGGGACGATGAGTGGGAGTGCGCTGAGCCGACCAGAGGACGGGGATGGAGTGACCTGATTGTACATATACAAACTTACGACCGGAGCCACGGTGAATGTACCTGGGTCGTCGGAGGAGTCCATTTGATTTGATGGCAGAGATGCATGATGGGGTGGAGCGGGTATTGAGCAGAAGGAGCCTTGCGGCAGAGTACCGCAGAGCCATGCCAGGCAGGAGCGGAGAGGCGAGCACGAGGCCAAGGTTGAGGAGGTGAAACAATGGTCCCAACGCACGGGAGCAGGCCCAAGGAAACGAAGGAGCCAGGTCGGTGAAGCCAGGAGCAGAGTCGGGACAAAGCAGAGGGCAGACAGGAGCAAAGAGACGATCATGAGGCCAAGGTTGATCACGGCAAAGCGGGAAATGCAGCGGCAATCAACCGCCGCCGCTACAAATCAAGATCACGGCAGGAAAACCGCCACCACACCGCTGTGAAGGACACAACCCACGAGAGCGTGCCCGAGGAAACAGCGAGCAGGCGAAGGAGCCGGGTAGGCGAAGCAGGGAGCAGAGCCGGGACTATGCGGAGGGCAGACTCAATGGCCAAAAAATCCGCACGACCACCAAAAAAGCAAGCCACAGACAGTGGCCCAGTCGAAGAAGCGGCGAGCATGTGATGCCTGCGTCCTCTTCAGACCGGACCGGAAGCGGAAGCCTTTTATATATGAATCAAAAAGAAGATAATTGGTTTTGGTTCGTCCTTTCCGCATATCACGTGGGATTGTGAGTTGGAGAGACGACCGTGATGGTGGGGAGGGGGTTGGCATTCTCTGAAGCAGGGATTCAACCCATGTCCTTATGAAAGGTCTTTGTCCGAGGTCATTATTTTTAACTGTGTGTTTTCATTCATCAGGTTGCGATCGGTGCAGCCGTTTGTGCAGTACCCGGGAAAATAACGTTATACGGGAGTCCAAACCTGAAAATGCTGGAGACAAAAGCTGAAATTGGAAAAACAAAAAAATCAGGGGGTCCCAGGATTACACACCCAAAATATAGTTGCGATCGGTTCAGCCGTTTTTGCGGTACCTTCGAACGGACGGACAGACAGACGGACAGACATTTGGTGAATTATAGAAAGATATGCATTGGAGAAAGGTCCTCCACTTAACCCTTTGATTCCGAATGACGTCAAGTGCCGCAACCCACGTAAAAGTTTTGTGTACGGATGACGTTACTACACGTCATCGTCTATACCTATACATAGATCGTCAGTACGTGGTTGCATTCCCGTACCAAAATGCCAAATTAATCCGGTACCAGGGGTATTTTTATCAAAAAAAAATCCCGTACTCAAAGGGTTAAAAGGGAAGCTACCAGGCATTTTACCGGGCTCTAAGGGACACCATGGTGTCCACGTTCAGAAACCCACCAATCAGGGTGAAAGGGGCGGAGTTACGGGCTCCACCAATGGGGAGCCAGGAGACCTCCAAGATTTCCACCCTCCCCCTTGGAGGGTGAACAAAGGGATTTTAAAGAGATTGATTCTCTCTCTTGGTTCGTGGCATCACAGGCGGTCACAGTTGTGCTGGCTCTTGGACATTGTGGACACTTTGCTCTCTTCCCGGTCTCTCTCTCGCCCCACTGAGGATGTGGACATTAGTGCTCTTGGCTGGTCTTCCTCTCGCAGGCCTCTACACCTGCATTGTTACACTCTGAGCCTGTCTGACTCTGTCTGGATTGTTAGCCTAGCACGTGTGCTCCACTCCTGTGGCATGGGTCACTCTTATGTGCTGACTGACGATCAACCTCACTCTGCCGGACCGTGTTGGGATCGTCACCACCTGCTGGTGCTTCTCAGTGGCAACGGGATGTTTGGCGCCACAAGGAGAGGAGTTTGAGAGCACATCGCCTTTGTGCTATCAGGTCCTTCGTTGTTCGTTACCATCCCCTCCCCCGTGAGAATGTGCTGGGCCCATGTGATGTTTATCCGTAGCAATCGTAATAAGGCGTAGAATAAGCTAAGTTTTTGCTTCTCGTCCCTTTTTCTTTGGTATTAAAATAATCACATTGTAAATATCTGTAATAAATCAAATAAATTGTTAAACGTTTTCCTTTCTCTCTGTCCGTGAATGTCTCTTCTCAATTGATCCGCCATTGTTCGTATCCAGCTTAACATCGACTGAACGGCTTTAGCATTATACCTCTGGCGGTGACCAACAGTTTTGCTCAGCCGTGTAAATTTCCATCAGGGAACAAAGGAAACCGCCGGAGGGTACGTATGGCACGTTCTCCGATTGGCGTTCGTAGTTGCTGATTCGCAACCTGCTAAGTAAGAAGTTATTTGTGCGCGGCAGCCGCAGGTACGGGAAGTTCGGGAGAGAATGGAGGTTAACCCCCTCGTAGTAAACCCAAACCCCGGGCCGTAACACATTCGGTGTCTAGGAGTGGGATCTCTCTGAGCACTGTAACAAATTGGTGCCAGCAGTGAGATTCCGCTCCGGATACCGTAAGGAGTGGGATATTGAGATTCCCCTCTGGATACCGTAACAATATACAGTCACGTGAAAAAGTAAGTACACCCCATGTAAAGTTTTGACTTTTTCAACATATTTCAACATACAGCTATTTGATCTTCATTTCAACAATATTGATAGATAAAGGTGATAAAATATAACAAATATCATTAAACATTTACATTTTCTAGTCCATTGTATAATTTAAATAAACATAAATGCAAATTTCGCATGTGGAAAAAGTAAGTACACCCCTACATTTATCACTACTTCAAATACCTAAAATTAGAATCAGGTGCACCAGCTCAGGTGCAAATGATTAGAACATCATTAGAGAGGATCTTGGAGGAACCTGTCTTATTTAAACCTCAGAAATTTTTGTTTGGTTTGCTCTTTGTTGTTGAATTGTGCGGCGTCACCATGCCTAGATCAAAATAGCTCTCTGAAGCCTTAAGAAAAAAGGTTATAGATGCCGACGAGTCTGGGAAGGGATTTAAAAAGATCTCCAAACAATTTGAAATCAATCATTCGACTGTTCGGAAGATCATCTACAAGTGGAGAAGATTCCAAACAACTGCCAACTTGTTCAGGCCAGGCCGCCCCAGCAAGTTCAGCCCGAGAGCAGACCGCAAGATGCTGAAAGAAGTCTCTAAGAACCCCAGAATGTCATCACGGGACCTACAGGTAGCTCTTGCCACTGTTGATGTCAAAGTGCATGAGTCTACCATTCGAAAGAGGCTGCACAAATGTGATCTACATGGGAGGTGTGCCAGGAGGAAACCTTTGCTGTCCAGAAAGAACATCAGGGCAAGACTAAAGTTTGCCAATGAACACCGAGGCAAAGTCCAGCACTTCTGGAACAATGTGCTCTGGACAGATGAGTCAAAAGTAGAGCTATTTGGCCACAGTACCAGAAGACATGTTTGGCGAAAACCAAAGACAGCATTTGACCACAAGAACCTGATACCAACTGTAAAGCATGGTGGTGGAAATATTATGGTTTGGGGCAGCTTTGCTGCATCGGGGTCTGGGCAACTCACCATCATAGAATCCACTATGAATTCTTCATTGTAACAGAGGGTGCTTGAGGATAATGTGAGGCCATCTGTCGGAAAGTTGAAGCTCAACCGAAGGTGGACCTTGCAACATGACAATGACCCTAAACATATCAGTAAATCCACCAAGGAATGGCTGAAAAGAAAGAAATGGAGGGTTCTGGAATGGCCAAGTCAAAGCCCGGATCTAAATCCCATCGAGATGTTGTGGGGGGATTTGAAGTGAGCTGTGCGTGCAAGAAACCCCTCAAACATCGCACAGCTGAAAGAATTCTGCATGGAGGAGTGGGCAAAAAATTCTCCCAGTCGATGTCAGAAACTGGTAGACAGTTATAAGAAACGCCTACTTGAGGTTGTTTCTGCCAAAGGGGGCAATACCACCTATTAGAGCCAAGGGTGTACTTACTTTTTCCACATGCGAAATTTGCATTTATGTTTATTTAAATTATACAATGGACTACAAAATGTAAATGTTTCATGATATTTGTTATATTATATCACCTTTATCTATCAATATTGTTGAAATGAAGATCAAATAGCTGTATGTTGAAATATGTTGAAAAAGTCAAAACTTTACATGGGGTGTACTTACTTTTTCACGTGACTGTATATATATGCTGCGTTGTAGTGGCGACCCGTTCAGGATTGTGCTCAATAGCCAAAAACTCCTTTGGCAGCTCTATGCATCTGAGGATGCAAAAAGGAGTGGTCATACATGTACATCATTTCAAAACATACCTGGTCACAAACGTGTGCCTCACTGATTGGGTCCTCAGTCGGGGTCCGCAGCATCATCCCGTTTTGGCCCTTCAACCTCGATACGGTTAGCTAAGGTGGGCCAGCAGGGGCACATACAGTATGCCTCCACATGCAGCAGCGACACCGCTATTCACAGGTTCCGTGTATTCGCGAGTGATAAATTGTGACATGCTTCTCTATTCGTGGACATGCGCCCCACAAATTCGCGATTTTTCTGGAGCACAAAAAAAAATTCACGAGCCGTGAGCTTGACACAGTTATAAATCCTATCTTTCACCAACCACACATAAAGCAGCTGGACATACGCAAAAAAACATCTTCTACGAGCGGGGAGCATGACCTGCTTCTGCATTTGCGGCCAGCCGGCCATGTGCTTCTTCATGGCTTTTGTAGCCATGAATTTTAACCACACTATGAGCAAGCTTCGTGGGATGTACCACCAGCTGCGTAACACATCATCCCCCATGAGTTGATGCACATAATGAAAACACTCCATCGTATCTCTCACATGACCTGCTTCTACATTCGCAGCAGTGTGCTTCTCATTTTCAAGGCTTTCGCTGCCTCAAATTTTAGCCGCACGATAAGTGAGAGCTTTGCGGGATGTCCCACCAGCTGCGTAAACAAGTCAACCCTGCAAGTTATGGAATAAAAACACTTCATTAAATCTATTATTGTAATTAGCAATATTATTTTTTTGCTGCAATTAGTTTCTGCATTGAGTACGTTAGTGGTCACCCATGTCCGGAATCTCCACATGGAAAGGATGGAGAAGACTCTCAGCATATGGATCGAGGACAACACACAGAAGAGTATGGCTTTGAGTGTACCTCTCATTCTTGCAAACGCAAAAAGAAAATTCATGCTGATAACCATGATGCTGAATCGTTCCCTAAACCCGCTCACCGAGGACGAGTTGGAGGCCATTCCCAAGGTTTCCAAAGAGGAGGAGGTGGCCAGTGATGACAAAGAGGTGCCCTGGTCTAACCTCACAGTCCAGTTCCTGGGCGAGGTGTTGCAGGACATGCGGGCGATTGCGGACAGGGAGCAAGATGCTGACCCAGTCGTGGAGAGGTACCACAAGTTAAAGAGTGGCTTGGATGATGTGCTGCTCCCGTACAAAGAGCTACATCAAAACCTGCGGCAATCTGCCAGGCAGCTCTCCATTAAACATTTCTTCTGCCCTGCTCCCTCCACCTCAAGACAATCAGCACCTTCTCCTGCCTGTCCTCCCTCCCTCTCAGCGTCCTCACCTGCCTGTCCTCCCTCCCTCTCAGCATCCTCACCTGCTCCCTCTCCTGCCTGTCCTCCCTCCCTCTCAGCGTCCTCACCTGCTCCCTCTCCTGCCTGTCCTCTCTCTCTCTCAGCGTCCTCACCTGCTCCCTCTCCTGCCTGTCCTGCCTCCTTCTCAGTGTCCTCACCTGCTCCCTCTCCTGCCTGTCCTGCCTCCCTCTCAGCATCCTCACCTGCTCCCTCTCCTGCCTGTCCCTCAATGCACTACTTTGCAGCACCATCATTTGGGTCTCCCTCAGAGTTCAAGGGATTCATGGGATTTTAATTCATCACCATCATCATCACCGGCATCATTATCATCATTTGAAAGTTGCATGTGTTTGTAAAATAAAACTTTTAAAGGGTACATGATGGTTTTGTGGGGTTTTTTTTGTTTCACGGTACGGTATGGATAAGCACTTTTAATAAACTGCGCATTCCTTCAATAAATTGGAAATGGTACATGGTGTTGTCCTTCTTTTTTTTTTTTGAAAGCATTTTTTGTGAAACTGTAATCATGTGCATTATGCTGTCGAAAACATTTTAAACTTTAAAAATTATAACCTATCCCCCTTTTCTCCATTGAAACAATGGCACAGCATACATTCACGGAATTTTCCTCGACATCCGCGGGATTTTTGTTAACATTCGCGGGATTTGTCTTGACATTTGTGGATTTTGCCTCACCATTCGCGGTTTGTTCCTTGACATTCACAGAATTTTCGCGATTCTGGAACCAATCACCGCTTTTTCCATTAAAACAATGCACCACCATTCACGGTTTCCCAATTCGCGGCACTTTCCAGGAACGTAACTCCGTTAATAGCGAGATCGAGGTGTGTGTATATATATATATATATATAAAATTAAAAAAAAAATAAAAAAAAATAATATATATACATATATACATATATATATATATATATATATATATATATATATATATATATATATATATATATTGTTACGGAATCCAACGTCGGCCTTCCCCACTTACCAAGGGGGGATTAATCCCCTCGCTTATGACTGACCGACGTGGTCCCGGGGGTATGACGTCACACCCGGTCGGCGCTGGGTAGGGTAGTAGGCCCAAACGTCCTATGACCTAATTCCCAGCGCTTCCCGGCACACGAGGAAATACTCCCCCGCTCACGGCCGCAGCGTAATGGATTGGATGTTTGCGCCGAGCGAAGCGAACTGCGGCGTGAGCCGTTTACCAAGACTAGACCCGATTCTTTACGTTGGCCAAATCGTGCCACAGGTTGTCAATGGGGAAAAGACAAAGACGACAGATGTGAAGAAGAAGAAGACAAAGGCAAAAGGTTGGGAATACGAATACTATTTATTACTACTATTTACACAATTAAAGAAACCAAGGAAGAAGGAAGGATAATAAAATAAACCCTTTATACATCACTGAACATCACTGATAATAAAATAAACATCACTGAACCTCCTCCATGTTTGACACTAGGGAAGGTGTTCTTTTCTTTGAAGGCTTCATTTTGTTTTCTGTAAACATTGAGATGATGTGCTTTACCAAAAAGCACTAATTTTGTCTCCTCTGTCCACAGGACATTCTCCCAGAAGGATCTTGGCTTGTTCAGGTGTGTTTTGACAAACTCCAGTCAGGCTTTCTCATGTCTCGCTATCAGCAGTGGGGTCCTCCTGGGTCTCCTGCCATAGAACCCACTTTCATTGAGTTGGAGACGGATGGTGCGAGTTGAAACTGTCGTACCTTGTGTCTGAAGGTCCGCTTGAATCTGTTTGGCAGTTGATCGAGGTGCTTTCTCCACCATTTGAACAATCCTTCACTGCAATCTTCGATCAAGTTTTCTCTTGAGGCCACGTCTCACCGCATGTGCGGTGCCATGGGCATTCAACTTCCTGATAACATTGTGTACAGTGGACACAGGAACATCAAGATCTCTGGAGATGGACTTGTAGCCTTCAGATTGTCCATGCTTAGCTACAATCTTGTGTCTGACGTTCTCAATAAATTTACTGGTTTTATTTATTTTGTCACATGTCACACACAGTGACACAAAACAGCAGAATGACTCCTTTGCTCTGTTCAAACTGGTTGAATGAGTGATTTTTTTTATATTGCAGGCACCTGCAACTCACCACAGATGAGTTCAAATCCGAAGTAAAGGAGGATCACCTGCTTGAAATATAATTATTTCTAACAACTTCTAAAATGTGCCAATAATATTGTCCGGGCCATTTCAGGATTTCTGTGTGGAATAAGCTCAAATTTAGTAATTTTTTCAGATTTTGTTTGTTTTCTTCCACCGAAAACCAAAGAAATACATATGTGCACACAAAAATATTTTTTTATTTTAATAATTTTCTGGAAGAAATGGTGCATTATTTGAAAAAGGTGCAAGGGTGTCAATATTTTTGGCCATGGCGGTATATATATATATATATATATATATATATATATATATATATATATATATATATATATATATATATATATATATATATATATATATATATATATATATATATATATATATGTATATGTATATATATATATATATATATATATATATATATATATATATATATATATATATATATATATATATATATATATAAAAAACACAGTTTGTGTTTGTGTGTGTAATGTTTACCGATAGACTCCTAAACGGAGAGGCTTACGTGCTTGATATTTGACATAGACATGGCCATTGAGCCTGGGACGAACATGGCCGAACTCAAAATATTTGACGATCCATATTTTTTATTCATATTTACCTCAGCACATTTCAGCGAAGTACCCGCTAATCTCAGCCGGTTCCAGAGCAGCTCGCTGATTCGCTCAGAGCGATCACGTGATGTTCCATTCCCGCCACCAGACTGATTCGCTCAGAGCGATCACGTGATGTTCCATCCCGTCACATGTCACACGTTTTTTCACCTTTTATGCGATCGTGTTTTGTATCGATTTTGTGCGATATGAATTAAATGTCTTTGAAACAGCTGTGAAACGTCTTTCCACAACCCTTCCGTAACCGATTGGAGCAGTTTATTGCCGCACAAAACGAGATCCGCGAAGCGAGTTGGTCGAGTCGTGCTGACCAAGATGGCGACACGGCGGCTTCACTTTTCACGGAGTATGAGTGTTCTATATATTTTCAATTCAGTGCGCCCGTGATTTGTGGCATAGACATGACCATTGGGCCTTCACGGTGTAATTTGTGCGAGGCTTTTGTCCGAGTGAGCTTGAGTCGAGAGGGCGAATGTACGGGTTGGGAATGTACGGGTCTCCCTTCCCCCGCCCGGCAACGCCGGTACTGGAGGACGTCACAGGATCGGTGAGTCTCCAAAATCCGCTTCGTGCTGTTCCGAATATGCAGGACTATGTCCGATTGTTGTGCTGCTCTCCGACCATGAGAACTGCAACGTCATTGTTGACTGGCCATCCCCTTCCCTCCCCCCTTCCCCCTCCTCCCCCTCCTTCCCCCCTTCCCTTCCCCCTCCACCCTACCCCCTCCACCCTACCCCTCCCCTTCTCCCCTCCCCTCCCCCCTCCCCTCCCCCTCCATTTTCCCCCTCCCCCTCCCTTTCCCCCTCCCCCCTCCCTTCCCCCTACCCCCTCCACCCTACCCCCTCCCCTTCTCCCCTCCCCCTCCCTTTTCTCCTCCCCTCCCCCACCCTTCTCCCCCTCCCCCCCTCTTCTCCCCTCCCCCCCCGTTCCCCTCCACTCCCCTCTCCTCCCCCGCCCAGCAATGCCGGGTACTTCTGCCGGGTCCCCCTTCCCCCTCCCCGTCCCCCTCCCCCTCCCCCATTCCCCTCCCCATTCCCCTCCCCCTCCCCCCCTCCCCCCTCCCCCTCCCCCCTCCCCTCCCCCTACCCCCTCCCCTCCCCCCTCCCCCCTCCCCTCCACCCCTCCCTCCTCCCCTCCCCCCCGTTCCCCTCCCCTCCCCCGCCCGGCAAAGCCGGGTACTTCTGCTAGTATATATATATACAGACTTGGCATTTAATATGGAATATTTTTTTTTCCTTGACCTGGGTTTACTTTCTGAACTCAGTATATCAATCTGGTGAGTTTCTTTTACCCTTCGGTGATGTCTTTGTTGAAAGAATCATGTCACTGATTGTCTTTCGCAGCAAGAAGTCAATAACAGGATTATATCACAGGTGGTGTGACAATATGTAAGGACAGGTACATTTGACGATTGGCTTCACAGTCGGGTATATAAGGGTTGTTGCGTTCTGTATTAG
>NC_136261.1:75665616-75677550 GCF_964187855.1 Myxine glutinosa | reverse complement strand
CTGCTGCACATCTACAAAAGTTATTGCCGCTTCCTCTGGAGATGGTCCGTCAACTTGTCAATGCTGTTTGTCATGGAGTGGTGGCTTTATGAAATTCTGGCATGAAACAGCGTGTTATTGCTCGCCAGTATGGCATCACTCAAGGTCAGGTGTCTTAGATCCTGAAACGAAATGCTCAGAGGGGTGTCCCTACTCCAATACCGAGGCCAGGACATCCACATGGAACCAAAAGGAGAGATGATCGCCAGCTGCACCGGTTAGTCTGCAATGGCCGTACCAAGTCAGCTAATCGGCTTAGGGTTGAGTGGCAGCAACTGACAAATGTGCCTGTATCCAGAAGGCTAGTCAACCAACGACTGGTTCAAGCAGGCTATCGTGCCAGGCGTCCCCTGAGAAAGGCACACCTGACCAGACAACACAGCCAGCGCCGATTGCAGTGGGCCAGAGAGCACCGTCAATGGCAGCCAGGACACTGGAATCACGTGACCTTCAGTGACGAGTCTAGATTTCTGGTCTATCGTCAAGATGGCCGCATCCGAGTGCGCAGACAAGTGCATGAAGCCCACAACGAAGATTGTATAGTGCCAAGAGTCCAAGCTGGAGGTGGTGGGGTGACCGTTTGGGCTGCTTTTCATGCAGGGGGAAAAACTGACCTGGTTGTTCTGAATGGAAACCTGAACCAGTTCAAGTACAGGGTCATTCTGGAAGAAACATTGCTTCCATTTGCTCGTGCAGCCTTTCGAGGAAACTTTGTCTTCCAAGATGACAATGCACGGCCTCATCGTGCTCGCATGATCCAAAACTTTCTTGCTGACCGTGGTGTAGAGCATATGGAGTGGCCTGCCATGTCCCCGGATATGAATCCGAAAGAGAACTTGTTGGCAGAATTAACGCGTCAAATCGACAACTTGGACCAGCAGCCTACCTCTGTGCGTGAATTGCAGCAGACTATTGTCACTGCATGGCAGGCGATTCCTGTCCAAACCTTTGCAAATCTCGTGAACAGCATGCCTCGACGTGTACGTGCTCTCCTGAATGCTCGTGGGCGTTACACGAAGTACTGAACTGTAATTTTGCTGTCCGTAATCCCAGTCATAATTTAGCTTTTGTTTTTGTTGAAATTTTTTTTGGCTAATGTGCAAAATAAAGAGATACTTCTGGAAAACGTACAGAAGTTTAACACAGTACTGTCCGTGAATTGAGTTCGATGTCAGTTTACATCACTTTCAAGGATCAATTTATTTGCTTCGAAATGTCAAATGTGGTTTTTGTTTCTTTTAAAGGTCACATTGACAAAATCTAGAATAATTTCAACATAATTCCAATGAACTTTTGGTTCTAAGTCATCTTGAAAAGTAAGTTCACCCCCACAAAAAAAACATCCATATTAAATGCCAAGTCTGTATATATATACTGTGATATCTATACTGTGAGTCTATCTATACTGTGAGTCTATCTCTTTATAGACTCGAAAGAGAAGTATCTCTTTATTTTGCACATTAGGCAAAAAAATTTTTTTTAACAAAAACAAAAGTTAAATTACGAGTGGGATTACGGACAGTAAAATTACAGTTCAGTACTTCGTGTAACCCCCACGAGCATTCAGGAGAGCACGTACACGGTGAGGCATGCTGTTCACGAGATTTGGCAAGGTTTGGATAGGAATCGCTTGCCATGCAGTGACAATAGCCTGCTGCAATTCACTCACAGAGGCAGGCTGCTGGTCCAAGTTGTCGATTTGACGCATTAATTCTGCCCACAAGTTCTCTTTCGGATTCATATCCAGGGACATGGCAGGCCACTACATATGCTCTACACCACGGTCAGCAAGAAAGTGTTGGATCATGCGAGCACGATGAGGCCGTGCATTGTCATCTTGGAAGACAAAGTTTCCTCGAAAGGCTGCACGAACAAATGGAAGCAATGTTTCTTCCAGAATGGCCCTGTGCTTGAACTGGTTCAGGTTTCCATTCAGAACAACCAGGTCAGTTTTGCCCCCTGCATGAAAAGCAGCCCAAATGGTCACCCCACCACCTCCAGCTTGGACTCTTGGCACTATACAATCTTCGTTGTGGGCTTCATGCACTTGTCTGCACACTCGGATGCGGCCATTTGACGATAGACCAGAAATCTAGACTTGTCACTGAAGATCACGTGATTCCAGTGTCCTGGCTGCCATTGACGGTGCTCTCTGGCCCACTGCAATCGGCGCTGGCGGTGTTGTCTGGTCAGACGTGGCTTTCTCAGGGGACGCCTGGCACGATAGCCTGCTTGAACCAGTCGTTGGTTGACTAGCCTTCTGGATACAGGCACATTTGTCAGTTGCTGCCACTCAGCCCTAAGCCGATTAGCTGACTTGGTACGGCCATTGCGGACTAACCGGTGCAGCTGGCGATAATCCCTCCTTGTGGTTCTGCGGGGACGTCCTGGCCTCAGTATTGGAGTAGTGACACCCCTCTGAGCATTTCGTTTCAGGATCTTTGACACCTGACCTTGAATGATGCCATACTGCCGAACAATAGCATGCTGTTTCATGCCGGAATTTCGTAAAGCCACCACTAAATGACAAACAGCATTGTCGAGTTGACGGACCATCTCCAGGGGAAGCGGCCATAACTTTTGTAGACGTGCGGCAGTTGTTTTCCACGAATACAGAACGCAACAACCCTTATATACCCTATTGTGAAGCCAATCGTCAAATGTACCTGGCCGTACATTTTGTCACGCCACCTGTGATTTAAACCTGTTATTGACTTCTTGCTGCGACAGACAATCAGTGACATGGTTCTTTTAACAAAGACATCACCGAAGGGTAAAAGAAACTCACCAGATTGATATACTGAGTTCAGAAAGTAAACCCAAGTCAAGAAAAAAAAAATATTCCATATTAAATGCCAAGTCTGTATATATATTGTTACGGTCCGCGGTTAAGGATGTTATATTTGCCGAGCGGAGCCCCCGCGACCTAACAGTTTCCCCGATTCACCCAAACGTTGGCCCGATTCAATGTGCTATTGAATTGTTTCAACATGTGGCCACATGGCCACAGCTATTCAATGTGGAAAACTCTAAAACGACCGAATGTAAAGAGGAAGAAGAAGACGTACAGAAGAGTAACGGGATTTATTATTTACACACACAAGCAAAAAGGAGCAGTCACGGTTATGTACAGGGACATGAAAAAGCAGGTGACACAGTGAAAATTACTAGCTTATACAGACTTAATTGACTACCCAGGACAGAACAAACAGAAACGGACTCACACGGGGAATTGCAGAGTGGATTGGCTGGAAGGAGAGCGAGGTCCAAACGGGTCCGGCAGCACGATCGGCTCGTTGGGCAGCCGCCGTCCCTTCGCGGCCCTGCTCAAAACCGCCGTCCAGGCCCCAAACGGCTGTCGAGTGTTGTTGCTGCTGTGGACGCTGCTGCTGCTGCTGCTGTGGACGCTGCTGCTGGCGAGCAAGGCGACGAATAGCAGGCTTTGTGCTTCCCTGGATGATCTCCTTTCTCTCTCTCGGACCTCACAACCCAGCTCTCTCTTTTGCACCTCACCACGCAGCTCAGCCTTGGACCTCACAACTCAGCTCTTGTCATAGCTCATCTCTCATCTCTTGGGGAACGTCCCGCGGCGGGTTATATAGGCCCCGCCCCTCAACCTTCGCGAACCTCCTTGATGTTTCTCTCCACACCCTCTCCAAGTCCAACCCCTTGTTCGTGGTTGGTTGAGTGGGGCTGACTCACTCCTCCCCTCTATGACGAGGTGGGGACCCGCCTTTCTTCCCCAACCCTGCCTCGTGGTCAATGGCGGCAATTGTTGGTTGGCAATGCGAATGGCAATTGACGAAAGGGGAAATGGAGGTTTTTGGGAATGGGAATGAAGGGAATCTATCTTTTTGACTTGGTGCAATGGAGTGTCATGTTAATGGACGACAAAGCCTTAATCTAAAACACATAATAAAGATATAAGCTACTGAACAAGGGTTTTATCGTGTCCTTCAATGTGTGCTTTATTGAATTAACTACCGGGACGCCCTTTTAACCTTTACACAACACTGGAGGCAGGAGGGGCCAGAATCAACCAATTTACTATACAATACAAAAAAACATAATCCTCATATCCGCAACAATATATAGTCTTGTAAATAATTCTAAAATACAATTCCACTTTGACATTATGGGGTATTATGTGTAGAAAAACACATCTCAGTTTAATTCATTTTAAATGCAAGCTGTAACCCAACAAAACGTGAAAGAAGTCAAGGGCTGTGAATACTTTCTGAAGGCACTGTATATATCGTATACTGTATACATTACTGGAGAGAATAGTACAGGATTGTATGTGCTTTTGGGAACCATTATTTATTTATATACACTTTACCATCTCCACTACCAACAAAAACTTTGGATTATTTCTTTATACCAACTTATCTCGACGACCAACATACACCACTTTGAATTTTATATTTTTTTGTATACCTTTTACCATACAACTACCAACATACTACCGTTGTTTTTCTTAAAGACTGCTTATCAGATGTACAGTACTGCATGTAAGCTTTTTCCTCAGAAAAAAAACAAAATAACTTTCTCATATTATAAATTAATGCATAAGGTTCCTTTTAGTAAGGGAACATATGAAAATCTGTTAACTAAATTGTTACCAAAAAATTTCTTCACCAATATGTTTGTAAAGGTGTGTAATAACATGTGTTAAAATGTTGAAGGTCAACTCCCGTGGGAAACCCAGAAAAAAAGCTGTTGAATTCGGGTACCGAAAAATTATTTTCGAGAATTTTTATTTTTTTTAATCGGCCCTTAAGTAACTTATGAGGGGTCAAATAAGGGTTTTTCATGATTCTGAGTTGATTGTTAACATTTATATTTCACCACAGACACTCCTTTGTGGAAAAATAATTTCTAATTACATATTAGTGTGCTCTGCTATTTATTACACTAAAAGTGTGCTCTGCTTTGCATCATTAGCATGGATTCTCTTCATCCAGCCATTCCAGTTGGAGTGTGGGAACTCAGGATCGTTGGCTTTGATCACCCACCCCGCTGCCCAGAGTGTGTCAACTGGAGTGAGGAGTGGCTGATCATGAGCCAGGGAGGAGGAAAGCTCAGCGAGGGGGAGAAACATGATCGCGTTCGTTCCTATCTGTTTCCTGTTCGTAAATGGAATAATCTTTACTTCAGTTCCTCTCAGGATCTTAGCTTTGTCGAGTGCCTTCAACTTCACCCGGGGGAAAGCTGCTGTTGTCTGTGGATCTGGCAAAGGTGGTGCCGGAGAGGTGACTTCGATCCAACCCATTGAGTGAAAGGGAGTGTTTCCATGAATAGAGACAATGTTTAAATCTATATTGTCTCCAACAAACTGAGTGACTGCATTGTTTGTTTCCCCAACCTCCATAAAGACCACCTGATCATTACTTGACAATTCACTTTCACTGGCTGGCACTTTGGCTGTCATCACTGATTGATCCTCAAGCGCAGCATCAACCGCAACCTCATCATTGATCTGTTCATCGGTTTCCTCCACAATGGTGTCAAGAGTGCCAGAAGTATCTGGAACATCATCTCCACTCCTACTATTAAGGAAGCAGTATTTGTAGTTTTGTGTCTCCGTGTAAGACTCAGTGTATCCCAGTCGGTGGAACTTGTTGAGCATCCATTTTGACCCAAATCTATGATCAAGTTGTATGGCAAGCCCCATTTGGTGTGGCAATACTCCAGACCGAGGTCGACGACAGGCCTTAATAAAATTCTGCCCCCAAACGGCAACTCTTTCGTCTGTCTTGACAATCGGTCTCAAGAACATCTGAAGGCTTGCAGGAACAAGTGTCAGCTGACTATCGATGTCAGTCATACTGTGTGTGGTGGGGTATGACTTTGGACCTAAATCAATCAAGGCAATATCATTGGATATGAACTTGAGTGCCGTCTTTATGATCTGAGTCTTCTCATCTCCATGGTCAAGATTAGCATGATGCGCTCGCAGAATATTGTCGGTGCCATCTTTGAGACAGAGTACATCTGCCCTTCTTTCCTGTGTTGTGAAATACAAGGTGTCTTCGTATTTCTCTAGAAGTTTTATCTTTAGCCAATGCTTTGAATAAGAAAGGCTCTTCTCTGGTGACTGATCAAACTCCTGCAGCTTTTCATGGACTTGGTCCATGTTCATTACCCCATGCTCTAATTCTGAGTCTAACCATTCGCAGAATTCAATAAAAACTGCCTCTCGCTCCTCATCAATACTCCTCTGTCCTCTCTTCCTTTTTCCTTCCTCATCAGTCTTGGACAAACTGTCACCTCTCGCAAACATAAGTTTGCATCGCAAATGGTACAGTGTTTCTTCTGCTACCAAGTCGTTGATCTCTTCCAGGCGTCCAGTGACTTCAGTGCCCCAGTCATCCCCGCGACTCCGTGCTGTCTTCAGCAAGCTTGCCTTCAGTGTATCTGCAGTCAAATTATCTGGCACTCTGTATTTCTTTCTAGCTTGTGCTGGATTATTTTTGTAGAGCTGGGCTGGTTGGTTGCAAAGAATGCATACATCCTTATACAGGAGGTCAACTGACTGTGATCTTCTCGAACTGCAGCCAGTTGATGAACTGAACTCACAAGTAGTGCGTCTTCTCTTCAACTTTGATGACTCTTTCTCTGCCTTTGATGCTTGAGCTGACTTCTTGGTGGTTGCAACAAAGTTGTTGTACAGATCATTTTTACACTTCTGGTGGTACCTCAGTTTTCCTTCCTTTTGAGCCTCCTTCATACGTTCCACAACAGTAACATTTTCGACAGTTTCTGCTTGTTTCAATAAAGTTGAGTATCCCTTTGGAGTTGCCTGTATGAGCCTTTCAGCTGGTGTATCCGAGCGTGCACAGATGAAGCAATTGAGCACAGGTGGAGTAACGTCTTCATCCATATTGCTAGACTCCATGTCCTGCAAAGTAGAAAATGAGATATATTTAGAAATTATTTTTCCACAAAGGAGTGTCTGTGGTGAAATATAAATGTTAACAATCAACTCAGAATCATGAAAAACCCTTATTTGACCCCTCATAAGTTACTTAAGGGCCGATTTAAAAAAATAAAAATTCTCGAAAATAATTTTTCGGTACCCGAATTCAACAGCTTTTTTTCTGGGTTTCCCACGGGAGTTGAACTTCAACATTTTAACACATGTTATTACACACCTTTACAAACATATTGGTGAAGAAATTTTTTGGTAACAATTTAGTTAACAGATTTGTGAAATATCTCATAAAATGCCCTTACTATTTACCTGGTGTAGTCATTGGAGGAGGATTTATAAATACCTGCAGAGTTAAAACAACAGGTTGAGTGAATGTTGGAAAATACTGAATTTATTTTTCCTATCCAGCATTAAGGCTTATGGAAGAGCTGCTGCTATTACTACTACTACCACTACTACTACTGCTACTACTACGACTACTACTACTACTACTACTACTACTACGCCACGCCACGCCATTTTGCTGCTCCTCGAGCCGTGCTATTTTCGACATTTGCTCCTCATCCTCCTCCGTTTTCGTTTGTATTTTTGGTTTATTTGGATTATTTGAACTGAGTTGGTTCATTTTGTGATTTTACTTTGACGTCCCGTTTGAGTTATTAGCCCTTTGTGTTCGGGCCTAGCCGCGGCGTGCGGCCGCACCCGTGTGGGACTAGTTTTGCCGCGCCCGATTTGTGGCGTATCACAAACTGTTTGACTTCCTTGTTTTTGCTTAATCGCCCTCGACTTTCTGTGCTAAATTTGCATAGTTTTGGCGATTAAGCCGATAAGTTATTTGCTCAACGCGCGTTTGATTATCCTTTTGAGTTAATCATTAGCATACCGGTACGGTCGTGCTGAAATAAGCAAAAGCTCGCGAACGAGCTCATTGGTATTTTTTTTCTCATTTTCATTTGACGGGAAATATACCGTTAATAGTAATCATGCCTCTGGATGGTACATGGCAGGGATGGCCGCTACTACCTCTGGTGCAGGTGGAAACCGCCCTGCCCACCCGTTTAAGACGTTAACAAGGAAGCACGGGGTGAAATGCGAGTTGGGACGAATCACCCAAATAGAGGCCTATGTAAGAGCACTCGCTAGTGTGGTTGATCCAGCAACGATAGTTGCAGCCTCGAAAATGTATGGACAAGCTGTGTTCTTTCTTAACTCAGAGGCTGCAGCAAACAAAGTCATTGAGAAAGGGATTAGTGTGGGAGGACTCTTTGTACAAGTCGAGCCGCTCTCAAGTCTTGGTACAAGGATAATTATATCTAATATACCTCCTTACGTGCCTGACAATGTCGTGGTGCCTTTCCTGGAACGACTGGGAGTGTTGAGATCACCCATCAAGCCTGTGTCTTTGGGCTGTCATGAGCCCTCCCTACAACATGTCTGGTCTTTTAAAAGACAAGTATCCATTGAATTGGGAAAGGAGGCTGAATGTGAGGGGTCGTTTGTTATTCCTTTTGACGGAAAGAATTACAGGGTGTTTTATATGACAAACGAACCCCGTTGTTTTGTATGCAAAGCGAAGGATCACAGGAGAGCAGACTGCCCCACTATCATTAAAGAGGTTGCAGCTCCTCAACGTCCAGATCAGCCTCGAGAGGATCCCAGCGTCACTGAAGGTAACCTAAGGGAGGCGGCTGCTCCTTTGTGCTCGAGGGCAGAGGCCCCTCAAGAAAGTTCTATACCAGCTTCTCATCCCATCTCTTCTGCTGCCATAAATCAATGGCAGGCAGTGGGAGCAGGGAAGGCAAAGAGAGCACAGAAGAGGAAATCAGAACCCGCAGAGGATGGGACCACGGAACACCCTGGTACAATTGAGGATGACACGGGAAGTAATGTGTCAAAGGGATTTGTAAGGCCTAGTATTCTGAAGGAGAAAAGAGTGGTAACCCAATCTGAAGAAATGGAAGAAGAAGAAGAGGAAACTATTCATCAAACGACAGGATATGGAGAGTCTTCTCTCTCAGATCCACCAAAAGACAGTTTGAAGAATGAACAGGAAGGGAGACCGTCAGATAGTAAACCCAGCATGGTAAAGACAAACAACATAGAGGTATCTGACTTGACAGGGCCAAACGATACTGTGATGTTGGTTCCTGAGAAAATGCATCCAATAATAACAACTGCAACGAAGCTTCAAAATAAACCAGGGATTGAAACATCTACAAGAGCAGTTCTGAACCGAAGGATTAACACCGAAGTTTCAAAGGATGCTGAAGTAGCATTCATCGGTGGGACAGACAGAGAGAGGGAACCAGACACACAAGCATCAATAAAGTTGCTGGCACTGACCGACATCTCAGGTGATGTCACTTCACTCACTGTTGGCGCAGAAAGGGGAATAGTTGAGCACATCTCTATTTTACCACCCCAAAAGGTTGGATCTCCTATACCAACTGAGGAGGAGGCATCCACTCCCACAGGTGAAGCAACGTCCGCCACATCAGAGCCAAAGGAGCGTTCCTCTGCGCCAGACGATTATGCCAAGTCAGCCTTGAGAGACGACATGGCAGAAGACTTGACACATTGTACAAGTACACCAAAGGAGAAGGATCTTGAACCTCCAGACAGCGATGATGAGGAAAGTATTGGTGATGGGGAAGACTATCAAGGGTCACTAACTGGTTTAGAGACAGACCTACCTGCAGGACGCCATTCCTGCATTCCCAGCCAGGAGATACTCGAGTTCCTGGAACAAAGCTTGCATAGCAGGAAGAAAGTGGAAAATGCGCTGAAACGGTGGAAAGATTATGACTTGCTAGTGCATTCCTTGTATGTACTAAGGAGAGAGGGACATAAAACAAGGACTTCAGGCTCGGCCGAACAAGCCCGAGTCAGGAAGTTTCTAGCAAAGCTGTTGAGTTACAGGCCTGAATATAAATTGGTTTAAGATGATGAATTTCACAGAAACAAAACTCTCAATACAATAATGACATCAAACTTACGAATAGGATCATTGAATGTCAATGGCTGTAAGGATGCATTCCGTGTGCACCAGGTATTGTCATTCTGTGTGAAGGAAAAACTTGAAGTAACCTTTTTGCAGGAAACCCACACGACCCCAGAGGCTGCATCTCGATGGGAAAACCAATGGGAAGGTTTGGCCTTTTTCAGTCACCTAACGGACACATCTTGTGGAGTGGCTACCCTCTTTTCACCAAAGAGGAAACCTGAAATACTTGTCGTAAAGGAAGCCAGTGTGGGGCGGTTGCTACATATAAAAGCCAAGTTTGAAAAATTTGTTGTCAATTTCGTCAACATTTATGCACCTTGTGTAGGAGTTGCAAGGGGGATTTTCTTCAACCGGTTGCAGAGATTCATGCTCACCTTGCCTGGTGAAGAGTGTGTAATTATTGGAGGAGACTTTAATTGCACTCTAGACCCCTCCCTTGATCGAATAGGTCAGGAGCCGCATAATCCCTCTGTTAGAATATTACAACAAACCATAACACTGTTAAACTTGAGAGATACTTGGCACATACAACACCCCACAGACAGAACATTCACGTATGCGAGTATCAGAGGTGGTCATATATCACAATCCCGGCTCGACAGAATTTACGTGTCTCACCGTTGGTGTAAGAGTGTCAGTGACTCCGGCATAAAAGTTGCCCATTTCACAAATCACAACTTGGCCTGGATTAAGTTTTCCCTGGCGGAAACAAGGCGAGGCCCTGGCTTGTGGCACCTGAACAATGCTTTAAGTCAGGATGAAGCCTTTTTGTCAATCTTTTGAATTTTTGGCAAGCCTGGAGGAATAAAAAAGGAGATTTTTGCTCACTTGGATTCTGGTGAGATGTAGGCAAGGTACGATTGAAATTGCTATGTCAGGAATACTCGTATGGTTCGAGCAAAATACTTGGGGTAGGGATCAAAAGACTGGAAGAGGAACTGCTGCACCTTGAGAAGCACCTGACCACCCTTACCTCTACTGAACTGCAGGCATACGAAGAAAAGAAGACCACCCTTAAAGCATGTAGTCGTGTGAAGGCAAGAGGGGCATATGTGCGCTCTCGTTTGCAGTTTATTTCTGAGGATGAATATGTCCTGAATTATCTCAAAGGGGTGGAAAAAGGCAAAGGTCAATTCAGGACTATATCGAGTGTTCTCGAAGAAGATGGTCTCTTGCTCAATGGCTCGGAGGGTGTTCAAAAACGAATTAGAGCCTTTTATGCTCAGCTATATTCGGGTAAGAGCACAGATGCAGGTGCAGGTGGCACTTTGTGGAGTAGTCTTCCTGAAGCCTCTGTAGAAGACCAGGAGCAGCTGGAGACTCCATTATCTCTGGAAGAATTGAAAACCGCCCTGCACAGCCTATCAAGAGATAAATCCCCCGGCATGGATGGCTTATTATGTGAATTCTATACAAAAGTATGGGACTTGGTTGGACCTGATTACCTAAGCGTAGCTCAGGAAGCATGTGATACAGGTATAATGCCCCTTTCTTGGCGTCGAGCGATGCTGGTCTTGATTCCCAAGGAGGGTGACTTGAGAGACTTGAAGAATTACCGCCCTGTGTCTCTGCTGTGTGTGGATTATAAGGTCATGGCTAAAATGTTGTCACGCCGTCTCGGACCAGTCCTGACAAAATTAGTCAGCCCGGACCAATCTTATGCCATTCCAGGCAGGACAATACATGACAACATATCCCTTGTCAGAGACCTGATACAGTATGCGGACATGACTCGGTCTCAAGTCGGATTTCTTTCCTTGGATCAGGAGAAAGCCTTTGACCAGATGAACCATGAGTATCTGTTTGAAACCTTGCTAACATTTGGGTTGGGGAGGAGATTTGTAGGCATGATTCAGACGTTGTACATGTCGGCAGAATGCCGAGATAAAGTCAACGGTTTCTTGCTCGCGCCCTTTCCATTTGAGAGAGGAATAAGACAAGGATGTCCCCTGTCCGG
>NC_136261.1:75643116-75660616 GCF_964187855.1 Myxine glutinosa | reverse complement strand
GGAGAAGGAAAATAAATAATTTGGTCAAAATGTCAAAAGGTCAAAGGTCAGCATCATATAAAATCGTCAATTTTCATCCGATTGACCTGAAATTTCAAGAATTTGCATGTTGGGTCACAGAATTGGTTCACCAATCAAAAGCTAGAAGCTGATTATTTTTTGATCTAAAGCTCAAAGGTCAAGGCTGCATAAAGTCATCAATTTTCATTTTGTATTTTTTAAACTGTTTTCGTTATTTTGAGCATTTGGAAGAAGAAGAAGACGTCTGATACAAATGGACGCAGATGGGCTTTGCATTTTCAGATGCTTTCTCGTTATGACTTGTAATACCGGCTCTCACCAGGTGGCGCTATAACTGTCTTGCTAGCATTACTTGGTGTACGTTAAATATCTCACAGTGTCTTTCACCGAAGAATAGACGAGTCATCGCTGGCACTTTGAACAGACAAAATTCCTGCCTTCAGTCAAACTTCATGTCTTGCCAGCTGATTCGTGAAAGACTTCAGCCGAAAACATAACCTGGGCGACCCCACGAGAAGGTGGGGATCATTGTAGTGTAGCAGCATAGCAAACCTGTTGTGCATTTTGTGATACAAGCACCAAATTTGGCACAAATGTACATTAATATGTTGCGAACATTTTCAGATATTGGGCCACTTGAAATTCCGTAATTTTTTTTTTCAAATTTTTTCAAATTTCATAATTTCAAATTTTTCGGGTGACACCGTCACAATTTCGGTCTTCGAGGCCGGCCGATATAGTGGGGCGGCTTAGCCCAAATATTCAAAAGAATTGTGCATTTTGTGATACAAGCACCAAATTTGGCACAAATGTACATTAATATGTTGCGAACATTGTGTGGTCAGCAATGAAGATGAGAGTCTGAATTACATGTATGCAAAAGACCTTGTGAACCAGTGAAGCAAATACACGGGTAAGCATGAATTAAATCTAGGGCATGATATAATTTCCATGATGTTTACCTCTACACTCAATGGTGGAAGGAGGTAATGTTTTGATCCCAGCTTGTCTGTATGTCTGTTTGTCTGTTAGTCCACAAAATTCCAGACAAAGCTTGTAGTAGTGGTAGTTGTAGTGGTAGTGGTGATAACAGAAATTGTTATATAGAACTGAACTTATATTATTATTATATGCAGAAAATAACTTCATTTCTATATGCCCTGCAGTGGACAGGTTAATTGGTTTATGCACTGAAGGGGTCACCCTGGTGTGCACTGCTGTGTTCTGCCTCACTGAGTTGTTCAGGTATGATGTACTCAGCACAAGCTTCCGGTCGGCCCGGAGGTGGGGGTGCGGGGCCTGTCACGGAACGTCAAAACAAACGGCCTGCCGGGGCCGCCCAAAAGTCGGGCGTGAGGGGCGCGTCCACTAATGGAACGCCTCTCGCTTCCCAGATCGAGGGCCACGTGGTCAGGAGAACCTCGTCCCTTCCGGTCACACTTTGCCTATCGGCCGGCCTCGAAGACCGAAATTGTGACAGTGTCACCCGAAAAATGTGAAATTACGAAATTTGAAAAAAATTGAAAAAAAAAATTACGGAATTTCAAGTGGCCCAATATCTGAAAATGTTCGCAACATATTAATGTACATTTGTGCCAAATTTGGTGCTTGTATCACAAAATGCACAATTCTTTTGAATATTTGGGCTAAGCCGCCCCACTATTGGGGCCGTTAAAGTAGAAGTACTTGCATTATCACAGTAGTCCAAAATTATTTTTTGTAAGTTGTTTCTATTAATATCATTATTAATCATTATTGTTACTAGCATGGATCGGCTCGCTACGCTCGCCTCACCACACGTCACTACAGAAACACAGGCTTGTTTTAACTGAGGATAATGACCTGACTGAATTTGAGTTACTGTGTTGTCATGATTTACACCAATCATAATACAAACATTTCTTTTGTACAAATTTATTTGTAATATTGGTGATATTATTTATTTTCAATTTATTTGTCCAAGTGGTCTAAACCTCTAAATGGCCAAGGATCCAGGCTGGTCTAATGGGTGGTCTTATGGGTCTTTGGGGTCTTATGGGTCTTCGGGGTCTTATGGGTCTTTGTTTGTTTTGGGTATTTTGAGTATTGTGCATCTTTGGGGTCTTCTGGGTCCTCTGATATTTTGGGTCTTTGAGGTCTTTGAGGTATTTTGGGTCTTCTGGGTCATCTGGGTCTTTAATGGTCTTTGGGGTATTTTGGGTCCTCAAGGATTTTTTGGTTCTTCAGGGTATTTTACGTCTTTTGGGTTTTTAAGGGTATTTGGGGTCATTTTTGGTCCTTTTTGGTCTTCAGAATCTTTTGGATTTTCATGGTCCTTTGAATCTTCAGAATCTTTAAGAATCCTTAAGAGTCTTTTGGGTATTTAAGGGTCGTGGTGGTCTTAAAGGTCTTCGGGGACTTAAAACGTATTCAAAGGTCTAAAGGTCTCAGCAGTCTAAATTGTCGAAAGGTATATTCCAACAGTACATAATTAATAAACGTACATAATTATTGTCCCCCGTCGCACAGCGGAGCGAAAGGGGGACTATGGTTTTCCCCTCCGTCCCTCCGTCCGTCCGTGCGGGCGTGCGTGTTTGCGTGTGGGCATTCGTGCATGCGTGCGGGCGTGCGTGCATGCGTAAGCGAAGGACCGCATTCAAATTTGGTGTGTGGGTGCAACCCACGTCAAAATCCAAGATGGCCGCCGCCATGTATGTCTGATGCCATGTATGTCTGAACCTTGTGAGATGAATATCTTGAAAAATAAGCGAAGTACCAACTTCTAATCTGGTGTGTGGGTGTATCTCGGCATAAGGAAGAACGCTATTGAAAATTGGGTCGCCACGTCAAAATCCAAGATGGCCGCCGCCATGTATGTATGAACCTTGTGAGATGAATATCTTGAAAAATAAGCGAAGTACCAACTTCTAATTTGGTGTGTGCGTGTATCTTGGCATAAGGAAGAACCCTCTTGTAAATTGGGTCGCCATGTCAAAATCCAGATGGCCGCCACCATATATATGTCTGAACTTTGTGAGTGAAATATCTTGAAAAATAAGCAAAGTACCAACTTCTAATCTGGTGTTTGGGTGTATCTAGGCATAAGGAAGAACCCCATTGAAAATTGGGTCGCCACGTCAAAATCCAAGATGGCCGCCGCCATGTATGTCTGAACCTTGTGAGCGGATTATCTTGAAAAATAAGCGAAGTACCAACTTCTAATCTGGTGTGTGGGTGGATCCAGGCATAAGGAAGAACGCTATTGAAAATTTGGTCGCCACGTCAAAATCCAAGATGGCCGCCTCCATGTATGTCTGAACCTTGTGAGCGAAATATCATATCATAGCATGTTTTCTGCGTCTTCCACTTTGTCAACTCACATCACTTCACCGACGGGGGACCTAGGCGTAACGCTTGTTAGACAGGATGCAACCGACATTCAAACAGTACGTAATTAATAGATACATAGTCACATGGCTTCACCACCTCACCACCTCACAGCTTCACGGACCATGCTTTTTTGGTTTTATATATATTTTGAAGATGTTTTGGTCACAAATATACATACACACATATAACCATATACGTTTGCTCCATTTTAAGATTCTCAAAGACTTCTTTATTTTTACGAGCAAATTTTTTCTCTAATATAAATCGGTTAAAATCATCATCGGCCTCGTGGAAATGTCGCAGGTGTTGGTGCTGATGGTGCATGCGGGACCCCATAACATTAACTAAACACAAGCTCATTAGATGTTTACCTGTGCCGCCTCCTCTGTCAGCAGCTGTCGGGAAAGATTCCCATTTTTGATCCAAGCTTCCCCTCATACCAGCCTTTTACGAGTGTCTGTATAAAGGGCCAACAATTGGTTCACATAGAGTAATGTAGGAGTGGTGTGGATGGCAGGGGAAAGATGGGGTGGGTAAAAATGGGTAAAATGGGTAAAAAAAAATTAATGAATGCAAATTAATCGTTACATTGGGAACTAGAGAGTTCATAGAACATGATATGCCACACAGTGTTCAGATGTATATTTCGATTGAAGTAAAATAAAAAAATGAAAGAAAAATTGGGTAGTTTACCACTGTCGATGCAGTCAGTGTCTTATACACCACCTTATTTAACACGGTACATTAGTTATTCGTGCCTGTTGTTTGTGTCCCTTATAAAGTCCTTAAAACAGTAAATTTCCTGTTTGGCATGATTTTCAATTTTGTTTTACTGCCAGATGGGCAAACGTTGTAAAAAAATTTTTAAATCTCACTCCGATAGATAACCGAGTGGTCTGCACATGCGCAATCGGAACAAATTAATAGCCAAATTACTGCCAAAAGACAGGTTCGTTTTATGATTCATGTTCTGATTTGTGTTCAAAATATAACATTGAATTGGAAATATTGTTCCCCATTCATAAACTGACGTTTGGGGACTGTTGGATGGATGGACAGATAGAAGTCAACCTACTTCACGTGTGCGGGGTAATAATGGGACGATCAACTGGACACATCAAGTACGAGGGGTGATCAAAATGTTCTTGGAACAAGATACTCAAAATAATCCAAAACAAGTCGAAGTTGTTTTTCAATATATTTACTACTACTACTACTGCTGCCACTACTGCTGCTGCTACTACTACAACGATGACGACGACTTTCATGGCTCCAATTACTCCCATCTTTATGGTGTCAACTGCATGGGTTTTCCCCCTCCACATCCCTTCATCCCGAGCACCCCCACTTCTCACATGCCCCTCTCCACCACCTTCTTCTAGCTCAATATTGGCCTGCCCCTTCTCCTCCCGCCAACTGCATCCATATGAAAGACCTGCCTGACCACATCTTCCTCCTCCCTCTGAAACGCTTTCCGCAACCAAAGCAAACATGGCTGCCTTCTCACTCCCCCCCTACTCCCCCCTTCTCCACCACACACCGTTGCCTCTTCTCTAATGCCCCTCACTCATGCCCACCTCCTCATACTGTATTTCCATTCCTCTTCCTTACCCTCAGAGAGATCCACATCAGTCCTCTGAAACTCCCTCTACACTCTACAGCAATCTTTTATCTGCCTTTCTCAAAGCCAAGGCCGATGCTCCAGACAGGAGAATCATATTATTACCAGTTGGTAAATCTTCATCCTCACCCTACAACTGCAATCTTTTGATCACGGACGACCACACAAACACTTTTCCACTTATTTATTTCTCAAGACAGAAGCATATCGAAAACCTGAGCATGTCTTGGACTATTTTGAGTGTCTGGTTCTGAGAACTCTTTGAACATCATACCTGATTTACAAAACCTAACAACTCAGTAAAAACAACACGTGGTATGTAGCATACTTTGCTTGTGATGAATACGATGGCTCCAGCCTGGAATCCGAGTTCATCTTCAGTTCGTGGAAAATTTTCAATCAACGCCTTTCCATAGTGAAGGTCTTGTGTGAGAATGGGGTGCAGAGCAGGTTAAGTGAAAGCATTGCATTTTCCAAATATTTTTCCAAAATATTATTTTCCCCCAAAAAAAAATTTTTCTAAATATTTTCCAATTTTAGACCTGGAAGAAACACTTCGTTCACGTATTGTTCCAAAATCAATACTTATTTAGTTTGTACATGTTTGAGGATTACATTGTTAATATTGATGCTACATGCGATGCAATGTCCATATTCATTAGATAGCACTTGGTGCTGTCAAAACAGTCTCATGGCAGAAAGTATACCGAGTGGTTTGACATTGCCTTTCCTAGCAGATGTCAGAGCAGGGATTTGAATTTGGCCTGGAGTGCCGGTGTCACGAATCAGATCCGCCCCCGAAACAGATCTGCCCCCCGGCGATTCTGTACCGGTACAGATTCGCCCCCCTCGAAATAGATTCGCCCCCCTGCCACGAAATAGACTCTCCCCCGTGACAAAATCGCCCCCTCATAATATATATGTACATGTATAATTGTATATGCATAATTGTATATGTATATTGTATATGCATAATATATGTATAGATATGTATATAGAAATATATAATAATATATGTATATATATAATAACATATAATAACAATGAAATAATAAATAAATAATAATAATAATAAATTAATAATAATAAATAAATAATAAATAATAATAAATAAAAATAATAAATAATAATAATAAAAAATAAATACTAATAAAATAAATAATAATAATGAAATATATAATATATGAAACAATATATGTATTTAGAATTGTATATGCATAATTGTATATGTCCTCTTATATGCAGCATCACATGGCAATGCAAGAGAGTAATAAAAGTTCAGTTCATATAGGTAGATATTGACATCCTTGTTTCGATTGACAGGTGTTGTGGCGTTAAATAATTGAGATAATTACAATATAATTATATTTCAATTCGGAGTAACAGGTTCATGTTAAACAACTGAAATAATCATTATTTATATTCAAAAATCACGCAATGCCTTATCTGCTTTCTGTATATTATATCAATTGTGAGAATACGATAAATAATGCGCGTATTGAAACGCCAAGACCTTATTTGTTGAGAAAATGCTCAGCAAATATGTTTTATTTAATGAAAATGTAAACGAGAATGGGGGGCGATTCTATTCTGATGGGGGCGAGAAACGTATCCGCCGGGGGCGAGTTTATACCGGTACAGATTCGCCGGGGGGAGAGTTTATACGGGGGCGGATTTATTTCGCGACACCGGTACACAACAGCCCACTCTTGAAAAAGACACCGTGGGATCTTGAATGCTCACTGGCATTCAGAGACCGACTCCCATTCCATTCCCACAATGGAATGGGGCGGGTAACTCCCTCTCCATCTCTCAACATACTGGCACCTATCTCAGGTCTGGCCTAAGCAACAGCCAAGGCCTTGAGTGTCCGGATGGAGTAGACCCAAAGGGTGAAGCACTGCCACGCTGGACTCTACTCCATGTGCCGAGTGCCTCTGCTTGAGGAGCTTGCCTTGGAGAAGCCCACAAGACCCCCTCGTGATGGTTCCTGGTACTAGTCTCCAGCGCTTCATGGGATCTGCACCCATCATCGGGATGTAGTCTATGCTCTGGCAAATCATCATCCAGTCTCTAAGATCGTCTGGTGTTCCATGAAAGCAAGGTAGTGAACCACTGTGGGGCACTCGGTTCGGACACGTAACAATACGAGTGTAGAGAGCTGAGCCAATCGGGCAATGCCCAGGTGCTCGACTCGGTGCCCCTCGGTGATACGGGCACAGCAATCAGGACTCCAAAGTCCCAGGCCCGAACACCACCCACCAGGAGAGCTCTTTGATGGGATCTGGTTAATGGAATCTAGACCAACCCATTATTCATTATTAACCATTCTTAGGGACAACCATCATTCAAAGAAAGATGTAGGGATGGTTTCACATGATCATTTCTTGTGATCACCCCTACCTTGTTCCATACTTTTTGGAGTAATAACCCTTTACATTTTTTAGAAATATCAGTAGATGTTCCACTTATGATTTACAAATGTTGTAGTACAAACTTTATAGACGAGCTCACATTGTAATGGCACCGTACATACTTTATAGACGATCTAACATTCTAAATAGTACTACGGGCAAATGTGTCTCGTGGCTCCGCCCCCATTAGGCTGATTGATGGTCGTAGTCCTGCCCACCCATCTGGTCCCTTCCTATTCCTTTACAAAATAATGCAGTTTTGCGTTCAAGCACTTTTCACTTTTCAGGGAATCCGTTCAAGCAATTAAAATTCCGATACCAAAGGATGCTGCACCAAGTAAGAGATGCAGACGGGGAAGAAAAGGGGCCTCCCATGTGAGAGAGAGATCAGGAAGCCTCGTGTGAAAGGAGCACATGAGAGCAAGTGTTCATGGAGGAGTTTTGTTCGGAGACCTATAGTGGTTTTCTCTGGGGCTTTGGCATCACCCTGTGTTTTTTTTGTAAGGCCTGGAGGAAGAAAACGGAGGGCAGAGCAGGAGGCCTCAATCTAAAAAGGACAAAGGGGTCCACAACCATGAGGCCTGGTGGAGGACGTCGCTGTTGCTGTCCTTCCACGTGATTGATCTTCATCATGCTCTGTTTGCTTTTTGACATCTTGGGAGCTACCTGTCACTGGCTCTTGTCTCGCACCTGGTTTCTGAAGCGGGTTGCTTTGAGTCCGGCGTCCACCCTGCACATTAGTGAAAAGGAAAGTCTCGCCTGCATTATTTACTTGTTGGATGAGTGCGGATTTGTGCTTTATTTCTCATCATTGTACATAAGTCTGAGTGTTTCCATTTACCTCTTTGTGTCCTTTTTAATTCGCTTGGTTCGTTCCGTTTTTGTTTATGGCATCTTGTATACCGTCTTCCCTGTTTACTTTTCAAAATAAATCCTTTAAAAAAAAAAAAAAAAAACACCTTTAGAGGCCATTTTTCCCCGCAAGCGGGGCTTGGCCTTTTTCGGGGACCGTGGTTGTTGTTGTTTTTTTGGTCCCCTTTTTGAAGCAATGTTTTACGGCCGGATGCCCTTCCTGCCGCCTTTTACGGCCGGATGCCCTTCCTGCCGCCAACCCTTTTTGTCGCCTTTTTACGACAACCAGGGAATTACCAGTGAACTGGTACTCAATTTGCCGACCTCGGAAGGATGAGCAGGCTGAGTCAACCCCCCTGACGTTAATTCAGCGATCGACCGGGATTCGAACCCAGGATCCTAGGATCCTAAGCTGGCACCCTAGCCACTAGCCCAACACCAGGCTGAAAAATCCTTTAAAATAAATATCCTTTAAATCCTTTAAATCCTTAAATAAAATAAATCCTTTAAAAGGTAAGAAATCATGTTTGAGCCATCTGCCTACTTTTCATGTGCAAACAACAAACTAGACCAATCAAACGATCCTTGGCGAACGGTAAAGTTACAATTCATTGAACGCAGTGCAATAAAAGACCGTTTGGGCCATTTCCCGAGACTTATGGTTTTGGCATTGAAGTTTCTGTCTTGACGGGAGCCTCAGACATGACAATATTAAGTTTGATTTGAAGGCATCATGAAATAAGCTCAGGTGGCATCAAAATGTGAGAACTTTGGAGGGGTGAATACACATGCAGGCCATGGTCCACCTGTTCTCTTTGTTATATTAAACATGTTTTTGTGCTGTGGGAAAAGGTTGGTGAGTGCAAGTCATTCCACAACACATCATATTCCATATGTTGTGCATCATGGTGAAATTGGATATGTCTGTGCCATTGACCAATGGGGAAACGCGTCAAAAGGAGTGGTGTGTGTGTGTGTGTGTGTGTGTGTGTGTGTGTGTGTGTGTGTGTGTGTGTGTGTGTGTGTGTGTGTGTGTGTGTGTGTGTGTGTGTGTGTGTGTGTGTCCTTTTTTTGGTTTGTTATACAATAACTCCTTTAGCCCTGACGAATTGCCCTGCAAATTTGCTGTACCACATTATTTGCTGCACCACATTGGTCAACATCACAACAAAATTTAGCAATTCTTAATCAAATTGATGTTAAAACAACAAACTAGAAAGAGCAATCAGATTGCAGACCCTCGCCAGGATGTGTTTTCAGTGTTTTAAAAAAAAGGCTTTTGTGTTAAAACAAATATGGCGGCCGAACCACGTGACTGATGACATCATGTATATATAATGTGTTTAATTGGCCAATAGTTTCTGACATGTGGCTGCTCGCGAGTGTTTAGATATACTTTCAAGGCCAACCCAGAAGTAATTGTGGGCTGTTCATAAAGCCTGACAGGAGGAGCGGCTGAGCAAGACTTAAGGGTCTTACATGATTAAGTTTGGGCACTAATCATCATGTTTATTTTTCGACAAGCAGCACATGATTGCGAGTGCTATCTTGAGGAGAACATGTGGTACCAGTCTTTCTTTTACAGTATCTCAGGTTCGTACTGGAGCTGCTATACACACACACACACACACACACACACACACACACACACACACACACACACACACACACACACACACACACACACACACACACACACACACAGGCAAATACACAATACACAACACAGGACCGTTGGATGAGACACACACAGTCACTGAGCTTGGGGGAAGGCCCCATCTTTCTCACAACAACGGCTCTGTTTTTCTCACCACACTCAGCAGGGCATTTCCAAAGGAGGAATTTCCACCTCCGCATAGATGCCAAACTGTGGTTGTTTTTTCCGTACTTTTTAAATGATGATCGTCAAGCAAGGCAGCAGCACGCACCATTTCTAAAGTGTTTGGTATGATGTGACCAGAGTTTGTACCCCTAACATCACAAACTACACCACCGAGTCTGGTTATGAATTAGACAGTATAGGACCTTATCTGATCAACACAAAACTTCACACACCTTATCCCCTACACAATAGAAGCCAGTGTAAACTTATGATGTCATCGGTCATGTGGTTTGGTAGCCATATTGGATCTAAGTGAAAATCTTTGAAAATCTACTTCTCTGAAACTGCTTAACCGATCAATGCAAAACTTTAATTGATCAACTGCCCATGGGAAATATAGTTTGATAAAAGTTACGTCATCAGTTACTGGTCTTGAGTAAAGAAGAAAAACCTTAAAAACAGAAGAGTTGGTTCGCACCAAGTCCTTCTCAAGACTGTGCGGGGTAAGTATTCTATGAATACTATCTATTTATTATTTGTGTACAAAATCTAGGTTCCGGGAACAGCAAGAAGAAAGAGGGTAAAAAAGGCAATGTACTAACAGTGGAGCCACAGTTGGACAAAAGCAAGGGAAAGAATGGACAGTAAATGAAGAGGGAGAGAGAGAGAGAGAGAGAGAGAGAGAGAGAGAGAGAGAGAGAGAGAGAGAGAGAGAGAGAGAGAGAGAGAGAGAGAATGAGAATGAGAATGAGAATGAATGAATGAATGATCGTTTAAGGCCATTTTCCCCGCTGCAGCGGGGGTTAGCCTTGCGGGCCCCATGACAATCATGGTTCCCTGTTTGAGGCAATGTTTTTATGGCCGGATGCCCTTCCTGACGCCAACCCTTGGTCACACTCTTTCGATGCACAGGGAAGAGAGAGAGAGAGAGAGAGAGAGAGAGAGAGAGAGAGAGAGAGAGAGAGAGAGAGAGAGAGAGAGAGAGAGAGAGAGAGAGAGAGAGAGAGAAAGAAAAAGAGAAAAAGAAAGAAAAAAAAAAGAGAAAGGGAAAAAGAAAAAGAAAGGGGGGGAGGTAAAGGAAGCACAGTAACCTTCAAGTAAGAGGGTTGGGAGGGGTGGATTAATGGTAGTAGAAAAGATCATGGGTATGGATTGGGAATGGCATGAGATGGTGATTTACCACCCGTTTGAAGCCTTGGAAGGGAGAGTGCGATTGATAGTCTCCAGAAGGCAGTTCCATAAACCAGAGAACATAGGAACAGAGGAGTTGAAATGCGTACTAATCCTGGATTATGGGGGTTTAACCAAGAGGGGTTAGTGGAACTAGAGTCCCGATATACTATGAGTAGCGACTTGGCGTGTCTGAGAAATTTCTGGTCACAATTAATTACTTGTTCTAAATTTATTTTTTGTACACTGCCCCTCCCTATTCCATCTCCAGGCGCTGCACGACGTCATTGCCGGGCAACGAAGGTGATGATGTGCACCAAAAGGGCGTCCTCAATTTTAACTCCATTTATTTTCTTGTTTGTTTTCTAGTTTGTTTGTCTGGGCGATATCTCAGCCATGCGTTGTGCTAGGAAGCTGAAATATGGGCACAATGGTGAACAAGTACTTTGGCAAAAACAATATTTTTTATTTTTTTTGATTAATGAATGAATTGATTAATTACTTAATTATTATCGATTTATTAATTACTTATTTATTTTCTTTCTCATCTGGGCAATATTTCAGGCACCTTTTGAGCTCGGAATGTGATATTTGGACACAACAGTGACCAAGTGATTTGGCTATAGAGGGTATTTTTGATTTATTGATTAATCAATTAATCGATTAATCATTTAATTTTTCGATGAATTAGATGATTAATTTAGAAAAAGTTACAGATTTGGATGAAACAGAGGTGGTTTATGTATGTTTTTTTTGTTTGTTTTTGGGTTTTTTTGTATACTGAATCGAGGCTCGTGGAAGAGCTAACATTTACTTCACAAACAAATCAACCAGACAAACCAAATACCCAAAAAGAGGGAGCGGAAGACAAGATGGGGAGAAGGGGAAGCACACAAACACAACATCCGAGAGCAGGGAGATGTGAGGAAGGGAGAGGGCCCGGGGGGAGGAGGCATGGGAAGGGGGGGGGGGGAGGGAGAAGTATAAAACACAAGGACACCAAGGACTTCCTGGACAGAAGTTGGTATTTCAAAAAAGTGGAATTGGGGTGAAATTAGTGGGGGTAGAAAAGATCATGGTTTTGGATGGGGGAAGATAAGAGATGGTGGTGAACAGCTGTTTTAAAGACTTGGAGGGTGGAGTGGGATTGAAGAGAGTGAGGGAGTTTGTTCCAGAGGTGGGAGAAAAGAGGAACGAAGGAGTGAAGGTGAGCAGAGAGTCTTGATTTTGGCAGTTTAACCATAAGAGGGTTGCAGGCAGATCTTGTGCGACCTGTAGGAATATTTGCGGGACAGAGCCCAGAGAGAGCTGGGGGGGGGGGGCAAGGCCAGAGAGGAGTCGGTAGAAGACGGAAAGACCACCAACCTGCCTGCGGTGAGTGAGTGAGAGGCCCTTGGAGTTAGCTTCATCGCGGGAGATTCCAATGATTCTGAATGCTTTGGTTTCAACAGCGTGAAGGCGAGCTAGGTGTGAGGCAGGAGCACCAGCCCAGCGGGGAGAGCAGTATTCCATTGAGCTGCGGATGAAAGCCTTGTATGTGGTGAGGAGCTCAGGTGTGCCAAGGAAGGACTTCGCACGACGGAGGATGCCCAGTCGGCGACTGGCTTTGGAGGCCAGATTTGAAATGTGGTTTTCCCAGGAAAGATCATGGCAGATAGTGAGACCCAAAAGCTCGAGTGACAGAACTTATTGGAGATGATTATTCAGAAAGTGGATGGGAGGGTTGTCCAGTCGGTCTTTTCGGAGAGACATCGTAAGAGTGTGAGATTTGTCAGGATTGAAAGACATTAGCCAATTGATTAAGAAATTAATTATTTTACGATGATTATGTATTTAAATTACACAATTAATCAATTACTGTGCACCGCTCCCTCTCAATTCTGTCTGCATATGATACACTGTGGCATTACCGGGTGCTGAAAGCACCCCGGCAGTCACGCACTGGAGGATATGTTATTTATATTTATTTGGCATGGGGGTGGTGTACTTTGAATGTAGCTCTACTTGTTCCTGTTCCGTTTGATTGCAAAAAAAACTTTCTCTATCCATTAGGGTGGACCAAAAATTTGAAGATTGGATTTTCATTTCTCCACAAGCCTGCCCCTATTCCTATTGAAGAAAGTAGTTTGTGGTGAAAATTTTAGCTTGATCGGATAATATTTAGAGGTTGCTCACAATGTTGACAAATTTTAATGAATAATAAGATACAGAATTTTTAGCATCATGCATCAATTCATAGATAATTATCTATTTTCAATTACTCAAATTATTTATTATTGTTATTGTTGTTGTTTGTTTGTAAACTAATTAATAATTATGTACAATGTACCATTGTACAATGTACCATTGTACAATGTACATGTATGTTCAATTGTTCATTGTTCATTGTTCAATATTCATTCATATAGTCAAATTAAGATTTAAAACAAACAGTAGATTAAACAAACATTCATGTATTAATTTGACAATAAATCATTTATCGGAAAAAATAAATCATCCATCAGAAAATGTAAAATATCTATCAGAGACGATAAAACAAATCTATCAGAACAATTAAAACAAAGTAAACATCAGAATACACATAATTTGAATGATTTTATGTAACATTGTTTTCAGAAACTTGTGTTTCAAAACATTGCCTACTTCTTTGACAAGATGGCTTTGGTTGACACTGGAAAGTTTTCACGATGAAGTTTCATAACTCTCAACACAAATTGCTTCTGCTCTTCATTCTTGGTCAGAGTGTCATGGAAAGTTTGGATGAGAGCAACACCTCACTCAGCACAGTCATTGATAACCTTCATGCTGCGTATCTTCTTCTCAAGCTCTTGGTATGAGTTGTCTGTGTTCCAGAGGTGTGGCTCCTTTTCCAGAAAACTCAGTGATACTTCTTTGTCAGACTCTGAGATGACAACACCAAATAATTCAAGAGATCGACTTGTGATGTCGGTGTCCACTGAGTCAGAAAGCCTGAAGGCTTTAGCATCTATCCTATGAAGATTGTTTGGCTTTGGAGCCTGCTTGAAGTTCTTCACCATCTTTGCCTTTGTCTCATCATCCAGCCGTCTATCAAAGCGAGCTAATGCAGCAAGGTGTTCTGACAAATATCCGAGGTGTACAGTGAATGCTTTGACAGCAGTTTCACGGACAATCATATCTGGGTAAGAATCAAGGGTTGAAAGAAGAAGCAAGGCACCATTGAGATGTGCCTTTGTGGGTAGCGGCGCCTCATGCCAGAATCTCGCATACACAGGTGCAACAAAAAGAGCAATCTGTGTGATTCCCTTCACTTCACGTGATGTTAGCTTTATTTGGTCTTTGAAGAGAACCATCTTGAGAGCGTATATGGCTTTCATCATCCAGCGGGCATTGTGCATACAGTCACGTGAAAAAGTAAGCACAACCCATGTAAAGTTTGGACTTTTTCAACATATTTCAACATACAGCGATTTGATCTTCATTTCAACAATATTGACAGATAAAGGTGATTTAATATAACAAATATCATGAAACATTTACATTTTGTAGTCCATTGTATAATTTAAATGAACATAAATGTTAAATTTCGCATTTGGAAAAAGTAAGTACACCCCTACATTTATCACTACTTCAAATACCTAAAATTAGAATCAGGTGCACCAGCTCAGGTGCAAATGATTAGAACATCGTTAGAGAGGATCTTGAAGGAACCTGTCTTATTTAAACCTCAGACATTTCGTTTGGTTTGCTCTTTGTTGTTGAAGCTTGCGGCATCACCATGCCTAGATCAAAAGAGCTCTCTGAGGCCTTCAGAAAGAAGGTTATAGATGCCGAAGAGTCTGGGAAGGGATTTAAAAAGATCTCCAAACAATTTGAAATCAATCATTCGACTGTCCGGAAGATCATCTACAAGTGGAGAAGATGCCAAACAATTGCCAACTTGTTCAGGCCAGGCCGCCCCAGCAAGTTCAGCCCGAGAGCAGACCGCAAGATGCTGAAAGAAGACTCTAAGAACCCCCAGAATGTCATCACGGGACCTACAGGTAGCTCTTTCCACTGTTGATGTCACAGTGCACGAGTCTACCATTAGAAAGAGGCTGCACAAATTTGATCTACATGGGAGGTGTGCCAGGAGGATATCTTTGCTGTCCAGAAAGAACATCAGGGCAAGACTAAAGTTTGCCAATGAACACCTAGGCAAAGATCAGCACTTCTGGAACAATGTGCTCTGGACAGATGAGTCAAAGGTAGACCTATTTGGCCACAGTACCAGAAGACATGTTTGGTGAAAACCAAAGACAGCATTTCACCACAAGAACCTGATACCAACTGTAAAGCATGGTGGTGGAAATATTATGGTTTGGGGGCAGCTTTGCTGCATGAGGGCCTGGGCAGCTCACCATCATAGAATCCACTATGAATTCGTCATTGTACCAGAGGGTGCTTGAGGATAATGTGAGGCCATCTGTCGGAAAGTTGAAGCTCAAACGAAGGTGAACTTTGCAACATGACAATGACCCTAAACATACCAGTAAATCCACCAAAGAATGGCTGAAAAGAAAGAAATGGAGGGTTCTGGAATGGCCAAGTCAAAGCCTGGATCGAAATCACATCGAGATGTCGTGGGGGGATTTGAAACGAGCTGTGCATGCAAGAAAGCCCTCAAACATCGCACAGCTGAAAGAATTCTGCATGGAGGAGTGGGCAAAAATTTCTCCCAGTCGAAGTCAGAGACTGGTAGACAGTTATAAGAAACGCCTACTTGAGGTTGTTTCTGCCAAAGGGGGCAATACCACCTATTGGAGCCAAGGGTGTACTTACTTTTTCCACATGCGAAATTTGCATTTGTTTCTTTAAATTATACAATGGACTACGAAATGTAAATGTTTCATGATATTTGTTATATTATATCACCTTTATCTATCAATATTGTTGAAATGAAGATCAAATAGCTGTATGTTGAAATATGTTGAAAAAGTCAAAACGTTACATGGGGTGTACTTACTTTTTCACGTGACTGTAGCTCCTGGGGCACGGAATTTCACCTCTCTGGCCTCACATCCACCCAGAAATGTATGGCACAGTCTCAGAAGTTCTTCATAGTCATCACGTGGGTGTTGTTCTTCGAGTGCAGCTGCATAAATATGTATCATATTCTGATGTTCAACAAGGTTATCGGAAAATATTTTATCTTCTCCTACTTGGAACCTCTTCTTGTCAATTAAAGGCCACTGTTTCTGAAACCTCTTGAACAGTCAGATCTCAGGTCCGCTAGTGGGTCCTACGACTTTAGTTGTAACAGAGAGCATTACTTCAAACACATGATGACGACATGCAATCCAGACAAGCTTAGCATCCAAAGCTGCTTCAATGAGGGTACATGCTCCGTTTCTCAGCCCTGTGTTGGATGCAGTGGTGTCAAACACTATGCCTTTCACCAACTGTTTGACATTCCACCCCTCAAGAAGTTGTATGCATGCATTTGCTTGTGTTACACCAGTGCCTTGGGGAATTTTTGGGACTGCAAGCAACTTCTCGGTATTCATACCAGTTACAAGTATCGCTACCCGATCAGCAGATTCTTTGTGATTGCCAGTATAATCAGGGAGCAGTTTCCCATCCCAGTGTAGTCGGAGTGGGCTATTACATGAGAAATTTGCCTTTTCTTCAGTGGCCATTATTTCCCTTCCACGAATTCGAGCACGACGAATTCCACTGTGTGAGAGAGAAATGTCTTCAATTATATGACCAAGAGATTGTGCAAAAGCACGGGCCACAACACACAGCACGCCGATCTGAGAGATTTACTCTGTCCAGAGTTGCCACGATTGCTGGAGTGATCACCTCGATGGGAGCCTTTTTCGCCTGTTTGGCAGAAGATGGACTTTGGAGTTTGAATTCATTGTCTCCTGAATCGGAGCTTTCAATCTCAGACTCATCATCATCATCAACCACAGCCGATGTTGATGGAACAGATTGCATTGCTGTTTGAGTCTCAGCAGCATGTTTCTTCTTTCTTTTATCTTCATTCTCAAGCCTGATACGCTTTCTGTTCTCCTTCACTGCCAGAGTGTTGTCCACAGATCCCATACGAGAACTTGAGGGATCCTCACGCTGCATGATGAGGAATGCTTTGTCTTCTTCATTCGTCATTTTCTCAAGCGCATCATTTGGTGAGACATCGAAGAGGGATTGAAGATCATCTTTGAACATCTGCTCCTTCACTCTATAGTTTTCGAATGTCTTGGTTCT
>NC_136261.1:75595616-75640616 GCF_964187855.1 Myxine glutinosa | reverse complement strand
CTATGTTGATCTCAAAAATAGTTGGTGGTTGAATTCAGTTCACTGATATGTCCATCTTATTCAAATTGCAAGTCAATTGGATGAAAATTGAGGATTTTAGAAATTTGAAAAGGTTGTTGACCGTTTGACCTATGTTGACCTATATTGACCTTTTGGCCTATGTCGATCTCCAAAATAGTTGGTGGATGGTTTCATTACACTGATATGCAAATCCTATTCAGATTTCAAGTCAATCGGATGAAAATAGAGAATTCTAGAAATTTGAGAAAAGTGGTTGACCTTAGGCATATGCTGACCTGTGACCAATATTGATCTCAAAAATAGTTGGCGGTTGAATTACATTCGCTGATATAAAAATTCTATTCAAATTTCAAGTCAATCGGATGAAAATTGAGGATTTTAGAAATTCGCATAAAAATGGTTGACCTTTGGCCTATGTTGACCTTGTGACCAATGTTGATCTCAAAAATAGTTGGTGGTTGAAATCAATTCGCTGATATGAAAATCCCATTCAAATGTCAAGTCAATCAGATGAAAATTGAGGATTTTAGAAATTTGAAATGGTTGCTGACCATTACCCTATGTTGACCTTTTCGTCGATGCTGATCTCAAAAATAGTTGTTGGATGGTTTAATTAAGCTGATATGCAAATCATATTCAGAATTCAAATCAATCGGCTGAAAATTGAGGATTTTAGAAATTTGAAGAAAGTGGTTGACCTTTGGTCTAAGCTGACCTTATGACCTATGTTGATCTCAAAAATAGATGGTGGTTGAATTCAATTATCTGATATGAAAATACTATTCAAATTTCAAGTCAATCAGATGAAAATAGAGGATATTTTAGAATTTGAAAAAAAGTGGTTGACCTTTGGCCTATTTGACCTTTTGACCTCAAAAATAAATAGGATTTTGTCGGACCACGAACTCCACCGTTTGGGGAAGTTTCGTGATGATTGGTTTGAAATTGTGACCTGTAGGCAAGTATAAGTGAGCGGACAGACATACAAACACACACAAACACACAAACCGGAGTGATCAACATACTTCTCAATTTATTTATTTTTTGCCAAGTAACAAATAGACAGACAAATGAAAAATCACTCATCGAGTGACTCTTGGCAAAACAGAATAAAGTAGAATGGCACTCAGTAGAGCATCCTTTTGACCTCAAAAATAATTGGTAGTTGAATTCAGTGACCTGATATGCAAATCGTCTTCAAAGTTTAAGTTAATTGGATGAAAATTGAGGATTTTAGAAATTTGAAATTGTTGTTGACCTTTGGCCTATGTTGACCTTTTGGCCTATGGTGATCTCAAAAATAGTTGTTGGTTGAATTCAGTTAACTGATCTGTAAATCCCATTCAAATTTCAAGTGAATCGGATGAAAATTGAGGATTTTAGAAATTTGAAATTGTTGTTTACCTTTGGCCTATGTTGCTCTTTTGGCCTATGGTGATCTCAAAAATAGTTGGTGGTTGGATTCAGTTTGCTGACATGTAAATCCCATTCAAATTTCAAGTGAATCGGATGAAAATTGAGGATTTTAGAAATTGGAGAAAATTGCTTTACCTTTGGCCTATTTTGAGCTTTTGGCCAAAGCTGATCTCAAAAAATAGTTGTTGGTTGAATTCAGTTAACTGATATGTAAATCCCATTCAAATGTCAAGTGAATCTGATGAAAATTGAGGATTTTTGAAATTTGAAATTGTTGTTGACCTTTGGTCTATGTTGACCCTTTGGCCTATGCTCATCACAAAAATAGATGTTGGTTGAATTCAATTCTCTGATGTGAAAATCCTATTCAAATTTCAGGTCAATCAGATGAAAATTGAGGATTTTAGAAGTTTGGAAAAAGCGGTTGACCATTGGCCTATGCTGACCTTGTGACCTATGTTGATCTCAAAAATAGATGGTGTTTGAATTCAATTTTCTGATATGAAAATCCTATTCAAATTTTAAGTCAATCGGATTTAAATTGAGGATTTTCGAAATTTGAAAAAGGTGGTTGACCTTTGGCCTCTATTGACCTTTTGGCCAACACTGATCTCAAAAATTGTTGGTGGTTGAATTCAATTAGCCGATATGAAAATCACATTCAAATTCCAAGTCAATCGGATGAAAATTGAGGATTTTAGAAATTCGAAAAAAGCGGTTGACCTTTGGCCTACGTTGGCCTTTTGGCCTATGCTGATATAAAAAATAGTTGGTGGTTGAATTCAGTTCGCTGATGTGTAAATCCTCTTCAAATTTGAAGTCAATTGGATGAAAATTCAGGATTTTAGAAATTTAAAAAAAAGTGGTTGACCTTTGGCCTATGTTGACCTTTTGGCCTATGGTGATCTCAAAAATAGTTGGTGGTTGAATTCAGTTAGCCGACATGTAAATCCTATTCAAATTTCAAGACAATCGGATGAAAAGTGAGGATTTTAGAAATTTAGAAAAAAAAGTGGTTGACCTCTGACCTATGTTGACCTTTTAACCTTTTGACCTCAAAGATATATACTATTTTGTCGGACCACGAACTCTACCATTTGGTGAAGTTTCATGAAGATCGGTTTCAAATAATTGTGACCTGTAGGCAAGTATAAGTGAGCATACAGACAAACACACAAACCGGAGTGATTAATATACGTGATTTTTTTTTTTTTTTTTGCCAAGTAACAAATGTATTTAAATGCAATACCCTCTCCTCAGGCGAGGGTAATAATGGTATTTTGGGTGATCTAGCGATTACGTCAATCAACCTCGGCAGGGAGAGGGGCGGAGCTTGGCTCACAACTCGACACCACAGTGAGAGGGGCGGAGCTTGGCTCAGGGTTCCACCCAGCAGGAAGAGGGGGCGGAGCCTGGTTTACGCACGACACTTCTGAGTCATTTTGGCAAGTTCGAAGGTGAATTAATATGTCCCGGTAATCTAAATAATTGTACTTAAGTACTGTATTTAATTACCCTGCGCTCGCGAAGCGAAAATCAGGGTTAGGCATTTGGTTTGAAGCTTGGCTCATTATCGAGTATTCCCCCTGGAGAATAAGATATGTTAATGATGATGTCATTGGTACCTTAATTATGACGTCATTACTCGACAAGTACAACGCTTAATTCAATTAGTTTTCTCTGCAATTCTCTGCAATCTCTGCAATTTTTCTCTGCAATTCTTGGTCCGATAGACACTAAATTTTCACCATAGGAGCGCTTCTTCCTGTAGAATTTTAAAAATAATTATGACGTCATACATCATGTGGTACAGGCGCCATCTTGGAAAAACCGAAAAACATTGCACTTCTATAAATTTCCAAAACCGCTCCATGGAAAAAAATTGGAACATGGCTCATTGTAAAGAATTCCACATGTGGAATAAGATATGTTAATGATGATGTCACCGGTGCCGTAATTATGACGTTATAATTCGACAAGTACAATGCTTCATCCGATCTGTATGAATCTTTTTTTCTCTGCAACGTTTGGTCCGATGAACACCGAATTTTTAAATGTTTAATAGTTATGACATCATAGGTCATATGGTAGAAGCGCCATCTTGGAAAAATGGAAAAACGTTGCACCTCTATATCTCTGAAACCGCTCCATGGGAAAAATTGAAACGTGGCTCATTGTAAAGAACTCTGCATGGAGAATAAGTGTTGGTAACGATGACATCATTGGTGCCTTAATTATTATGTCATATTTCAACAAGTACAACGCTTAATCCGATCAATTTGAAATTTATTGAGTGTGATCTACGTAACAATTATGTTGGAGAATGTAAATTTATGATGTCATCAGTCACGTGGTCTGGCAGCCATGTTGGATCAAAGAAAAAACCCATGAAAAAACAGAAGAGTTGGCTCGCACCAAGTTGACTGCGTGGGGGTAAGTATTCCATGAATACCATATCGTTTTTGGAGAATCTGCATTGACTCGTAACTTTGAATGCTGTGCTGTGTGAAGAAACTATGGAAGCAGGAGTTGTACCACCAAAGTGTAAGACAGACGAGCAGAGAGTGCAGATCATGAGGCAGAGATTGTCCTTACCGCAGACATTGCCCAGGTATTGGTTAATCCCCTGTCACACCTTGACGATTTGGCCAGCGTATGCGGAACGTGTGAGTCATACGCTGGCATACGTCGACAAATTTTGTGCATGCACAAAATTTGTCGACGAGCTCGGCGTACTACGACGTATGCCAGCGTGCTTCAGCGTGCTCTTAACGTATACAAAACTTACCCATAACGAATTCGACGTGTGCCAGCGTATTCGCCAAATTTTTCATACGTCGGCATACGCTGGCTAAAACGTCAAGGTGTGACAGCGGCTTTACTTTGTTGACCAGGTAGATGTAATATAACTACTGGCAGGTTTAATAAATGGCCCAGACTAACATAATGAAAGAAAAATATGGACACACTGAAGGCTTAAATGAACATGTTCACCTTCAAAACTGATTTGATTGACCCAGGAGATGCTACAAGAGATGGTAATGTAAAAGTCCCTTGAAAACGATCAGAATGAATAAATAGATGATAACATGGTCAGCTTGAAAATGGATTTGATGAACTACATGAAATTGAAATCAGTGGGTAGAGAAGTGGTGCTTCGTATGCAGCTTATGACTGCTGGCTGCATCATTTGTTTTTCTGGGGGCACGGCTGGTACTCATTTTCCTGACCTCGGAAGGATGAGAGTCAACCAGTCGCAGACGTCACACATAGTTTAAGGTCCATCCGAGGGACACATTGATGATTCACCCTGCATGTGAAACACCAGGATGACAGCTTATAGGTGGGTCAGGATTCAAACCCAGGCGAGACAGCTTAGACGCTAATGTGTGTACCTCTCGAGTCCAGACTATCTCGCAAACCCAGGCACAAAGTGATAAACCTTAATTGCCTTTACAGGCCCCACTTATATAACATGTTGGGGAATCGCTATCTGTGTATGTACTGTTCTACAATATTAACATTGTACATATACAGTGTTATTATGCACCTATTTGCTTAGTAAGTTCATTGAAGAAGCATATGCGCCTTTGTTTAAAGACAACGTTGCCGTAAGTGGCATTCATTGCTTATATCATTGGCAGAGCAGCCATTGTGGCGTCATCGCCATGCAAATGCACCCAGCAGATGGTTTGCATCTTGTGGACAGGGAACTAAATCAGAACTTGGACAAAGAGTTTCAGTTGAATGGACAGCACGTTTGCCATATGCATAATTAGGAGACAGTCATACATCTGCTTACGGTTGTTCAATTCCGAACGCACCTGGGTGACAATTTTGAATCGCGACAGCAGGATCTGGATGTCATATGAACACCTTGGTTTCGGGTTGGTGAAAGGTTGCTCTGATAGTATGGTGCAGAGGTAGCGCATTTACCTATGAGCTGTCTTTTTCGGTTTGATTTGGACCCAACTGTAAACTGTCGGATTGAGGATTGGCAGGTAAGGGTCAGATTGACGATTGGCAGGCTTAATATGTACATCTTACAGTGTGGACATTGAGCTGGGTGGCTCAACTGCAAGAGTTAACTGCTTGGTGGGTGCTAAAGACCCCTCTGTGTCTTTGACAAAGATTAGGTGAGTTATCACCGGTACCCTGGACCGATTACAAATTTCTGCCAAAATTATGATATATGATATATGACGTATGATATATGATAGTGATATTATGTAAAGATCAGTGACAAAAAAATCTCAATTTAATCCATTTTAAATTTAGGCTGCAACACAACAAAATGTGAAAAAGTCAAGGGGTGTGAATACTTTCTGAATGCACTAGTATATTCCCTGCAAAGTGCCAGGTATTACAAAATTAGCCAGATTTATTTTTGGTTTTAAAGTTTTCAACCAGGTAACAATGCATCACGTGATACAAACCGTTTTGTTATCTCCAATGTGTCTCCCTTGGTGAGTGACAGCTCATCCCTATTTTGGGCTTTGTAATCAAAAAGCACTTTGCATCTCTTTTGATCTGCAATCCACAAAACAAGCACAACATTATGCTCAACATACATTTGCAATTGTTGCCACTGCCAAAAATATTGTTCTCAAGCCAAAAAAAAAAAGACGTCATTATAATTTCCGTCCATGTATAAGCCGCGACTACCCAGCGAAGCGATTTGTCTGTGTCGATCATTAATAGCCGGCGAAGCCGGTGTTGTGAATGAACGCGTATTATGTTGAAAAGCCAGATTTTGCTGGATCCTTTGAGAATTTCGAAGCTTTGACGCACCAAATCGCTCCATGGAGGCCGCCATCTTGCGGATGCGGAAGTATGCTTAAACAATATTGCGAAAAAGTTCAAAAGAGGCATTGGCTTCACCGGCTCATTGCGGCTTTGCAGTAGGGTCATATTAGCCGGCGAAGCCGGTGTTGTCAATAAACGCATACGTATTATGTCGAAAACCAGATTATGCTTTGGCTTGAGAATTCCGAAGCTCAATGGAGGCCGCCATCTTGCGGATGCGGAAGTATGCTTAAACAATAATTGCGAAAAAGTTCAATAGAGGCATTGGCTTCGCCGGCTCATTGCGGCTTTGCAGTAGGGTCATATTAGCCGGCGAAGCCGGTGTTGTCAATAAACGCGTACGTATTATGTCGAAAACCAGATTATGCCTTGGCTTGAGAATTCCGAAGCTCAATGGAGGCCGCCATCTTGCGGATGCGGAAGTATGCATAACAAATTGAAAAACGTTCAATAGGAGTTTCTTTCACCCGTCTTTGTTTGATTCACAATCTTATGCACCTCTAATTTATTATTAAAATACTTTAAGACCAACCTCGGCCCGCACGGGCCTGGTTATCTTCATAGCCGACGAAGCCGGTGTTGTCAATAAACGCGTACGTATTATGTCGAAAACCAGATTATGCCTTGGCTTGAGAATTCCGAAGCTCAATGGAGGCCGCCATCTTGCGGATGCGGAAGTATGCATAACAAATTGAAAAACGTTCAATAGGAGTTTCTTTCACCCGTCTTTGTTTGATTCACAATCTTATGCACCTCTAATTTATTATTAAAATACTTTAAGACCAACCTCGGCCCGCACGGGCCTGGTTATCTTCAATGAAAAGCGTCACCAAACACCGGAACCAATGAGATTCGAGCATTTGAAAAAATATTTCTAAAACCAAATCACGCAATGGAGGCCGCCATCGACCGGATGCGGAAGTTTGCATAAAACAATTGCGAAAAAGTTCAATAGGAGTTTGTTTCACCCGTCGTTCTTTGATTCACAATCTAATGAACCTCTAATTTGTAATTAAAATACGTTAAGACCAACCTCGTTATCTTCAACGAAAATCGTCACCAAACAATGAGATTCGAGCATTTGAAAAAATATTTTTAAAAAGCTTATTACGCGTTTCGGAGGGTGAAAACGGCGTCAAATATTCTAAAATTGACGAAGAATTATTTTTTTGAAATCTCGCGGCCGTCGGGGATAGTTTTTCACGGCCGGAAATATCCGAAGGTGAGAAAGTGTCATGTGACTCCTGCTCATTCACCAGGTTACAATCTACATTGTTTCAATTACCAGTTTAAGTCTACACTTTAACTGTACACTGCTAAATTTCTCTAAAGCGTGTAAAGACCTTTGAGTGCTCGCACCAGCATATATGTGTTGTTGAGGATGTTCAAGAGTACTTACAGGTCACTATCAGCATCTATCACCTTCTTTTCGCGATAAAAAAGCAATGTTCTCACGAAACGTAATTGGAAAGTAAACCACTGGGCCATTTTCGAAATTTTTCTCTTCTTTAGTGGTAGACCTGAAAAGCCGAATTAGGCTTCAATCCCATGCTCCCATGCTCAGTAGGTTTGTCTGATTTATGATGTTGTCCTGCACCTACCGGTATAAGCGGTTTACATAAAGAAAGAAGCGGTTTGATTAACGACAGTCACACATTGCCGTTGCAACGGCGCTGTCGTCTGATCTGTCGGCACTGATCTTACGGCAAGCTAACTTCTTCTGGTGGAGGAAGCTGCCATGCCCGGAGAGAACCAGTCCTGACAGCGACTGAAGTTAGAAGACTACACACATACTGCGAAAACGTATGTTAAGCCCAGTTAAAATTTCTTAAAATAGGCCTTAAGCTAGCACATCGTATAGTTACTTCCTTAAGCTTCTTGTGACATTTATTGTATGTAGGTATTGGGGAGGACTGTCTGCTCTTCTCTTTTACCAAGTCTTACCAGGTACGGTACCTACACCGACCTACTATCAACTACCTAACCTACTGATGCCATCGTGATGGGTAAAATAGTGGCAAGAGGCTTTGGCTTCGCCGGCTCATTGCGGCTTTGCAGTCGGGTATTAGTAGCCGGCAAAGCCGGTGCTGTCAATAAACGCGTACGTATTATGTCGAAAACCAGATTATGCCTTGGCTTGAGAATTCCGAAGCTCAATGGAAGCCGCTATCTTGCGGATGCGGAAGTATGCATAACAAATTGAAAAACGTTCAATAGGAGTTTCTTTCACCCGTCTTTGTTTGATTCACAATCTTATGCACCTCCAATTTATTATTAAAATACTTTAAGACCAACTTCGTAGCCGGCGAAGCCGGTGTTGTCAATAAACGCGTACGTATTATGTCGAAAACCAGATTATGCCTTGGCTTGAGAATTCCGAAGCTCAATGGAAGCCGCCATCTTGCGGATGCGGAAGTATGCATAACAAATTGAAAAACGTTCAATAGGAGTTTCTTTCACCCATCTTTGTTTGATTCACAATCTTATGCACCTCCAATTTATTATTAAAATACTTTAAGACCAACCTCGGCCCGCATGGGCCTGGTTATCTTCAACGAAAAGCGTCACCAAGCACCGGAACCAATGAGATTCGAGCATTTGAAAAAATATTTCTAAAACCAAATCACGCAATGGACGCCGCCATCGACCGGATGCGGAAGTTTGCATAAAACAATTGCGAAAAAGTTCAATAGGAGTTTGTTTCACCCGTCTTTCTTTGATTCACAATCTAATGCACCTCTAATTTGTAATTAAAATACGTTAAGACCAACCTCGTTATCTTCAATGAAAATCGTCACCAAACACCGGAACCAATGAGATTCGAGCATTTGAATGCATAAAACAATTGCGAAAAAGTTCAATAGGAGTTTGTTTCACCCGTCTTTGTTTGATTCACCATCTTATGCACCTCTAATTTGTAATTAAAATACTTTAAGACCAACCTCGTTATCTTCAACGAAAATCGTCACCAAACACCGGAACCAATGAGATTCGAGCATTTGAAAAAATACTTCAAAAAAGCTTATTACGCGTTTCGGAGGGTGAAAACGGCGTCAAATATTCTAAAATTGACGAAGAATTATTTTTTAGAAATCTCGCGGCTGTAGGGTATAGTTTTTCACGGCCGGAAATATCTGAAGTTGAGACGGAATTCACCGAATTAATCAAGAAGTAAATTTTATCAATTTTAATCTCATCCAGAATGCAAATGGTGTCATTTTAGGTCTGAATTTGTGAACTTTTGTGAGCTGACCAATCAGCGATCAGCTTAGGTCAGCCAATCAGCGCCATCGACACGGTTTGATTAACGACAGTCACACATTGCCGTTGAAACGGCGCTATCGTCTGATTTGTCGGCACTGATCTTACTGCAAGCTAACTTTTTCTGGTGGAGGAAGCCGCAGTGCCCGGAGAGAACCAGTCCTGACAGCGACTGAAGTTAGAAGACGACACACATACTGTGAAAACGTATATTAAGCCCAGTTAAAATTTCTTAAAATAGGCCCTAACCTAGCACATTGTATAGTTACTTCCTTAAGTTTCTTGTGACATTTATTGTATGTCGGTATTGGGGAGGACTGTCTGCTCTTCTCTTTTACCAAGTCTTACCAGGTACGGTACCTACTGCACCTACCTACTACCAACTACCTAACCCACTGATGCCATCGTGATGGGTAAAATAGTGGCAAGAGGCTTTGGCTTCGCCGGCTCATTGTGGCTTTGCAGTCGGATACTAGTAGCCGGCGAAGCCGGTGTTGTAAATGAACGCGTATTATGTTGAAAAGCCAGATTTTGCTGGATCCTTTGAGAATGTCGAAGCTTTGACGCACCAAATCGCTCCATGGAGGCCGCCATCTTGCGGATGCGGAAGTATGCATAAACAATTGCGAAAAAGTTAAATAGAGGCTTTGGCTTCGCCGGCTCATTGCGGCTTTGCAGTAGGGTCATATTATGTGCACATGTAGACAATATGTGATACAATACTGACTTGATGTTAGAAAAACATGGTCGCTGAGATTGAGGGAAGTGATGTATCTTCCCAGGGCACTCTGGGTACCAGAAATGCCATCTTTACAATGTCATTTTCTCTCCGCACTCAGAGGGGCAACTAAGTAGTATTTTCCTTTTCCCCATGGATGCTAACCTATGCGGTTTGTCATTGTTCAAAATCACAAAAAGAAAATGAAAAAAAACACAAAACATAAGATAAAGGGAGCGGGAGACAAGATGGGGAGAGAGAGGGAAGCACACAAGTACAACATTTGAGAGCAGGGACATCGGGAGATCTGTGGGAGGGAGAGGGCTTGGGCTTTACTTGTTCAATTACCCAAGCTTTAACAAAATTTGCTGGACTGATCCGGATTAAACATCCAGTGGTCATTATAAATAATAAGATTTTTAAAAGCATAAATTTATATGGGAATGGTTCAAGATTAAAAGTTTAATCTTGTATGGAGTTTTGGAATGAAAAGTTCTTTTATCGACAATCTTTTCTCTGTGTGAATTATATCTACACGGTCTATATTTGAGGATAAAACAATGTCGAAAAACATTTTCCATAAAAGAGTAATTGTGTGTCTTATATTGGAGATGTAGACGGTGGCATGTAAACCGAGTCTCAAGGGCGGTGTACACAAGCGTTTTTTTCAAATAACAATAAATACAAGGCACAGGGAGATGAAATTCGCTCTATGTGATGTGCAACGTGCACAGAGTAAAACGAGTGTTCATTTATGTCCATATGATGTCTAATAAATAAACAACATATAAGCACACCTGACACTAGTAGGCCGAGGCTCCAGACTGGCATGCAAGGCTGCACCGGCCGAATAAACTGTTCCAACTCATCATTTTTGATAGACTTTTTTTACTTGTGTATAATAAAGTTGACTGTACGGTATTGCTCAAATGAATTCAGAAAAACTCATGTATGATTGACTTGCATCATTCATCCAAATGGACCTAATTTAGTGCTGTTGTGAGCAATCTTGCCAAGGAATATACACGAGAACCATTGACTTCCCAACGAATAATCAAGATGTAGAGTTTGGAATTTGGGAAAGTTACCGACACACAATGCTGCTTCTTCCGTGCAAGTGATGGATTGGCTCTTGATGTAATTAATTCTCCTGTCCTTCAATTGGAGTTTTGCGTTCGTCGTTTGATCAATGTTATCTACCCTTTTCTGGTGTACAACAATAACCTTTCAGATGGTATACTTTGACCTTTCAGACCTTTCAGACAAAGTATACCAACAATTATTGGTATACTTTGCAGACGATTCAACGTTGTTTTTAATTTATTTATTTATATTCCCAAATCACGGACTCGCTGGCAGGGCCCTCTATAATTGCACTAAAAGGTTGATGGTGGGTTGCCTTCTTGGACCGCTGCAGTTCATGTGTGGTATTGGTTCTCCCACATTCCTGTTCGGTTGGGATTTGCATCATTTCAACCCAATGATGATGTAGGAATGGCAAATATATGTCCAAGTCTTGATGGTGTGTGACTTTGAGAAGAACATGGAAATGGTTGTGCTCCCATGTATCTGCTGCCCTTGTCCTTCCAGATTATGTAGGTCATGGATTTGGAATATGCTCTCAAAGTAGATTTGGGGAGTTGCTGCAATGCATCTTATAAAGAGTACACAATCCAGCCACAATACACCAATGGCAAAGGGGATGAATGTTTAAAGGAGTGGATGAATATTCAATCAAGCGGAATACTTTATCCTGGATGTTGGAATGCTCCTGAAGTGTTGGTGCTGCACTTATCCAGGAAGAGTATTCCATCACACTCCAGATTTTTGCTTTGTAGATTGTACAAAGGCTTTGGGGAGGAAGGAGATGCATCATTCACCCCATCCCATGTCCTGCTCTAGTAGCTAAATAATCTATGTGGCTGTTTCAGTCGTTTATGGTCAGTGGTGACTCCCAATATCCAAATAGTGGGAGGACTCAGCAATGGGTAATCGCCATTAAACATCAGAGGGAGGTGATTGGGTTCTCTATTTTTGGAAAGAGTAACTGCTTGGCACTTATGTGGTGCAAATGTTACTTGTCACTTATTAGCCAGTTTCAATATTTTTGAAGTTTTACTGCATATAAGCTTGGACTGCTTCAGTGTTAGAAGAATTGAGAATGGAACTGAATATTGTGCAAAAATCAATGAGTAGTTCCACCTCTGACCTCATGATGGAAGGCTGGTCAATGATAAATGAGCTGAAGATAGTTTGGCCTAAGTTGCTCTCCTGAGGACCTTATATGTCACTGTTCTGTGACAGATGATCAACCTCCAAAGAAAACCACAACCATCTTTCTTTGTGTCAGGTATAATTCCAGCCACTGAAGAGTCTTCCCTCTGATCCTCATTGGCTTAGGTTTGACTAGTTTTTGATAGTTATTGATGGTTTGACCAGAAAATAAGGAGGGTGAGAACAGGACCTCAGCAGGTGTTCAGGTGATCTCAGCTCAGTAATGGCAATGGGGGAGAGAGCAAGAGGTGGCAGTGGGGGAGCACACTCAAAATCCTGGGTGGAAGAGCTTGAGAAAATTAATGGACGCAGAAAGAAAGCTCCACAGGTGAGAGAAGAGGAGTAGTCTTTGGGAGAGTAACTAAGAAAAGGTTATTGGCAGAAGATGTGTCACTTGGAGGGGCAGGGGATTGATGGAGAGGTGAGAGGGTAAGAGGAGCAAGACCATAATAGAGCAGGTAAAATAAGTGAAAGGCCACAAGAAGGCAAACAAGAAGCATGCATTCATATTCTAAGGTACCCGACCCAGCTATAAACTGTCATCCAGCATGGTGATTCATCAAGGTGTGTGCTGTCCCTCAGGATGGATGTCAAATTGTGCGTCCCGTCTGCCAGCATCAGTTGGTGGACATTAAATATCCCGTGATGCCCTTCGCCAAGAGCAGGCGAGCCATCGCCGACACTGAACAAATTCCAAATTCCTGCCTTACCCAGCAGAGGGCATTGCATCAGCGGAACAACCGCACCCTCAGCCAATGATGCGCTGGGGCCTTGTGCTGCATCCAACCAAACAAAGTAAGCTAATTCAGCTGGGGAGATTATCTAAGGACAGTTTTACAAGGAATTATTCTTACAACCTGTGCACAGTGACAGGTAATGCGGATGTTTACACAGACCACCACGACTGACTTCCCCAAAAATCTTGGCTTCTTAATTATCACAGGTGAGTGGAGGAAGGTTGGGGATGAGAGGTCACATGGTTTTTTGGAGGGAAAAATATCAATTCAACTTCAAATGAGGACACCTTAAGACGTCCATTGAGATTATTCCTACGATCACAGTTATCGGGGGAAACAACTGAAAGAGACATTAAACTTGGGCGAAGCGAGACGGTGAATGAAAAGATACCTGTAAAGGTGTGGAAGGTGGGTTTCCCATTTTGATTCATTTATTAAGAAGACATTTGGAGTACATTTCCAACTTTTCAATCAAAGGTATTAATTAACTGCAGAGCGCTCTTCCATGAGCCTCAATCTTGCGGAGAGGAAAAACAAATTATTATGCAAAATCTGTCTTTGTTTGCAACAATCAAGTAAGAACCAGTAAGGTCAGTCTTTTGGGACTGCCAAAGGTAACATTTAACAGTGCTACCTGCCGCATGGTCGGGTTGTCGGTGACTAAACCGACACCCCTCACTGGCTTTGTTAGTTGGGAGGGTGACTGCGACACCCTGCGAGGACCAAACACGACACCTGGCACTGGGTGGATGATTTTCCGTAGGGAGCCAACGGCCATCCAGTAAGGAGATGGTGTCTCCTAAAAAACACCCATCCGGTTTGGACCGGTTCAAGTCATACCAAAGACTTTTAAAATGGTACGTGCTGCTTCCTTGTTTGAAAAGGATAGAGCACAGACAATCCCCATCGGTTGGCATCCATGGGGAGGAGGAAATTCCTCTTGAGGAAATGCCTCGCTGAGTACAATGAGAAAAGCAGCGCCATTGTTATGACGTCGCTGGTACCCAGAGTATCCCAGGAAGTGACGTTAGTGACGGCATTTTCCCCAAGCTCAGTGGCTGTGTTAAGTGTTTGTGTCGTCAGTGTGTCCTTGTATGTGTATGTATGTGTGTGTGTGAGCTCTATTATGAGCCTTAACCCAAGTATAAAAATAAAAGAAATAAATACCTTTGATCTTTTGTGAAGGAATCGCAAAGCCGCCGATCTTTGATTTTGGCTCATTTCTGAAAAATACTTCCATGTGAGATGCAGCACGAGGAAATACCAATTCGTGGATACAGGAGGCCATTTGGCCAATCATGCCTGCAATTTGTCAACAACTTACTATAATTCAGTCTATCCCTTTATCCACTTGACTTCATGGAGTGGAGGGGAGTGAGGGGTTGGCTACCCCTCTCTCATAAAACTTGGCTACCCCTCTCTCATGAGACTGGGTGCTAAGACCTTTGCATTAGGATGAGACCCTCTCACAACCATCATAATCACTACACTTTTATACAATCACCCATCCATACCGAAACTTTCACATACCTGCACACTATAGGGTATAGACCAATGCCCACTATACCCAAAGCAAATCTACCTCGGTACCTATATCCTTCCAATTTCAACCCATCTACTCTTTCTGCTGCCACTACCTTTCCAAAGAGACCATTACATGTATTAGCTATTCTGAGTGAAAGACCCTTGCCTTACTACCATCTTAACTCTCCTCTTCTTCACTCTCAGGATATGGCTCCTGGTCTTATCACTGTGCATACAACTGACAATCTCTTCTGGATTTATTTTGTCTGTACCCTTCATTATCTTAAACTTAAACATCTCCATCAGATCCCTTTATAATTGCCTCCTTGCTAATGTATAAAGTCCTGTCTCCTTCAGCCGCTCCTCGCACCTTTTTCTAGCTAACCCCGAAAACAACCTCATCGCTCTACACTGAACCCGTTCTATGACAGCTTTGTGGCCTTCTTCAGATATGGCGACCAAAACTGTGCACAACATTCCAGATGAGGTCTCACTGGATTCTTGTACAGAGCTGACACTGCCTATTTTGATATACTAGGGCATGCCCGTACTATATATAAGCTAGGACGTGCCCGTACGTGGGTGCCCGTTCCTTGCCAAAAAAAAAAAAAAAAAAAAATTTGTGTAGGGGTGTGTGTGTGTAAACATCCTAGGGCGTGCCCGTACGTGGGTGCAAAAAAACATGCGTGCAAACAACAACAAAAAAAAACTTTGAAACCACGTGGCAGTAACGACCACAGAACCCCCCCCCCTCTATTTACATGAATGGTTTGGTCCATTCGCAACGACCACAGAACCCCCCCCTCTATTTACATGCAATGGTTTGGTCCATTCGCAACGCCAAAGCGAACGGCGAACGGCTAAATCGCCATAGCTCGGTAAGTACTTGTCCGATTAATTTCAAACCTTGAAAAGGCACATCCTCGGGTCCCCAGCAATATACCTGGCAAGTTTAAAGTATATCGGACCCGTGGTTGTCGAGAAACAGCGGTCACAGACAAACAAACAAACGTACAAACGTACAAACGTACAAACGTACAAACAAACACACAGAGATTACTGGAATTATAGATAGATAATTTATCCCCCTGACCAATGCAGTCTAAAACCTAATTAGCTTTACCTAATGCTACCTGGTAGCTGGCACTGTACTGTCTGCTTACCCCTTAAGGAAATGAAAACTCAGCAAAGAGGCTTCTTAATTATCACAGGTGAGTGGAGGAAGGTTGGGGGTGAGAGGTCGGTGGGTTAGTGAAATATCATTGAAAAAAAGGGAAGAGAGGATGATGAGAGAGAAAATTAAAGAGGGTAGGAGAGTATATCCTCAGATATCCTCAATTTATGCATAAAAGTTCCATATATTTTCCAAAACAGCATATTTTTCTGCTTCCATCCCCCTTACCTATATAAACCACATTACTACCTGCCTGCTGGGACTGGCTGCCCGTCTCTCATAAAACCTCCTTCACCTTTTTCTCAAAATTACTTTCCTGCTGCACAGAACTCGAAAATGGTACCTGGGAACCCTTTTTTATTTCCCCGCATTGCCTGTTGAGTGACCATATCATCTTATATGTGGTGAAAATGTCATAGGAGGTGGGATGGTAAAGAGTAGGATTATTAATATAAAGGTAATTGGGAAAAGAAAATAAAGGGGGATGTGCTAGGATGGAATAGAAAGGAGTTTATGAAGGAGACGTGTGTCGGAGGAGGTTATGAAAGAGAGGTTAAGATATATGGGAATCTGAGGTGGAGGGTTTGGAGTAAAAGTTCCACCATTTTTTGAACTTAGTATGTATATGGCCACTGTTTAAGGTGTACCTACAAATTTAAAAGCTTAAGTAAGCCCACTGCGGAATCACCTTTGTTGTTACAGTGAGGACAAACATACAATCACAACCAGAGAAAGAGCAATCAGAGATTGCAAACCCTCGCCAGGATGTATTTTCAGTGGTTTTTAAGGCTTTTGTGTTAAAGCAAATATGGCGGCCGAACCACGTGACCCATGACTCATCATTATTTTTTTTTCTAAACTAATTTATTCCACGATTATGCTCAAGAAATTTCATCTTGATCGGATGAAGTTTTGTACTTGTCAAATTATGACGTCATAATGGAGGCACCTATGCCATCATCATTAACATATTTTATTCCCCATGGAGAGTTCTTTACAATGAGCCTTGCCTCCATTTTTTTCTATTCAGCGCTTTCGGAGATATCGAGGTGCAATTTTTTCGGTTTTTTCCAAGATGGCGGATGAACCACGTGACCTATGAAGTCATATGTATCATTAAAACATTCTACAGGTGGAGTTGCACCTATGGTGAAAATTTCCTGTCGATCGGACCAACGGTTGCAGAGAAAATAATATTTATTCTGTGCGGACAAACAGACAAACAGACAGACAAACGGACTCAAATGCAATACCCTCTCCTCTGGCGAGCGTAATAAACACAATACACAGACACCATGATCAGACCACAGTACGGACTGAAGGTGATTTGGGCAGGTATTTGAAAATAGTTCAGGGTGCCTGTGATAACTCACCTCCTCTCCACGAAAGACACCGTGGGATCTTCAACCTAGACCAATTAATGCTGTCAGAGGGGACATCCAGCTTAACGTCCATCTGAAGGATGGCACATTCTGCCAGTTCATTGTCGAGCGTAGGATCCTTCTGCCACTAGTGGTTGTTGGTGGACATAAATGATACCACGGTGCATCTTTCACGAAGAGTAGGTGAATTATCTCGACAAAGTACAAATTCCTGCCACAAATCAACTTCAGTTGGACTTCAGGCCTGGCCAGCGGGTTTGTGGAGGCCGACCCCTTAATGAAGTGGGAATAATTGGGGCTGTTCAAGTAGTCAACTTGGTAGTAGACATCGATGTGAAGTGGACTCTTGCCTAGCTACAATGGACCGTCAAGATACCAGACACTGGTCGAATTACCAAAAACTTCCTTCGCTTACACTCGTGTCTTACTGCACACCGAGTGCTTACACCTCCTGCGGTGTAATTTACAATACACATTTCACAGCCAGGCCATAATTATTCTACATTATTCAAAGCACATTGCAATTGAGAAACCTGTTTTGCCCTTCTCTTCCGGTCCTGTTTATAACCTTACCTTGAATTACAGTGAACAAACTAGTACGGCACTCGGTAGAGAGCACACCTCCGCTCGGCTCTGCAGTTTACATTTTGTATTCCACCGATACTGGATCCGGACCTGAACCAAAATCTAATCAACTTGTTACTTACCCAACCTGTCCACCAAGCTTCGTCCAAATCAGTCCACAACTTTTTGAGATATCGTGCTATATATTGTTTTTGGCTCATCTCTTAAAAGTGAAGAATCACATTGAAAATTTTTTTTTATACGATCTGGATCTTCACCAAATTCGAATTATTTCGTCTTTGTCACACAACCAACCTGTCCACCAAATTTCGTCCGAATCAGTCCACAACTTTTTGAGATATCGTGCTATATATTGTTTTTGGCCCATCTCTTAAAAGTGAATCACATTAAAAAAAAAATTTATACGATCTGGATCTTCACCAAATTCGAATTATTTCGTCTTTGTCACACAACCAACCTGTCCACCAAATTTCGTCAGAATCAGTCCACAACTTTTTGAGCTATCGTGCTATATATTGTTTTTGGCCCATCTCTTAAAAGTGAAGAATCAAATTTTAAAAAATTAATTATACTATCCGGATCTTCACCAAATTCGAATTATTTCGTCTTTGTCACACAACCAATCTGTCCACCAAGTTTCGTCCGAATCAGTCCACAACCTTTTTAGATATCGTGCTATATATTGTTTTTGGCCCATCTCTTAAGAGTGAAGAATCACATTTTTAAAAATTAATTATACTATCCGGATCTTCACCAAATTCGAATTATTTCGTCCTTGTCACACAACCAACATGTCCACCAAATTTCGTCCGAATCCGTCCACAAATTTTGAGATATCGTGCTATATATTGTTTTTGGCCCATCTCTTAAAAGTGAAGAATCAAATTTTAAAAAATTAATTACACTATCCGGATCTTCACCAAATTCGAATTATTTCGTCTTTGTCACACAACCAATCTGTCCACCAAGTTTCGTCCGAATCAGTCCACAACCTTTTTAGATATCGTGCTATATATTGTTTTTGGCCCATCTCTTAAGAGTGAAGAATCAAATTTAAAAAAATTAATTACACTATCCGGATCTTCACCAAATTCGAATTATTTCGTCTTTGTCACACAACCAACCTGCCCACCAAATTTCGTCCGAATCAGTCCACAACTTTTTTAGATATCCCGTTCACAAACAGACAAACACACAGACAGACAGATGAAAACACAACTCCCATCCACCTTCCGTAGCGGAGGTAATAACATTTACATAACGCACCATATTGATAAAAACAAAACACTAACTCTCAGAAGTGTTTGATCAACTTCCCGCCACTATGGAGTTCGGCAGATCAATGTGGAACCGATTCATAGTATAAACACGAACTTGTTCCCTTCATTGCACATTCCACACTACAGTTTATGTAAATATCTTACTGTACAGAGGAAGTTTCCCTGACTAATTCCTGGCTTGACAGAGCAGGTAAACCGGTTCCAACCTTGGCAGGAATGAGATTGTTTATCTTTTCTCAGCTGTCATGAGTTATTATGTTCCACAGCATTACCTTTGCTGACGTCATTCGTAGAACCAGAGATGATGATATAAAGAGGTGTTGCATGAATCATCATGAGGTTTGGCTCAACAGGCCACAGAGGAATTGATGATTATTGGAGGCAAACCTAAACCTTAATAATCTGTAGTTGTTGCATTTGGAGGCAGATACCTGTGTGTGCATGTTGGTTGACTATCGTGTCCAAAGAAGGCCATACACACGTGAAACATGCGAACCACCTGGTTAGTTTCTTACCTGCGTTATCGAAGTTGGGCGGAGGTTATGTTAACACCCCTGTTTGTCTGTCTGATTGTGAACAGGATATCTCAAAAAGTTGAGGACGGATTCGGACGAAATTTGGTGGACAGGTTGGGTAGGTAACAAGGACGTAATGATTCAATTTTGGTGAAGGTCCAGATCTGGATCCGGATACTAGAATTTTTTAATTAATTCTTCACCATTGGGAGAAAGGGCCAAAAACGATACATAGCCGGATATCTCAAAAAGTTATGGACAGATTTGGACGAAATTTGGTGGAGAGGTTGGGTGTGTGACGAGGAGTAATGGATTTGATTTTGGTGAAGATCCGAATATGGATTCGGAAATGAGAATTATTTAATTTTCTTAAAGTGATTCTTCACCATTGAGACATCAGGCTAAAACCGATATATAGCAGGATATCTCAAAAGGTTGTGGACGGATTCGGACGAAACTTGATGGAGAGGTTAGGTATGCAACAATGACATTGTAGCGGTTACCGCTGGATGTACATAATCGCCTTGCACCGGCCAGAACACGGCCAGACGCGCCTCTCCCGGGCATGCCCGGACTCACTGTTCCCGGGCACGCCCGAACCTCCCGGGCACGCCCGGTCTCGTCTTTCCCGGGCATGCCCGCTCTCGCCTTTCCAGGGCTCGCCCAGAGCGTCCGGGCATGCCCGCTATCGCCTTTCCAGGGTACGCCCAGAGCGTCCGGGCATGCCCGCTCTCGCCTTTCCAGTGCTCGCCCAGAGCGTCCGGGCACGCCCAGCCTCGACTTGCCAGGCCGCAGCCAAACACGCCCGGGCAGGTCCAGACTCGCCTTTCCAAGGCTCGCCCTTGACACCCGGGCATGCCCGGTATAGCTTTTCCCGGGCAAACTTCCCGACATGAATGTGTATATATATTGCTGCCCGAAAAACTGGCTTGTCAGAATACCTGAGCTGTTTGGTTTCAATAAAGCAACTCGGACGAATTCCGTCTTTGGTCGCGTCAATTCTTTCGACTCGCGTTGGAGCGCAGTTCCTTCATTGGTGACCTACCGACATGGATACGGCAGTGACGCTTAAACTGCCTACCTTCTGGGAGACTCACGCGGCTGTTTGGTTCGCCCAGGCGGACTCCCAGTTCGCCCTGCGAGGCATCACCGCGGACGACACCCGCTTCCACCATGTTGTGGCGGCGCTCGGTTCCACCACCGCGGCCCGCGCCTTGAGCCTCCTCCAGCACCCGCCGGCTGCTGACAAATACGACGCGCTGAAGACGCTCCTCCTCGGCGCTTTCGCCCTCTCACCGGCAGCAAGCGCACGGCGCCTGCTTGACCTGCCCGAGCTCGGCGACACGCGACCGTCCGAGCGCATGGACTATATGCTCTCGTTGCTCGGCGAGCACTCTCCGGCATTCCTGTTCCGGGAGCTGTTCCTCCGTCAGCTGCCTAACCCGGTACGCCTCGCCCTGGCTGGCACGTTGATCACGGATTCCCGCGCCCTCGCCAGGGAAGCCGATAAGATCTCCTCGGCGGGCCAGCACATCGGCGCGGTTACCTGGAGCCCGCCGCCGTCCGAGGCGACGCCCACGACGCCCGAGCGCCCTGCGCGGTTGGAGGCCGAACTGCCGGTGCAACTGGCGGCCGCCACGCCGCACCGCCCGCTTCCGACACGACGGCCGGGGCCTCCACCTGACCGGGCGTGGTGTTATTACCACGCCAGGTTCGGACACAAGGCTCGGACGTGCCGGCCCCCGTGCACTTTCGGCAGGTCGGGAAACGGCCGGGCCGGCGTTCATTCCCAGCCATGAGCGCCGGCCACTCGGGCAACTTGCTGTTTATTCGGGACAAAGCGTCTGGACGGCGTTTCCTGTGCGACACCGGCGCCCAACTGAGCGTCATACCTGCCTCCGAGCAGGACAGGCTGGACGCAGTTTGCGGCCCCTCTTTGGTCGCTGCTAATGGCTCGGCCATACGCACTTTCGGCCCACGCGTCGTCACCCTCTGCTTCGGCAGCCAGCGCTTTCAATGGACTTTTGTTACCGCCAGCGTCCCCGTGGCTTTGCTGGGCGCCGACTTCCTCTGCGCGCATGGGCTGCTGGTCGACGTCAAACGACGTCGCCTTGTCCACGCCGAGACCTTCAGCTCCCTGGCGTGCACAATGAGCAGCTCCGCGCCGACCGAACTGGCGTGCGCCCTCCCGGCAACGAACGAGTTCGCTCGCCTGCTCGTGGAATTCCCGGTCCTCACGCGGCCGACGTTTTCGGCCGTCGCGGTGCGGCACGGGATCGAGCACCACATACCCACTACGGGCCCGCCGGTCTACGCCAGGGCCCGCCGCCTCGACCCAGCCAAGCTCGCCGTGGCAAAGGCCGAATTCGACGCGTTGGAGCACCTCGGCATCGTGCGGCGCTCCGATAGCGCGTGGGCCTCGCCACTGCACATCGTGCCAAAGCCGGGGCGTGGATGGCGCCCGTGTGGCGACTACCGCCGTCTCAATGACGCTACCTCCCCCCCGACAGGTACCCGATCCCGCATATTCAGGACTTTTCCGCCCGTTTGGCGGGACGGGTCATCTTTTCGAAAATTGACCTGATACGGGGCTACCACCAGGTACCTGTCCGGGCGGCCGACGTCCCGAAGACGGCCGTCATCACGCCGTTCGGCCTGTTCGAATTTTTGCGGATGCCGTTTGGCCTCAAAAACGCGGCCCAGGCGTTCCAGCGCTTGATGGACGGCGTGCTGCGCGACCTGCCGTTTCTTTTCGTCTATCTGGACGACATCCTCGTCGCCAGCACGTCCCGCGCCGAGCACCTCCTCCACCTCCGAACACTGTTCGGTCGCCTCAGCGAGCACGGCTTAATTGTCAACCCGGTCAAATGCCACTTCGGCGCGACGACCGTTGACTTTTTGGGCCACCGCATCACCAAGACCGGGGCCGTGCCGCTGCCGACCAAGGTCGAGGCCATCACCACGTTCCCGCGTCCCCGTTCCATCAAGGCCCTCCAAGAGTTCCTCGGCATGGTGAATTTTTATCACCGATTCGTGCCCCGCGCTGCTCAGCTCATGCGGCCCCTTTACGAGGCCCTCCGGGGCAAGCCGGCCAAGCATGACATTGTTTGGTCCGCGGCCATGGACGCGGCCTTCGCCAGTGCCAAACGGGCCCTCGCCGACGCAACGCTGCTGGCTCACCCGGTGCTCAACGCGCCCATCGCCCTCACTACGGACGCCTCCAACTACGCGGTGGGCGCCGTCCATGAGCAATGGGTGGACGGGGTTTGGCAGCCACTCGCTTTTTTCAGCCGGCAACTCCGGCCGAACGAGTTAAACTACAGCACGTTCGACCGCGAGCTGCTCGGGCTATTCCTGGCCGTTCGCCATTTCCGACACCTCCTGGAGGGCCGCCCGTTCACGGCTTTCGTCGACCACAAGCCGTTGGTCTACGCAATGGCTAAGGTCACGGAGCCGTGGTCGGCCCGCCAGCAGTGCCACCTCTCCGCCGTGTCGGAGTTCACCACGGACATCCAGCACGTCGCCGGCAAAGACAACGCCGTGGCCGACTGCCTTTCGCGGGCCAGCGCGAACGCGGTCCACCTCGGCGTGGACTTCACGCTCATGGCGGCCGACCAGACCACCGACGCCTTGGTGCAGGCACTCCGCATGGCGGACACGGGCCTCCGCCTGGCCGACATCCCCTTCGCGGGCACCGTCCTGCTCTGCGACGTCTCCCAGGGCCAGCCTCGCCCCATCGTGCCCGTTTCCTGGCAGCGCCGCATCTTCGCCTCCATCCACGGCCTTTCTCACCCGGGCCGGAAAGCTTCTCAGAAGCTGGTGTCGGCGCGTTTCGTCTGGCACGGCCTTCGACGAAACATCCGCGACTGGGCCAATGCCTGCACGGCCTGCCAGCGAGCCAAGGTCCACCGCCACACCCAGGCCCCGCTGGCACCTTTCGCCGTGCCTGAACGGCGTTTCGACCACGTCCACGTGGACCTGGTGGGTCCCCTGCCCCCCTCGCGGGGGTTCACCCACCTGCTCACCATGGTGGACAGGACCACCAGGTGGCCGGAGGCCGTGCCCCTCACCTCCACCACCACCGCCGACGTGGCGCAGGCGTTCATCGCCACCTGGGTCGCGCGCTTCGGCGCACCAGCGGACATCTCGTCCGACCGCGGCCCACAGTTCACGTCTGAGCTTTGGGGCGCGGTCGCCCGTTCGTTGGGGGTCACGCTGCACCGCACCACGGCCTACCACCCCCAAGCCAATGGGTTGTGCGAGCGGTTTCACCGCTCCATGAAGGCCGCACTCATGGCCGGCCTTCAGGACGACGGTTGGGCCGACCGGCTGCCGTGGGTCCTTTTGGGCCTTCGCACGGCCCCCAAGGAAGACCTCCAGGCGTCCGCCGCCGAGCTCGTCTACGGCCAGCCACTCCGCGTCCCGGGCGAATTCGTGCCTGACGCTACCAGTCCCTGGTCCGCCGCTCGCCAGCGCTCGGACCTCCAGGAGGCCGCCCGACGATTTGCCCCCGTGCCGACGTCCCGCCACGGTGGCCCCCAGTCCTACGTCCACCCGGCGCTTCGCACAGCGGAGTACGTCTTTGTGCGTCATGACGCGCACCGGGGGCCACTCCGGCCGCCGTACGACGGGCCCTTCCGGGTCCTGCGACGGGGCGACAAGTCTTTCATCGTCGACTTCGGCGGCCGGCCGGACCGGATTTCTGTGGACCGCCTCAAACCGGCGCACATGGACGTCGACCGACCACCACGGTTGGCCCTTCCTCCGCGGCGAGGCCGCCCCCCGTCCACAGTTCCCCCCGCTCGACCACCCACCACCACGTCAGACCCCTCCCCACGACCCTCCAGGGGTCGCTTCGGCCGGGTCATCCGGACCCCCCTTAAATTGACCCTGCCGGTGCAGGTCGATTCTGGAGGGGCGTGTGTAGCGGTTACCGCTGGATGTACATAATCGCCTTGCACCGGCCAGAACACGGCCAGACGCGCCTCTCCCGGGCATGCCCGGACTCACTGTTCCCGGGCACGCCCGAACCTCCCGGGCACGCCCGGTCTCGTCTTTCCCGGGCATGCCCGCTCTCGCCTTTCCAGGGCTCGCCCAGAGCGTCCGGGCATGCCCGCTATCGCCTTTCCAGGGCTCGCCCAGAGCGTCCGGGCATGCCCGCTATCGCCTTTCCAGGGTACGCCCAGAGCGTCCGGGCATGCCCGCTATCGCCTTTCCAGGGCTCGCCCAGAGCGTCCGGGCATGCCCGCTATCGCCTTTCCAGTGCTCGCCCAGAGCGCCCGGGCACGCCCAGCCTCGACTTGCCAGGCCGCAGCCAAACACGCCCGGGCAGGTCCAGACTCGCCTTTCCAAGGCTCGCCCTTGATACCCGGGCATGCCCGGTATAGCTTTTGCCGGGCAAACTTCCCGACATAAATGTGTATATATACACAAAGAATTAAGTTAAGCACCCCCCCCCCCCCCGTTTTTTTACAACCTCGCACATTACAAGTTTGTTGTCGTCAAAACAGTGTAATATACCCATGATATTGCTATATTTTCTGGAGAAGTGATATTATGGTCACATAAAAACATAACAATCATGCCGTTTTCAATATTTTATTCTGAATAATTTAAGGTGAAATTTTTTGGGAATTTTAGGCATATTTTCACCTCAATTTAAGTATGGAGCTATAGGTCCATCACGGACAGTGTGGATGACGTTTATGTTTTCTAACGTACAGTCATTGTTCTGAGAAGACCTCTAGCGATCTTTGCGTCAATAACGTGTGTAGGACCCACGTGATCGGATCAGTACTCAACCCAACTCAACCCTACGAGTGCACTCATCTGCATTTCATCAATGGATAATTGCTAATGTCATACCACTCATTATTTGATCTCACATACCTTAGAATATATGCCAATGTATACATATACACAAAGAATATATATTAGGGGGTGCTTACCTTAATTCGTTGTGTAGGGGTGCTTAACTTAATTCTTTGTGTATATATTGTTGCCCGAAAAACTGGCTTGTCAGAATACCTGAGCTGTTTGGTTTCAATAAAGCAACTCGGACGAATTCCGTCTTTGGTCGCGTCAATTCTTTCGACTCGCGTTGGAGCGCAGTTCCTTCAACATAATGATTAAATTTGGGTGAAGATCCGAATCTGGAACCGGATACTAGAATTTTTGAAGTGATTCTTCACCATTGGGAGATAGGGTCAAAACCGATACATCGCAGGATATCTCAAAAAGTTGTGGACGGATTTGAATGAAGTTTGGTAGACACGTTGCATGTGTACCAAGGAAGAATTTATTCAATTTTGGTGAAGATTGGAATCCAGATCATGATCACAGAATTTTTTGAAGTGAATTATCTTCACCATTGAGTGATAGGGCTAAGGTTGATATAAAGTACGATATCTCAAAAAGTTGCGACATTGATGTCAAAAAGTTGTGAACTTCCATCCAAGGGACGACTCACACATTGATGTGTTGCCATGCCAGAAAAACATTATGGTGTAGCGGTTGCCGCTGAGCATACACAATCGCCTTACACCTGCCGAAGACGCAACCAGGGAGCGATCACTGTACCGGGCTCGCTCAGGCCGCCCGGACATGCCCAGACGCGCATTTCCCGGGCATGCCCGGACTCGCCTTTCCCGGGCTCGCCCAGGCCGCCCGGGCACGCCCGGTCTCGCCTTTCCCGGGCATGTCCGGACTCGCCTTTCCCGGGCTCGCCCAGGCCGCCCGGGGACGCCCAGTCTCACCTTTCCCGGGCATGCCCAGACTCGCCTTTCCCGGGCTCGCCCAGGCCGCCCGGGCACGCCCGGTCTCGCCTTTCTCGGGCATGTCCAGACTCGCCTTTCCCGGGCTCGCCCAGGCCGCCCGGGCACGCCCAGTCTCGCCTTTCCCGGGCAAACGCTCCGGCATGACGTGTTTGATTGCATATATATATTGCTGCCCGATAAATGGGCTTTTCAGAGTACCCAAGTTTTGGTTTTGCTCAACAAAGAAACTCGGACTAATTCCCGTCTTTTGTCGCGTCAATCCTTTCGACTCGCATAGGAGCACAGCTCCTTCACTGGTGACCCCCGACATGGACACGGCAGTTGCCCTTAAACTGCCTACCTTCTGGGAAGCTCACACGGCGGTTTGGTTCGCCCAGGCGGACTCCCAGTTTGCCCTGTGAGGCATTACCGCCGACGACACCCGCTTCCACCATGTGGTAGCGGCACTCAGTTCCGCCACCGCGGCCCGCACCCTGAGCCTCCTCCAACACCCGCCAGCCGCTGACAAGTATGGCGCGATCAAGACGCTCCTCCTCGACACATTCGCCCTCTCACCGGTAGAACACGCACGACGCGTGCTCGACCTGCCCGAGCTCGGCGACACGTGCCCGTCCGAGCGAATGGACTACATGCTCTCGCTGCTCGGTGAGCACTCCCCGGATTTTCTTTTCCGAGAGCTGTTCCTCTACCAGCTGTCTAGCCAGGTACGCTTCACCCTGGCAGGCACACAGATCACGGATCCCCGCGCCCTCGCCAGGGAAGCCGACAAGATCTCCTCGGCAGGCCAGCACATCGGGGCGGCTACCTGGAGCCTGCCGCCGTCCGAGGTGACGCCCATGGCGCCCGAGCGCCCGGTGTGGTTGGAGGCCAAACTGCCGGTGCAACTGGCGGCCGCCACGCCGCGCCGACCGCTTCCAACACGACGGCCGGGGCCTCCACCTGACCAGGCATGGTGTTATTACCACGCCAGGTTTGGACACAAGGCTCGGACATGCCGACCCCCGTGCACTTTCGGCAAGTCGGGAAACGGCCGGGCCGGCGTTCATTACCAGCCATGAGCATCGGCCACTCGGGCAACTTGCTTTTCATCAAGGACAAAGCGTCCGGGCGGCGTTTCCTTTGTGACACCGGAGGCCAACTGAGCGTCATACCCGCCTCCGAGCAGGACAGGCAGACCGCCATTTGCGGCCCCTCCTTGGTCGCTGCCAACGGATCGGCCATCCGCACCTTCGGCCCACGCAACGTCACACTCTGCTTCGGCAGCCAGCGCTTTAATTGGACCTTTGTGACGGCGAGTGTGCCCATGGCTTTGCTAGGCGCCGATTTCCTCTGCGCGCACGGGCTGCTAGTCGACGTCAAACGGCGTCGCCTTGTCAACGCCGAGACTTTCAGCCTCCTGGCATGCACGATGAGCAGCTCCGCGCCGACCGAACTAGCATGCGCCCTCCCGGCGGCAAACGAGTTCGATCGCCTGCTCGCAGAGTTCCCGGCCCTCACGCGGCCAACGTTTTCGGCCGTCGCAGTGAGACATGGTATCGAGCACCACATACCAATTACGGGCCCACCGGTCTACGCCAGAGCCCGCCGCCTCGACCCAGCCAAGCTCTCCGTGGCAAAGGCCGAGTTCGACGCGTTGGAGCACCTCGGCATCGTGCGGCGCTCCGATAGCACGTGGGCCTCGCCACTGCACATCGTGCCGAAGCCGGGGGGCGGCTGGCGCCCAAGTGGTGACTACCGCCGCCTCAACGACGTTACCACCCCCGACAGGTATCCAGTCCTGCACATCCAGGACTTTTCCGCCCGTTTGGCGGGGCGGGTCATTTTCTCGAAAATTGACTTAATACGGGGATACCACCAGGTACCGGTCAGGCCGGCCGACATCCCAAAAACGGCCGTCATCACGCCGTTCGGCCTGTTCGAATTCATGAGGATGCCGTTTGGCCTCAAAAACGCGGCCCAGGCGTTCCAGCGCTTGATGGATGGCGTGCTGCGTGACCTGCCGTTCCTCTTCGTCTACCTGGACGACATCCTCGTCACCAGCACGTCCCGGGCCGAGCACCTCCTCCACCTCTGAACACTGTTCGGGCGCCTCAGCGAGCATGGCTTAATCGTCAACCCGGCCAAATGCCACTTCGGCACGACGGCCGTTGACTTTTTGGGCCACCACATCACCAGGAACGGGGCCGTGCCGCTGCCAACCAAGGTCGAGGCCATCACCGAGTTCCCGCGTCCCCGCTCCATCAAGGCCCTGCAGGAGTTCCTCGGCATGGTGAATTTCTACCACCGTTTTGTGCCCCGTGCTGCTCAGCTCATGCGGCCCCTTTACGAAGCCCTCCGGGGCAAGCCGGCCAAGCATGACGTCGTCTGGTCCGCAGCCATGGACGCTGCATTCACAGGCGCAAAGCTGGCCCTCGCCGACGCAATGCTGCTTGCTCACCCGGTGCTCGACGCTCCCATCGCCCTCACTACGGACGCCTCCGACTACGCGGTGGGCGCCGTACATGAACAATGGGTGAACGGGGTTTGGCAGCCGCTCGCTTTTTTTAGCCGGCAACTCCGGCCGAACGAGCTAAAATATAGCACATTTGACCGTGAGCTCCTCGGTCTATACCTGGCCGTTCGCCATTTCCGTCACCTCCTGGTTAGGATCTTTTCCACCACCTCCTGGTTAGGAGCCGCCCGTTCACGGCTTTCGTCGACCACAAGCCATTGGTTTACGCGATGGCCAAAGTCACGGAGCCGTGGTCGGCCCGCCAGCAGCGCCACCTCTCCGCCGTGTCGGAGTTTACCACGGACATCCGGCACGTCGCCGGAAAAGACAACGCCATGGCCGACTGTCTTTCTCAGGCCAGCGCGAACGCGGTCCACCTTGGCGTGGACTTCGCGCTTATGGCGGCCGACCAGACCACCGACACCACGGTGCAAGCTCTCCGGGTGGCGGACACGGGCCTCCACCTGGCCGACGTCCCCTTCGCGGACACTGTCCTGCTCTGTGACGTCTCCCAAGGCCAGCCTCGCCCCGTCGTGCCCGTTACCTGGCAGCGCCGCATTTTCGCCTCCCTCCACGGCCTTTCCCACCCAGGCTGGAAAGCTTCCCAGAAGCTGGTGTCGGCGCGTTTCGTCTGGCACGGACTTCGACGGGACGTCCACAATTGGGCCAACGCCTGCACGGCCTGCCAGCGGGCCAAGGTCCACCGCTACACCAAGGCCCCGCTGGCACCTTTCACCGTGCCCGAATGGCGTTTCGACCACGTCAACGTGGACCTGGTGGGCCTCCTTCCCCCATCACGAGGTTTCACACACCTGCTCACCATGGTGGACAGGACAACCAGGTGGCCGGTGGCCGTTCCCCTCGTTTCCACCACCACCGCCGACGTGGCGCAGGCTTTCATCGCCACCTGGGTCGCCCGTTTTGGCGCACCGGCGGACATCTCTTCGGACCGTGGTCCGCAGTTCACCTCTGAGCTGTGGGGCGCGGTCGCCCGCAACCTGGGGGTCAAGCTCCACTGTACCACGGCCTACCACCCCCAAGCCAATGGGTTGTGCAAGTGTTTTCACCGCTCCATGAAGGCCGCGCTCATGGCCGGCTTTCAGGACGGCGGTTGGACCGACCGGCTGCCGTGGGTCCTTTTGGGCCTCCGCACGGCCCCCAAGGAGGACCTCCAGGCGTCCACCGCCGAGCTCGTCTACGGCCAGCCGCTACGCGTCCCGGGCGAGTTCGTACCCGACGCTACCAGTCCCTGGTCCGCAGCTCGCCAGCGCTCGGACCTCCAGGAGGCCGCCCGACGGTTTGCCCCCGTGCCAACGTCCCGCCACGGTGGCCCCCAGTCCTACGTCCCCCCAGCGCTTCGCACAGTGGAGTACGTTTTTGTGCATCATGACGCACACCGGGGGCCACTCCGGCCGCCGTACGACGGGCCCTTCCGGGTCCTGCGACGGGACGACAAGTTTTTCGTCGTCGATGTCGGCGGCAGGTCGGACTGGATTTCGGTGGACCACCTCAAGCCGGCGCACGTGGACGTCGACCAACCACCACGGTTGGCCCTTCCTCCGCGGCAAGGCCGCCCCCCGTCCACGGTTCCCCCCCGCTCGACCACCCACCACCACACCGGACCCCCCCTCCCACGACCCTCCAGGGGTCGCTTCGGCCGGGTCATCAGGACCCCCCTTAAATTGACCCTGCCGGTGCAAGTCGATTCTGGGGGGGGCGCGTGTAGCGGTTGCCGCTGAGCATACACAATCGCCTTACACCTGCCGAAGACGCAACCAGGGAGCGATCACTGTACCGGGCTCGCCCAGGCCGCCCGGACATGCCCAGACGCGCCTTTCCCGGGCATGCCCGGACTCGCCTTTCCCGGGCTCGCCCAGGCCACCCGGGCACGCCCGGTCTCGCCTTTCCCGGGCATGCCCAGACTCGCCTTTCCCGGGCTCGCCCAGGCCGCCCGGGCACGCCCGGTCTCGCCTTTCCCGGGCAAGTCCAGACTCGCCTTTCCCGGGCTCGCCCAGGCCGCCCGTGGACGCCCAGTCTCACCTTTCCCGGGCATGCCCAGACTCGCCTTTCCCTGGCTCGCCCAGGCCGCCCGGGCACGCCCGGTCTCGCCTTTCCCGGGCATGTCCAGACTCGCCTTTCCCGGGCTCGCCCAGGCCGCCCGGGCACGCCCAGTCTCGCCTTTCCCGGGCAAACGCTCCGGCATGACGTGTTTGATTGCATATATATATATTGCTGCCCGATAAACGGGCTTTTCAGAGTACCCGAGTTTTGGTTTTGCTCAATAAAGAAACTCGGACGAATTCCCGTCTTTTGTCGCGTCAATCCTTTCGACTCGCGTCGGAGCACAGCTCCTTCAATGGTGACAGTTTATAGCCAAGTTAAGATTGAAACTCATGTTAGATAACTTCCTCTAGTCTAGAGTGTAGGCTGTCCTGCCAGTCTGACAGATTCCTGTACTACTTACGTATGTACAGTCTGGAGAAGTTTCTGTGTAGTTCCACTCTGGATCGAAGTCCAGCTGTTAATGATACATCGCTTTTGGCTTTGTTCACCTTCAGGGTAGCCATGGCAACTCTTGGAAACATTCCCTGTTATTTAAAGCTTACCCATATAATTACATCATTCCTCCTCACTTTATACAACCTTCATGTTTACATGTCAGGATTACATTGTGAAACTTCCAACATCCATGCAATGAAAGACACCGACATCCATGTAATGGAGCAGATAAGCCATTTTTTATTTTCAATACAATAGTTGAGATGTGATGTAAGCACAAAAGTTGGCATGCATATCTTCTATGTGTTACTTGTTAAGAAAAAACCGTTGGACACTCGATAATTAAAAATAGCAGCTTTATTCAAGATAGCCGACACTGTTAGGTTTCACTTATAATTGTTCCAGCTCAGACTCTTCTACGAGCCTCGACCCTGTATACAAAAAGAACAAGTAGGTAGAAAGCATACAGTCACGTGAAAACGTAAATACACCCCATGGAAAGTTTTGACTTTTTCAACATATTTCAAAATACAGCTATTTGATCTTCATTTCAACAATATTGATAAATAAAGGTGATATAATACAACAAATATCATGAAACATTTACATTTTGTAGTCCATTGTATAATTTAATTTAAATAAACATAAATGCAAATTTCACGTGTGGAAAAAGTAAGTACACCCTTGGCTCTAAGTCTAAGAGGTGGTATTGCCCCCTTTGGCAGAAACAACCTCAAGTAGGCGTTTCTTATAACTATCTACCAGTCTCTGACATCGACTGGGAGAAATTTTTACCCACTCCTCCATGCAGAATTCTTTCAGCTGTGCGATGTTTGAGGGGTTTCTTGCATGCACAGCTCGTTTCAAATCCCCCCCACAACATCTCGATGGGATTTAGATCTGGGCTTTGACTTGGCCATTCCAGAACCCTCCATTTCTTTCTTTTCAGCCATTCCTTGGTGGATTTACTGGTATGTTTAGGGTCATTGTCATGTTGCAAGATCCACCTTCGGTTGAGCTTCAACTTTCCGACAGATGGCCTCACATTATCCTCAAGCACCCCTCTGGTACAATGAAGAATTCATAGTGGATTCTATGATGGTGAGTTGCCCAGGCCCTGATGCAGCAAAGCTGCCCCAAACCATAATATTTCCACCACCATGCTTTACAGTTGGCATCAGGTTCTTGTGGTCAAATGCTGTCTTTGGTTTTCGCCAAACATGTCTTCTGGTACTGTGGCCAAATAGCTCTACCTTTGACTCATCTGTCCAGAGCACATTGTTCCAGAAGTGCTGGTCTTTGCCTCGGTGTTCATTGGCAAACTTTAGTTTTTCCCTGATGTTCTTTCTGGACAGCAAAGGTTTCCTCCTGGCACACCTCCCATGTAGATCAAATTTGTGCAGCCTCTTTCTAATGGTAGACTCGTGCACTTTGACATCAACAGTGGCAAGAGCTACCTGTAGGTCACGTGATGACATTCTGGGGTTCTTAGAGACTTCTTTCAGCATCTTGCGGTCTGCTCTCGGGCTGAACTTGCTGGGGCGGCCTGGGCTGAACAAGTTGGCAGTTGTTTGGAATCTTCTCCACTTGTAGATGATCTTCCGGACAGTCGAATGATTGATTTCAAATTGTTTGGAGATCTTTTAAAATCCCTTCCCAGACTCGTAGGCATCTATGACCTTCTTTCTGAAGGCCTCAGAGAGCTCTTTTGATCTAGGTATGGTGACGCTGCACACTTCAACAACAAAGAGCAAACCAAACTAAATGTCTGAGGTTTAAATATGACAGGTTCCTCCAAGATCCTCTCCGACGATGTTCTAATCATTTGCACCTGAGCTGGTGCACCTGATTCTAATTTTAGGTATTTGAAGTAGTGATAAATGTAGGTGTGTACTTACTTTTTCCACATGCTAAATTTGCATTTATGTTTATTTAAATTATACAATGGACTACAAAATGTAAATGTTTCATGATATTTGTTATATTATATCACCTTTATCTATCAATATTGTTGAAATGAAGATCAAATAGCTGTATGTTGAAATATGTTGAAAAAGTCAAAACTTTACATGGGGTGTACTTACTTTTTCACGTGACTGTACCTCCACCATGCTGAACAGTTTACGTTTATTATCCCACTGATAGGCCGGATCTGGATTTGGATGTAATTCTCAATTTAATCGGCTTGTTATTGTCACTTAGCCAACTCATCCACCAAGTTTTGTCATAAGTCAATCACAACTTTTTGACGTATATTATGCTACATATCGTTTTTTGCCCTATCTCTCAATGGTCAAGAATTATTTTACAAATTCTACTAACTGGATCCGGAAACGAATCTTCACCAAAACCGAATCAATTCTTTCTTGTCACATACCCAACCTTTCCACAAAATTTCGTCCGAATCCGTCCACAACTTTTTGAGATTTCCTGTTCACAAACAAACAGACAGAGGTGAAAACATAACTCTCATGCACCTTTGGTGGCAGAGGTAACAAACATTGAAATTGATAGCAATGTCCAATTTGAATGATGTTAGCGTCAATTTACACACTTTTGACCATGCAAATACCAATTTAGCAACAACCAAAAAGTATATATGTATGTGAGAGAGAGTACATGTGTGTCACTCATGGAAATATATGAATATTGGTAAATGTCTAATAACTTTGGAACAAGTCCTTCAGATTAAGTCTGATTGTAAATGCATTATCAGGGCACAATGGTGACATCGCTGCTGTGAAACTCAGCATGAGAGTCAGTTTCAGGTATCTTATTTGTGAAACATGTTTAGCAGTAAGTTGGTGTCCTAAATTCTATCATTTCAGCCCGAAGTTGGTTCGATAGCCTCTGTACCTGAATTGGCAGGATGATGTGCCAGTGTTGGAGAACCAAGTAAAGGACGACGGGACTTTTGTCATCTGGACGGTGTACAGATCGCATGGGAATGAAATGGCACTGGGTGAACGATCAGTCTAGGACCATAAGGTGTAGGGAAAATGCATGAGACTAGATGTATCCCATACAATAAAATACATGTGGTTTCAGGTGGTAAATGGATAGTCCCTTGGGCTAAAACTAATCAGCTTCCCCAATATGGCTGCCCATATTTTAAAATATATATAAATACAAACTCAAGGCCCATGGAACAGCTACAACACAAAATGGATCAAGACACGCAACAGCACAAAAGGAGAGCAGAGAGGGTGGAGGAGGGAAGGGGGGGGGGGCACACCAACAGCAGGCCTTGGGAGAAAATCTAAGCAGACAGATAAACAAGGGATGAGGGTAAGGATGAGGGGTAGGGAAGAATGCAGGGGGTGGACAAGATGAGTACAACAGCAAACTTTCAGGAAGGGAAAACTGTAAATTTATGGAGAGGGGGATTAACGGGGGTAGAAAATATCATGGATTTGGATGGTGGTGAACAGCTGCTTTAAAGACCTGGAGGGAAGAATGAAATTGAAGAGAATGTGGAAGGTGGCTCCACAGACAGGGAAAAAAACGAATGTATGAGTGGAGGTGAGCAGTGGTTCTGGATTTAGACAGTTTCACTAGGACAGGGTTGCTGGAGGACTGTGCGCACCCTGCAGAAACCTGGGTGGGATAAAACGCATAGCGGAAAGAGGGTGCAAGACCAGAAAGGAGGCCTAAGTAGACAGAGAGACCACCGACCTGTTTTCCACCGAGCGGTTTTGGAGGTTTCGAAGTCCAAAGTTCTTCGGTTTTCTACGATGGCGCCCGTACCACGTGACTATGACGTCATAATTATCACTAAAAATTCTACATAATTAGACGCATACTATGGTGTAAATTGCGTGCCAATTGGACAAAATGATGGCGTGAAAATGATTTTTTAAAATGCAGACACGTACGACACATGCACACGTACACAACTGATCATTTAACTCCGCTTTTCATTTAGCGAGCACACGGTAATAAGGTTCCCATGTAAAGGTACATCACAAAATGTATAATACTCGTATAATATAACAATGATAATAATAAATAATAAATAAATAATAAATAATAAATAATAAATAATCAATAATCAATAAATAATTAATAAATAAAAAATGAATAATAAATAAAAAAATAAAGAAATAATAATAATAATAATAATAATAATAAATAAATAAAAATAATACATATAATATAATCAATGATACATATAATATAATCAATAATACATATAATATAATTAACAAGCATTCTGAGTATTGCGCTGCAATACATGGCTCCTACCAAAGTTCAAAGTGCCATAACTTTGTCAAAAATGATCGAATATGCAAATTTATGCACGGTTGATGCTGGTTTTCAAACTTGATCTGAGGTATGCTGAGACACATGTGTGTCACGCCTTGCCTCGTTGATAAGCCCACAAGGTCGCTCCGTGGAGCAGTCTGCACGTATTGCACTGTGTGAATTATATAATTACCAACTCACGGTCTGAGGTACAAGCGATTCAAGAGATATCCATTTTAAAAATATTTTCGTTTAATTAACGATATCTTCCAAACCACGTGACCTATCACAAATTCCAAAAGGACATTTTAGTAGACTGACATGCTGAACAGATCTGTGAAGTTTCCCCTCGATTGGATCACAAATGAGGGAGGAGCTCGGTTTTAAAAGTTCATGCTTAAAAACGTCATAACTCTGAAACCATGTGACGCATGACGTCATGTTCGCTGACTTTTTTTGTTCGTCTTGGGTGTGCGATTCTGCCTGCAAAGTTTGGCCTCGATCTGTTCAGCCGTTGCAGAGAAAAAGGGGTTTTCGTGTTTTCACGAAAAACAATATGGCGGCCGAACCACGTGACCTGTGACGTCATAATTACCATTAAAATATTCTACAGACCGAGTCCCTCCTACGGTGAAAATTTGATCTCAATCGGTCCTATTATTGCAGAGAAAATCTTTTTTAAAGGAAATTACAACTTAAAATGGCACTGAGTTAAGGATCATCAGAATTATCAGAATTCCCAAAGTTCAAAGTGCCATAACTTTGTCAAAATAGATCGAAACGTCGTGAAGTTCGAACTTGATCTGTAACTTATCATGAGGAAACCATGTGCCAAGTTTGAAATAATTAGCATTAAGCGTTTAGGAAAAAAGTCCGGAAAGCTGTTCTTTGCGTGACGGACTGACGGACTGACGGACGGAGGGACGGAGTGCAAACCTATAGTCCCCTCTGGTGTACCGGTAGGGGACAAATAATACATATAACTAGATGGTATTCTGAGAATACTTACCCTGTGCAGTCAACGTGTTGCGAGCCAACTCTTCTGTTTTTGAACGTTATTTTTTTCTTTGATCCAATATGGCTGCCAGACCACGTGAGCGATGACATCATAAATTCATATTCTCCAATATAATTGTTGCATAGATCACGCTCAATAAATTTCAAACTGATCAAACTAAGCATTGTCCATGTCTAATTATGACGTCATAATTACAACACCAATGACGTAATCGTTAACAACACCTATTCCCCATATGGAGTTCTTTACAATGAGCACGTTTCAATTTTTTCCATGGAGTGGTTTTGGAGATATAGAGATGTAACGTTTTTCAGTTTTTCCAAGATGGCGCCCATACCACATGACCTATTCCATCATAATTATCATTAAACTATTTTACAGGAGGAGGCTTATGGTGAAAATTTCGTGTCCATCAGACCAACAGTTGGAGAGAAAAAAAATCATACTGATCGGATGAAGCGTTACACTTGTCGAATTATAACGTCATAATGAAGGCATCGATGACGTCATCACTAACACATCTTATTCTCCATGGGGAGAACTTGACAATGAGCCTTGTTTAAATCTTTTCCATTGAGCGATTTCAGAGATATTGAGGTGGGAAGTTTTTCCAAGATGGCGCCTGTGCCACGTGACCTATGACGTCATAATTATCATTACAATATTCTACCAGAGGAGGCGCTCCTATGGTGAAATGTTTGTGTCAATCGGACAAAGAATTGCAGTGAAAAAACAATTCATACTGATCAAATCAAGCGTTGTACTTGTCGAATTATGTGATGTCAAAAATAAGGCACCGATGGAGTCATCATATCTTATTAGTCCCCTACCGATGTACACTGGAGGGGACTATAGGTTTGCACTCCGTCCCTCCGTCTGTCAGTCTGTCAGTCTGTCAGTCCGTCACGCAAAGAACAGTTTTCCGGACTTTTTTTCTAAACTCTTAATGCTAATGATTTCAAACTTGGTACATGGTTTCCTCATGATAAGTTACAGATCAAGTTCGAACTTCACGACGTTTCGATCATGTTTGACAAAGTTATGGCACATTGAACTTTGGTAATTTCCCCAACAGTTTTCCGGACGACAGACTGCCGGTAGGGGACATGTATTGCAGCGCAATCCTCAGAATGCTTGTTAGTCCCGTACCGGTGTACACCGGAGGGGACTATAGGTTTGCATTCCGTCCCTCCGTCTGTCAGTCTGTCCGTCTGTCAGTCTGTCAGTCCGTCACGCAAAGAACAGTTTTCCGGACTTTTTTTCTGAACTCTTAATGCTAATAATATCAATCTTGGTACATGGTTTCCTCATGACAAGTTACAGATCAAGTTCGAACTTCACGACGTTTCGATCATTTTTGTCAAAGTTATGGTACTTTGAACTTTGGTAATTTCCCCAACAGTTTTCCGGACTATAATTTGGAGTGCGGTAAGTCAAAGCTGTTAATATTCCTTGTTTTAACTCCAATTTACATTCTGTTTCCACTTTTAGTGGGAAGTAGGGGTCTGTGCAACCATTCATAAACTTTATTTGGTGCAATATTGGATAGATTTTAGCCGAGTTACCTCAGACCGTGAGTTGGTAATTATATAATTCACACATAGTGCAAAACGTGCAGGCTGCTCCACGGAGCGACCTTGCGGGCTTATTAGTCCCCTACTGGTGTACACCGGAGGGGACTATAGGTTTGCATTCCGTCCCTCCGTCTGTCAGTCTGTCCGTCTGTCAGTCCGTCACGCAAAGAACAGTTTTCCGGACTTTTTTTCTAAACTCTTAATGCGAATGATTTCAAACTTGGTACATGGTTTCCTCATGATAAGTTACAGATCAAGTTCGAACTTCACGACGTTTCGATCATTTTTGACAAAGTTATGGCACTTTGAACTTTGGTAATTTCCCCAACAGTTTTCCAGAGGACAGTGCCGGTAGGGGATATGTATTGCAGCGCAATACTCAGAATGCTTGTTCCCCATGGTGAGTACTTGAAAATGAGTCTTGTTTCAACTTTTTCCATTGAGCGGTTTTGGAGATATAGAGGTGTGACGTTTTTCCAAGATGGCGTCTGTACTACGTGACCTATGACGTCATAATTTGAAAAAAATTTATTCTGCAGGTGGAGCGTTCCTGTTGTAAAATTTCGTGTCAATCGGACCAACGGTTGCAGCGAAAATCATATTTATTCTGTGCGGACAAACAAACACAGACAGACAAACAAACACAGATAGACAAACAAACAAAGACAGACAAATAAACACAGACAGACAGAAAAACAAACACAGACAGACAAACAAACACAGATAGACAAACAAACAAAGAGACAGACAAATAAACACAGACAGACAGAAAAACAAACACAGACAGACAAACAAACACAGACAGACAAATAAACACAGACAGACAAACAAACACAAACAGACAAACACAGACAGACAAACAAACACAGACAAACAAACACAGACAGACAAACAAACACAGAGAGACAAACAAACACAGACAGACAAACAAACACAGACAGACAAACAAACACAGACAGACAAACAAACACAGACAGACAAACAAACACAGACAGACAAACAGCAGCAATGCACTCTCCTCTGGTATGGCGAGAGGAAAAAAAAAAGGAAACATATTTGCAAAAAAAATGAGGAAGAAGAAGATAAATTTTAAACACGGATGACACGAATTCATTGTAACGCACTACGCAGTCACGTTAGAGCGCATGCGCCATTGCGCCGTATCGCGGGTGACCGTTAAATGGCGATAGGGCGCGGTGTGTTGGAACCTTAAGTCCAACCGGCGAGATGGCACTGGATTTTGGGAAGTTGCAGGATGGAGGTTACGTGTCCATCAAGCGCAGCGATGGTGGGTTGTTGTCTATTTCCTTCCTTGGCTGGTTTTGCGGATTTTAATATCCCGGTGTTCTCTCAGTCCTGGTTGTTTCCCGGCCGCGGCCTGCTCTTTCCTCAGCCCCCCGTTTTGCCTTGGCGTGTCGTGCGGAGTTTTGGCGCGTTGGTTCTTTCCTTTTACTCACCTTGTTTTCCTTTTTTTTTTTTTGGTTTTGTCCTCGGACGCCATGGATAGTGCTGCTTGTAACTCGTAATTTTTCGTTCAATCCGCGTTCGGCGCAAATAATATCCAAAAACTAAACGATTACCTATGAAGGAAACGCACAGCTCCACAATAACAATAGGGTTTCGTATTACGAATGTTTCATCAGGTAATCTCACCTGTCTGTTTGTTCATCGATCATCCGAAGACCGAGGGACCGAAGACCTTATTGTCCGGCGCGAGGCGTTAGTGTTCCTCACTTCATGGGACGTGTTGTTGCTTTTGTCCGACCGCATTCGCCGTCGCTTTTCCCAAATTTTTATTTTTCTTTGCAACAGAATTAAGGAGTTTGTGGAAGAGCAAAGAGTTTAGTTAAATATCCTTCATTACCATTTGTTAGGTGGGTTTGTAAATTGTTGGTTCCCGTCTGATGGTCGCAGTGCTGAATGGTTGACCCCCCCCCCCCCCCACGTTTGATGGTCGCAGTGCTGAATGGTTGACCCCCCCCCCCCCACGTTTGATGGTCGCAGTGCTGAATGGTTGACCCCCCCCCCCCCCCACGTTTGATGGTCGCAGTGCTGAATGGTTGACCCCCCCCCCCCCACGTTTGATGGTCGCAGTGCTGAATGGTTGACCCCCCCCCCCACGTTTGATGGTCGCAGTGCTGAATGGTTGACCCCCCCCCCCCCCACGTTTGATGGTCGCAGTGCTGAATGGTTGACCCCCCCCCCCCACGTTTGATGGTCGCAGTGCTGAATGGTTGACCCCCCCCCCCCCCACGTTTGATGGTCGCAGTGCTGAATGGTTGACCCCCCCCCCCCACGTTTGATGGTCGCATTGCTGAATGGTTGACCCCCCCCCCGTTTGATGGTCGCATGCATTGCTGAATGGTTGACCTCACCCCCCACGTCTGATGGTCGTAGTGCTGAATGGTTGACCCCCCCCCCCCCACGTTTGATGGTCGCACTGCTGAATGGTTGACCCCCCCCCCCCCCACGTTTGATGGTCGCATTGCTGAATGGTTGACCCCCCCCCCACGTTTGATGGTCGCATGCATTGCTGAATGGTTGACCTCACCCCCCACGTCTGATGGTCGCATTGCTGAATGGTTGCCCCCCCCCCACGCTTGATGGTCGTAGTGCTGAATGGTTGACCCCCCCCCCCCCTTCCCACGTTTGATGGTCGGACTGCTGAATGGTTGACCCTCCCCCCCCCCCCCCACGTTTGATGGTCGCATTGCTGAATGGTTGACCCCCCCACCCTCGTTTGATGGTCGCATTGCTGAATGGTTGACCCCCCCCCCCCTCGTTTGATGGTCGGATTGCTGAATGGTTGCCCCCCCCCCCCCACCCCCACGTTTGATGGTCGCATTGCTGAATGGTTGATGCCCCCCCCCCCCCCATCCCTCGCTTGATGGTCGCATTGCTGAATGGTTGACCCCCTCCTCCCCCCGTTTGATGGTCGCATTGCTGAATGGTTGACTCCCCCGTTTGATGGTCACATTTCTGAATGGTTGACCTTTCCGCCCTGCCCATCTGATGGATTGCTGAATTTTTAACTCTTGTTGATATAAGATTGCAGTAGATCTTCCCTCAGTTCTGCAAGTAAAACTTACCTCACGGATGTCAGGGTTCCTCTAAATTTCTTTGTTTAATGTTATAAACAGCTTTAACGACTGTTTAAAAAGCTAATCATATGTGTTTGTGGTTTATAATATTTTACAAGTCCGGCTACGCCGCTGTTAGACTTTCGGTCTTGTTTCTTTTGATTGTATTCTTGTTTTCTTTTGAACTTCCGCAAAGTTGCTCATACCTGACCCTCAACCTCAGGCTTTTGAGTCTGATTTAATGCAGTTTAACTCCAGGCTATAAGGCAACGGATGGTGACAATTTTGAAAGGTGGTGTAGACTTTCTATAGGCACTGTATTATGTGTTGTAGCCTCTGTTGGGTTAAGGATTGCAAGGCAGTGGCGGAACAGCATGTTGCCACCCAGCACAAGCCTGAGGTAGAGGGTCAGGTATGAGCAACTTTGCAAAGAAGTGGAAGGTTTGGAGAAGGAGTGGAAGAAGTTCAGAGACATTTCAGGGAATTGCAGAAGTGTTGTGTGGAAGGACTTCAGGAAAGGGTGCATCGTTGAGGGATAGAAACCAGGTATGGTGGGCGGTGGAAGTAGCGAAGGCAATTGGTGAAAAGGATAGAGGGAGGCAGCCGGATGCGGGGTTGCTGCACCTGTATGGGCAAAATTTAAAAAGCAGCAAGGAGGGCTGTGGATAAGGTGAGGAATTATATGGAAGAGGATGTTGGGAGGAAGGTGATCTATACATTGGATCGTGACGGGGATGAGGATAGCAAGGACATTAATGAGGTGGGTTGATTAAGGGTGGTGGTGGGAAGCTTGTGTCGGAGATGGGGGCAGCATTGATGGTGTGTGTAGGATATTTCAAAGAGATGTTGAACCGGGCAGGAAGCAACAGCGAGCTGGAGCTACCAAGTTATGTGGATGGGAAAGTGGGGTTGGTGGAGATCACGGAAAAGGAAGTGCGAAAGGCACTGAAGAGGATGAAAAAGGGAAGAGTGCCATGCATTGATGAAGTGTGGACAGAAATGATAATTGTAGTGGCAGAAGTTGGAGTCAGTTGGACTAAGCGGCTGTTGAATGTATGTATGAGAGGGTTTGATTCCGGAGGATTGAAGGACAGAGTTAATTTTGCTGTTATGGAAGGGGAATGAGGATGTTCAAGATCCGGGAAAGTACAGGTGCATTGCACTTCTTGGTCATGTCGTAAAGGTGCTCGAGAGGGTTCTGGATGGGAGGATAAGGAGATTGGAGAAGAGCAGCAGGGGGTTGGGAAGGTTGGGGAATGACAGATGGGATGTTTGTGTTGAGACAGCTGGTAAAGAAGAGGTTGGAGGTGCTAGGTGAAATGACATTGGGATTTGTGGATTGGAGAAGGCCTACAACACTGTCCCAAGAGAGGTGGTGATGGCGACACTGAGATGGATGGGAATGCCGGAAGGAGAAGTTAGGTTGGTGGAAGGGATGTACAAGGGAATGAAGGGAAGAGTTTTGGTTGGTCCTGGGATGTCGGAGGAGTTAAGTGTGAACATTGGTATGAGGCAGGGAAGTGCTCTCAGCCCACTCGTGTTTGTGATGGTGATGGTGATGGAGCTGGTAACCATGAAAGGTATTCTGGGGAGGATATTGCATGCAGACGATCTGACTGTTGTGGTGGAGAGTGGGAGGGAGATGCAGGAAGTACTGGGGAGTGTAAGGAGGCATTTGAGAAACATGGGTCGACAATGAGCATGGAGGTAATGTGGGTTGGGCAGTAGAAAGGATAATTTTATATCAGGTTAGAGGGGAAGGAGATCAGAGAAGGTATCTGTGTGGAACAGTGACAGGGGATGGTAAGTCAGAGGTGGAGGTGCGCATGAGGATTCAGATGGGTGCGAGTGTGTGGAGGAGGGTGCAGGGAGTAATGGCAGACAAAGATTTCAAGGTGACTGAAAGGAAAGGTTCCGGTGGCTTGTGTGACGCCGGCCTACCTTTATGGTCTGGAGATAGTGATACGGACAGAGACAACAACAGAAGGCTGCAGGTTTGCAAGAACAACTGGGTCAGGAAGTTTGTGAAAGTGAAGAGGGTGGATAGAAGGAGAATGGATGAACTGAGGGAGGAGATTGGTGTGCAGAAGAGCTTGATGGGGAGATTGGTGAAATGCCGGGTGAGATTAGCTGGAAATTTGGTGCAGATGGGGGAAGAGAGAATGACAGAGAGCGGATATATATATCAGACTGGGCCAAATCAGGGGTGATTCTCAATTTTTCATACTACAAGGTTGTAATTTACCTAAAAGTTGTGGCTGGGTAACAGAAACAAAACCATGAAATTGTTTTTCAAAAATATTGACGTCTTACGGTAAAACAGCCCGTTACCATAGCAACCGTTACAGACGACTCAAAAAATTCTTAAAATCGATGATTTCTCAGGCTGTGTGTGACCCCCAGAGTTTATTCTGGTACCAAAAGATTCAGAATTGAAAGCCAAGGATGATTGGATAGCTTAACAATGTCTGTGACACAATTCAATACAACTTTTATTCCAAAAACTCATTTTCATCTCAAATTTAAGGCATTTGTTTGGAAAAAAAAAGAAAATGTTGCTTTTTAATCATAGGATAATCATTAATCAGAGCTTAATAAAGACACCAAAATTAACTTTTGTCATTGATTAAGCTTTTTTGTCTCAAATTTAAGGTCTGACATTGAACATTGATAACAAAATAAAAAACCTAGTCCCAATTGTAATCAATGGAGGCCAATGACTTCTTAGTCACAACCTCAGTGGATGTTGCCAGTCCATGCAGCTTCTCCCTGACGCCCTTCACAACCCTGTATAGAGCCTGGAGCTGCGCCTCAGATGTGGGGGCCTTGTTAGTGTTCAAATCTGTGGCGAGTCCAAGTGTCCGCTCTGCTGCGTCATTGACAACTGGGAGTTTGGCCACAACTTCCTTGCCATGACGATAGCTGTCTGAGGTGGGCCACTGTGCAACGGGGAGCTTGACAAAACTGGAGTCAATACCCAAGAGTTCAAACATGCTCCAAGAGTCGTAACCAACAAAGTCTTTGAGGGCTTTACTCCCCAATTGCTGTGAGGCTGGCATCTCCTGTATCATGTTATGTGCAGTCCCATGGTACCTGAGCATAGCCCTTCTCATAGTCTGCTTGTCAGATGACGTTCTGTCCGAGAAGAGTGCCAAAGAGACCAATCTCTCAGAGGTACCACAAATGGTTTTGTAGCTTCTCTCGGGCCACAGTCACAAAGGACAGAAATTTGGCAGGCCACTTTGTTGGATTTGCGATACTGGCCTCAGCCTTGAGGAGGTTCTTCATCAGGTACAGGTCGTTAGATGGTGCATCTGCAGCACTGGTACATGTCAACCACGCTTTAGTGTAGAAGACTGACATGAATGCAGCGAGACTGGTTATGTCTTCCAGCTCTTTGGGTGTGTAGATATCTCCCAGCTGTTGACGGAAGAGTGCCACCTTTATAGTGTATAAAGTCTTGCTCATCCAACGGGCATGGTGGAATGCCCCAGGAGCTTTGATAGTGATGGTCCTCATACCATCAGGGACAGTCCCTCCAAGAAACAGCAGTGTGAGGTGTGCCAGCTCCAGGTAGTCGTGTCGAAGAGTCTCCTTTGTGCTATTCTCCATCCACGTCTGAAG
>NC_136261.1:75518116-75590616 GCF_964187855.1 Myxine glutinosa | reverse complement strand
CAACCTGATCATGTTGACAGTCACGTGGGTGGCGAGGTGAGCGACGCAAGCAGCCTTGACCCGGTCACTCAACCCGAGATGTTAGGAAGCGATCCCATCATGACTAAATGCATGCGTTCGCCCTTCTGGACCGGGCTGACTCCGGTTCAACAACTTGACATGTATAACAGGGAGAATGACAGGGCAGAGGCAGAGCGTGCGGCAGCAGCAGAGAGAGAGCGTGCAGCAGCAGAGAGAGAGCATGCGGCAGCAGAGACAGCAGCAGAGAGAGAGCATGCGGCAGCAGAGGGAGAGCGTGCGGCAGCAGCAGAGAGAGAGCGTGCAGCAGCAGAGGGAGAGCGTGCGGCAGCAGAGAGAGAGCATGCGGCAGCAGAGAGAGAGCGTGCGGCAGCAGCAGAGGGAGAGCGTGCGGCAGCAGCGAGAGAGCATGCGGCAGCAGAGAGAGAGCGTGCGGCGGCAGCAGAGAGAGAGCATGCGGCAGCAGAAGCTGAACGCGTCAGAGAGCATGAGTTGCGAATGTTGACTGAACGACTGCGGGCAGAGGGGTCTGCTGCAAGAGTCCCGGAAACTGTTCATGTTCGTTTGCCGGACTGGACGGGAGACACGAAGCCAGAAGCGTATCTGGAGATGGCGGAGAAGTTGTTGGCTGCCGGTGGCATTGATGAGAGCTTGTGGGTCGGCCACCTTGTGAGCCATCTATCTGAGAAGGCGAGGGAGGTATATGCGAGGATGGCAACCGAGGACGCAAACAAATACAGGGCATTGAAGGCCGAGATTTTGAATGCCTATGCGGTGTCCGCATGTATTTATAGGAGAAATTTTTTCAGCTGGACTCTTGAGTCCAGTCAAACCTATGAGGAACATTCGCGGGCCTTGTTGGAACAGCTGCAGAGATGGTTCAAGGGGAGCAAGGTTGAGTTACCTCAAGCGGTTGCGGAACTCCTGGTGCGTTACCGTATCGATCAACAGCTTCCGCCTGACTTAGCATTGTTTCTTGTCGACAAAGACACTGTTTCCTTGGCAGACTGCGTCAACCTTATTGATAAACATGTTTTGGCGTGCAAAATGCTGCAAGTCACGCAGTCGCGTCGTAAGACGGAGGAGTCTGCGATCAAGACCGCCCCCCGTCTGCCCGGCGGCTGGATCGAGGGGAGGGGTTCTCCGATGCCCTCCACTGGTGGCGGTCGCGAGCCGCAGACCAGGGCAGGGCCCTGGTGCGATTTCTGCAAACGCGTGGGGCACGGTGAAAACCGCTGCTTCTCTAATCCCGCTAGTCCGGCCTACCGAGGCAACCCTCCTGTTAAGTCGGAGGGAGATCAGTGGAGCTCATCCGCCGGGCCCTCGCACACGACGGTGGCATCGGTGACCGAGGTCACTGCCACCGAGGCTAATTCCATTCATCCACTGTACCAGGATTATTCAGGGACAGCCTTAGTGGGTGGCCCTGATTCGATGCTGAAGTTTGAGGCCCAATACCTTCGGGATACTGGGGCGACACGGTGTGTTCTCCGGGCGGGGGTAGTTCCGGCCTCTCCAGATGCGTTATACCGGCGAGTATACCCTCCTTCGGGGCATTGACCGGGTTCTTGGCCGGTATCCCCTTGCCCTCCTCGAGGTCCGGAGTGACATTTTTAAGGGTCCAGTGACCTGTGTGGTGGTACCCTACTACCCGATACCCGGGGTCTCCTTGCTGATTGGCAATGATGCCATGGCCAGGGAGGAGTCATTGACTCTGACCTGTGGGGGGGTCACTAGATCCCAGAGTAAACAGGCGGAGAGAGTGGCGGAGTCAGACATATCTTCACTCTGGCCCGAGGAGCCTAGCGCCTCGACTCCAGTTCCCGACGGTGACGTTGCGTCAGCTGAAGTCCACCCGAGCCTCCCGTCAAGCCACCCTCAGGTGCCGTGCTCCTCAGGGACCGCTCCCGCCATGTCGCGATTCAGCAGGAACGCTAATGCTAAGGTATATGTGGGAAACCTGGGCAATGGAGCAGCGAAAGCCGAGCTAGGGAGGGTCTTCGAACATTACGGACCACTCCGCAACGTATGGGTTGCTCGAAACCCACCTGGATTTGCAGTTGTTGAGTTTGAAGAGCCACGAGATGCTGAAGATTCGGTCAGAGCCCTTGATGGAAGGTTAATTTGCGGATCGCGTGTGTGCGTCGAGATGTCGAATGGCATGTCGCGGCGGCCTCGTTTCAGACGCCCTTTGGTCCGCAGGCCTTTCGACCCGAACGATCGATGTTACCAGTGCGGTGAAAGGGGTCATTACGCATATGACTGTTGTTCTCGACACCGGAGGAGTACCCGCCGCTCTAGGTCTCGGCCCGTTTCCTTCCTGTCAACGCTTCCCCCAACTTGAGTTTGGCCCCTTGCCTCTCTATTGTGCTTTGTGTGAAGTGTAACTCTTGTAGGGTAGATATTAATGTGGTGTATGGTGTTAAAATTTGTGTGTGAAAAAAAAAAAAAAAAAAAACCAAACTGGTTCATTGTTAACCTGTTAATGCCTGTTAATTGCCTGTGCGTTAATAATTGCGTTATTGTTGCGCTATTGCGTTGCGTTGTATTGTTGCGTTGTTGCGTTATTGTTGTTAATAAGTGTTAATAATTGTTAATTGCGTTAATTGCCTGTTAGCGATTACCGCCATCATCTTGCCATGTGATTTGCACCTACTACAAATACTGGTTTTAAAAAACGCCGTCTATTCGACGGGGTTTTTACTTAGGGGGGGAGGACTGTGAGAAACCACCGGTGAAACCACCTGTTCTCACCCAGATTTGGTGCCCCGCCCACCGCGTGACGTGGCCTCCTTGGAGCCTCACGCGATCGGGAGGCGATTCGGCACGTGATTGGTGGAGGGTCAGAGAGCGCGGTCGCCATCTTATGCGACGCACACGGCTCGAAGGCTCCGAGTGGGAAATATCATAAAAGGGTTTTCCTTGAAGCCTCCGGACAGCCGAGTTGGGCTGGTCGAATACCGTTCTGTATTTTACGAGCGAGTAACTCCAGAAGAGAACGAGTGATTCCCGGCTTCGTGTTGGAGCTACTGGCCGACCGTTCCTGGCGGCCTTGTGCGGTATTCCATCCTGGTATCCTCCGAGTCCCGGAGCCCGTCGATTGGAGCCGCGAGTGATCTTACCTGCGTCCTGTTGGAGCGTCTGTTGCCGACAGTTCCTGCCGGCTTGTGCAGCATATTCCCTTTTGTTACCTTTCATGGGTTTTGTGATCGAGCCAATAAATAATCGTGCCTTACCCCTAGAAGGCCGATTAAAACACAATTGTGTTTATTGCGTCTCTTTTGGTTCACTACGTGGATTACTTGAAGCCCGGACATTTACGTCCGTATTCCGTGCTGGGATACATTCCACAGACGGGATCGCGACAATATATGTATATATGTATATATGTATATATATATGTATATATATATATATATATATATGTATATATATATATGCATATATATATATATATATATGTATATATATATATATATATATGTATATATATGTATATATGTATGTATATATATGTATATGTATGTATATATATGTATATGTATATGTATGTATATATATGTATATATATATGTATGTATATATATGTATATATATATGTATGTATATATATATATATGTATGTATATATATGTATATATATATGTATGTATATATATGTATATATATATGTATGTATATATATATGTATGTATATATATATGTATATATATATATATGTATGTATGTATATATATGTATATATATATGTATGTATGTATATATATGTATATATATATGTATGTATGTATATATATGTATATATATATGTATGTATGTATATATATGTATATATATATATATGTATGTATATATATATGTATATATATATATATTTATACACACACACACACACACACACACACACACACACACACACACACGCAACACAACATGCATTTTAAGGCCATTTTCCCTGCTAGAGCGGGGGTTAGCCTTGCGGTCCCCGTGACAATCTTCTCCATATTGCCCTATTTTCTGCATCTCTCCTTGTTAACCCCCTTGCCCGCATTTCTTCTTCCACCATCTTTAGCCAGGTCTTTCTCGGTCTTCCCCGTCCTCTACTTCCTTCTACATTCATTTCCATCACTCTTCTCAACCAGTCACTTTCATCCTTCCTCAACACATGACCAAACCATCTCAACCTGTTCCTCTTCACAACATCAATCACAGGCTCTATTCCCATCATTTTTCGCAGTTCATCATTTGTCTTCCTCTCTCTCAACGATACTCCGCACATCCATCGAACCATTCGCATTTCCACCCTTTCCAACCATCGTTGCTGCTCTACGTTCATTACCCATGTCTCGCTCCCATAAATCATAACACTTCTCACACATGCAGCATACACCTTTCCCTTCAGCTTCAACGACACTCCCCTCCTCATCAGCCCGCCACTGAGTTCCCGAAACTTCTTCCATGCACATCTCACTCGAGGAACCGTTGCCGAGTCTGATCCACCTTCTCCATTCAGCATGTCTCTGAGGTAGCAAAATGTTTTCACAGCTTTCAGCTTCACGCCGTCTCCAAGATCCAACTCAGCATTTCCTCCATCTGCAGCTCCCTCTGTGCACACTTTACATTTGAATGTAGCTGCCACACTGGTTAATGACCCTCTCAGACCACTACATTTCTGATGAACCCACTCAGCGCACATTGCACATTGCACATTGAATGGAGTTCACTCCGACACCCTTCCTGCACACAGCACAGGGCCACTTCCCAGTTCTTTCCACCTCACCACATGCTTTACCACTTGCCATCACCTTTGTCTTTCCTATATTCACCTTCAGACCTTTTGTCTCCATACATTCCTTCCACTTGTTCATCTTTTCCTTCAGTCCATCCATACTTTCCGCAATCAACACCAGATCATCTGCATACAACAACTCCCACGGTAAACACTCCTTTACGTTCTGAGCCAGCACCTCCATCACAGCTACAAATAGTGGTGGACTTAGTACCGACCCCTGATGCACTCCCACCTTCACCTCAAACTCACCACTGTTCCCGTCCTTCGTCCTTACAGCTGTGCGCGCTCTTTTGTACATTGCCATCACAACTCTGATCAACCATTCCTCCACTCCTAACTTCCTCAATGCCCATGTCAATACTTTGCGTGGAACCCCATTGAATGCTTTCTCCAGATCAACAAACCCAAGAAACAACTTCTTCCTCTTCTCCATGTACTTCTCCTGCAACTGCCTCACAATAAAGAGCGTGTCTGTCGTTCCTCTTCCTGGCATAAATCCAAACTGCATTTCGTCGATCTTCACCTTCTTCCTTGTCCTCTCCAACACCCTTTCCAATACCTTCATTCCATGCTCCAATAACTTTATCGCTCGGTACGAGCCACACTCCAGAGGGTCACCTTTCCCCTTGTATAGAGGGACGAGGGTACTCAGTGCCCAATCCACTGGAATGCGGCCTTCTTTCACCACCAGATTACAGATCTGTCATTCTCTTCACACCCCAACTTCCTGCTGCCTTCAACATATCTCCCACAACTCCCGTCGGCCCTCCCGCTTTTCTACTCTTCATTGCTTTTATCGCTTCCTCAACTTCCTTCTCAGTTATCTTCTCTGCCGGTTCTAAAACTGGGTTACTCTCTATGTTGCCATCCCATTCATTCTCTGTATTCAACAGCATTTCCATATATCTTTTCCATCTTCCTTTAATTCCATCTGGGTCCACAAGGATTTGTCCCACTTCGTCCTTCAAGCAACTCACCCCAATCACATCACACCTCTTTCGCTATCTGCTTTGCAATCCTGAATACCGCTCTCTGACCCTCTTCCGAATTCAAGCTTTCTCAGAACATTTTCCTACATGCCTCCTGCGCCTTTGCTACCTCTTTCTTTGCAGCCTTCTTGGCTGCCTTATAACTTTCATGCTCTGCTCTTTCTGCTCCCGTACCCTTCGCCTTCTGCCACTCCTTGAACTTCTTCCTCTTCTCGTCAATCCTCTTTCCAACTTCCTCATCCCACCACCATGTTTCCGAGTGCCTCGGTGGTCCTTTTGTCCATCCACATACCTCACCAACGGCTCCCAACACTATCTCTTTCAACCTCCACACCTTCATTCTCGGTTGGTACTTCACCCGCCGAGCTCTCCTCGCACCTTTCACCTTATGTCACAGACAACCAAGTGGTGCTGTGAAACAGCCTCCTCCCCCGGGATCACCTTTGTGTCCCGGAGGTGCCCCCTATCTCGCCTACCCACCATCAGGTAGTCAACAGTTGTCGTCGACCCACCTGACGTGTATGTAACAATCTTATTATCCTCTTTCTGGAACTGAGTATTACAAATCAACAAATCAGCTCCATCAGCAAACTCCAAAATTCTTTCACCTTCTCCATTTCTCACACCATATCCGTAACCCCCATGAACTCCCTCAAAACCGTCCATACTCCTTCCCACATGTCCATTTAGGTCTCCTCCTACCACAACAACTTCCTCATCTTTCACGTTTTCCATCAGCTTCGCTATCGCACACCAGAACTTGTCCTTCTCTTCATCGCTCCCACCAACCTGCGGAGCATATCCCGAGATGACGTTCACACATATATATATATATATATATATATATATATATATATATATATATATATATATATATATATATATATATATATATATATATATATAACACAGTTTGTGTGTGTGTGTGTAATGTTACCGATAGACTCTGAAACGGAGAGGCTCACGTGCTTGATATTTGGCATAGACATGGCCATTGAGCCTTGGACGAACATGGCCGAGACCATATTTGACGAGATCCATATTTTTTATTCATATTTACCTCAGCGCATTTCAGCGAAGTACCCGCTAATCTCAGACGGTGCCAGAGCGAGCTGATTCGCTCAGAGCGATCACGTGATGTTCCATCCCGTCACACGTTTGCACGTAATTCAGGGCGAAAAGCGATTGCGTTTTTTCACCTTACGAATTCGAATACAAAGGATTTCCCCTTTCCCCTTTCTATTTCGAATACGAATCAAATACGAGCTTGAGTCGAGAGGGCGAATGTACGGGTTGGGAATGTACGGGTCTCCCTTCCCCCGCCCGGCAACGCCGGTACTGGAGGGCGTGGGTCACAGGATCGGTGAGTCTCCAAAAGCCGCTTCGTGCTCTTGCGAAGATGCAGGACGATGTCGCGATTGTTGTGCTGCTCTCCGACCATGAGAACTGCAACGTCATTGTTGACTGGCCCTCCCCTTCCCTCCCCCTTCCCCCTCCCCCGTCCGTCCTCCCCCTCCCTTCCCCCTCCGTCCTACCCCTCCCTCCCCCCTCCACCCTACCCCCTCCCCTTCTCCCCTCCCCCCTCCCCCTCCCCTCCCTTTTCCCCCTCCCCCTCCATTTTCACCCTCCCCTCCCCCTTCCCCTTGCCCCTCCCCCCTCTCCCCTCGCTCCTCCCCCTCCCCCCTCCTCTCACCCCCCTCCCCCTCCCATCCCTCCCCCCTTCCCCCCCCTCCCCCTCACCCCTCCTCTCCCCCCTCCGGTCCATGAGTGTTTAATTATCGTTCTTTTGAAAGGTTCCACTGAGAACGCTGACAATTCCATAAAACTATTTATTAAATAAACTACAAGTGAAAAAGAAAAAAGCGTGCGCTGAGCCCATCTTAACAACGGTCAGCGAAGAGCGATTCTTCCACTCCCATTGTTCGACTTTGCAAAATAATTACCAAGTACTTTGCATTCACTTATCAATACAATGTTTAGCTTAGACTTCGTACTGAGTCGATTAGTCACAGTCACAATGAAAGCTTGTTTACCGAGCGCATTGGTAAGCAAGCCTCGATAAACCAGCAAATTACCTGGTTGGACATTGTGGCATCAGTTGTATTATTTAATTATTTACCAAGAAAACAATATCTTTTCTCCAATTTGCTTATATAATTCAATAAGACATACTCGATCCAACATTACATTATTTCCAAAAACCCTATTTGTAATAATATTTTGCCATGACAATATGTGGTTCACCATTGCCTCCACTAAGAATTTACTTTTCTCGAGCAAACGATTTTCGTCAGTGCCGGAGATAACTTGCCAACAGTAGGAAATCCCAAATTTTGCATGGAAACCACAAAAAAAACTTGCAGACTAGGAAAGCAGGTTTGTGGCTCATAGAAATTACTTGCTTTATAAATTTACACTTCCACAGCTGCAAGGACAGAGCAGAGTGGAGGAGTATTTTGGTGAAGGCAGGACATGAGCTTGATACCATTGGACCTCACCACTTGTAAAGGGAAGAGGAAGAGGAGGTGGAGAAGAAGAAGAAGTTTCCCTTTATTATCTCAAATAGAAAATGCCTCGTTGTTGGACGACCGAAGATGTCCCCTGATTTTAATCGCCTCCCTGAATCCTCTAATCGGATGTTGTCTTGCTGTGATCTCTGCAGGCCGGGTTCACAAAGCCATGGTGACTGCACTCAATAATGAAGATGAAAGTGTCACTGTGGAATGGTTTGAAAATGGAGAGACTAAAGGCAAGGAGGTGAGTGACGTGGCTGGGTTTTCTCAACAAATGTAAGGTTTTTTTTGTTTGTTTTTGTTTTTTTTCCTTGTACTGCTGTGAACAAAAGCTTGGCTTTTTTCAACAGCACCCTGGGGCAAATTGTCTCATCTCCCATGTTGCCTATTCTTGCATCATTCTCATCCTTGACAGCTTCCCCCTCCTCCCATCCCCCCTCCATTCCCCCATTCAACCCTCACCACAACCTTTCTCTAAACATGAGAGTTTGGTGCTTCTGTGCATACTGATTGAATCCTCTTCCTTTGCATACTGCACTTTTCTCTATGGTGGCTCGATGCCAGAGCCATTTTCAATGGTATTGGTTGTACTCGATTGCAGAACTCGCCATCCTCTGCTTGCCCTTTCACTTCCAGGATGTCATCCCAGAAGTTCCCCCCACCCCCCTCTTTCTCTCTCCTGGATTACCATTATTTCTGCCTCCGCTCTTTCTGAAGCTGGCTGACCAGGCCTGACGTTTGCTTGTGGCGGTGATTTTAAATTTGTTCAGGGTGCTGGTGATAACTCGACCTGCACTTCAAGATAGAGACCATGGTAACTTTAACATCCACAAATGACCAGTGCTGGCAGACTTTTAATGTCCTTCCAAAGGACAGAGCACACGGATGCCTCGTCATCCATGTGAAACGCAAGTTTACAGCTCAGTCGATATTCAAACCCAGGCCTGATAGCTCGGAACTGAGTGTGCATATCCCTTGGGCTTAGGGTATCCTGCTAGTTGAGACTCACACAGTAGAGCGATTGGATTTGATTGGCAGGTTGAAATGCTTATTGGTGGTGCTTGGTTGAGGTGTAATGGACGGGCTAGCAGCAATGATTACGAACTCTATATTGCGGTCCATGAATTTATATATTTTATCTTTTCCTAATAGCTTGAAATATCCGAGTACAAATTGATCAATGGAGATTTGACAATGAACGTAATTTCAAGTTCTGTCCGATGCTCGGAACTGTCATTGTGGTGCGTTACTTTATTACCGTCGCCAGAGGAGAGGGTATTGCATTTGAGTCCGTTTGTCTGTTTTTGTTTGTCCACACAGAATAAATATGATTTTCTCTGCAACCGTTGGTCCAATTAACAGGAAATTTTCACCGTAGGTGCACCTCCTTCTGTAATTTTTATTAATGATAGTTATGACGTTATAGGTCACATGGTAATGGGGCAACATCTTTGAAAAACTTTGCAACTCTATCTCCAAAAGCGCTGCAAAGAAAAAAAAATGTGACATGGCTCATTGTAAAGAACTCTCCATGTGGAATAACATGTGATAATGTCAGAGGTGCCTCCCCTCCATTATGACATCATAATGTGACCAGTACAAAACTTAATCCGATTAAGATGAAATTTCTTGAGCGTCATCTTGTGATAAATTGGTGGAGAATTTTTTTTTTTTAATGTCATTGGTCACATGGTTCGGCCGTCATATTTGTTTTAATACAAAAGCCTTTTTTTTAAAAATCACTAAAAACACGTCCTGGTGTGGGTCTGCAATCTCTGATTGCTCTTTCTTGTTTATATCATGTTTTCTTAATTGACTCTTAGTTTATTATTTTGGTTTATTTTATTTTATTATTTGTAACTATGCACAGTGAGCATGTGGTTCATTATAGATGTATTGCTGTCATGGTGAATGAACATTCCCTTGAATAGAAAAAAAATGTGATCTGACTTTTACATTGAAGCGTGAATGCAACGCTGTTAAAATCTAAATGTGTCGGGTATGCTGACTACCCATACGACTATTTTGCAGATCGATTTGGAAAGCATCCTTTCCCTTAACCCAGAACTTGTCTCGGGCAGTTCTGGTGCTTGTTCTGAGTCAGAGCTTGAAATGCCACCTCCTTCAGTGCCTTCCGTTAAAATTGCCAAGTCTGCTAAGGTGAGCTACGATCAGGTTGCCATATCGTCGTGATCGATTTGAGCTCATTGGTTGTTTTGGTAAAAATAGTCGCATTTAAAAAAAACAAACCCGTGAGCACATATACCATCCGCATCGTTGCAGAACCGACGTACTATGATACCCACGAGGAACGAAGTGCATGCAAAGGAAAACAAGACCTCAGGTGTGATTGGCAATGCTGTGGTTGAAGCTAAACTGGGATGATACACGGATCCTTTGGGCATATTCTGTTTTTGGTGATTTCATCAGCTCGTTGATAATGTTTTTTGTCAATTATGCTGTTTAATGTAATTTGGGAATGGAAATGTTGGTTGTAAAGGTGTTTGCTTATTTTTAAAGACTAGTAATGGTACCCGCCCTATGGGCGGGGCATCAATTGGGAAGCCCAAATTAAAAGGTAAAATATCAGAAATTAAAAGCTTTTTTATTTTAAACGATTCATATGAGCATCCGTTGAATCATATCACACGCAAATCATCAAAATGTAAACAGTACTTGGCTTAAACAGTACATGGACGATCACGTACCACGTACGTCTCGCTTCTCGCTAGCTCTCATGTTGTCCCGATAATGATCCTTCCGCAGGTTCAACGACGGAAACCTTGTTACGACTTTTACTTCCTCTAGACAGTCAAGTTCGCTCATCTTTTCGGTGCACCGGCACGATCCGAGAACGGCCCGTGCAGGGGCTGATCCGAGGATCTCATCAAACCGTCCGATCGGTAGTAGCGACGGGCGGTGTGTACAAAGGGCAGGGACTTAATCAACGCGAGCTGATGACTCGCGCTAATGGGAATTCCTTGTTCGTGGGACACTCTCAAGCCCCAGTCCCCATCATGGATGGGGCTCAGCGGTTTAACCGAGCCTGACGGTGGAGGGCAAGGTACACACTGGCCCGCCCAGTGTAGCGCGCGTGCGGCCCCGGACATTGAAGGGCATTAAACGTTCATTAAACATTAAACGTTTATTAAAGGATTACGAAACGAAAAACATTATGAAATTACGTTCACACCGTCACGTCAAACACTACCGTAAACACATACATTGTCACAACATCGTCACAATGAGAACATCGTCACAATGAATGTTATGCGAACGCGAATGTTATGCGTGAGTCCAAACCTGAGAATGCTGGAGTAGAGGGGTCAATATATGGTTGAACCCCCAAAAAATTGATACAAAAGGTTTTTCAATGGATTCTGGTACCATTGGGCATGCTAAATAACATACTAAAAATCTAGTAACATCTGACTTCCGGAAAGGGGTCATTTTCAAGATGGCGTCCAAGATGGCCGCCGGGAGCTTAAAATGGCCATATCTCAATTATTATTCAACCTAGAAAGGTGGTTTTGATGTCTAACCCTAGGTTTTAGGGCCCAAGGAATCCAATTGAATCAATAAAATTACCATCAGTTAATTATTTATTGACAAGTCCAAGATGGCATCCCAAGGTGACATCCTGATCCACTAAAATGGCTCTGTCGAATAGTAGTAAACCTAGAGAGATTTTTTCAGTGTGTATACCTAGGTTTAAGGCACCCAGGAAATCATCAAAATTACTTAAATAAGCACAAAGTAATCAGGTAATCCAGTAAGCCAGGTTTACCAGCCCATTAGGCATTTGTTGTCTTATACAGTTAGTCGCTATTCATCGTCATCCTCTGACTCACCAGCTAATGAACCAAGTGTGTGTTTCAGATTGGAGATAAGAGTGTAATGCGTCTACACCACTGCCACCTGTGACTCCAGTCCACATTATTCAGTGATCATTACAGACAAAGGTTTGTACAAAGCTTGAGAGGTTATGACAAGGGACAGACTATTTGATATTGGGGACGGGGGGGGGGGGGGGGGGGGGCGACTGAAAAATCTGACAAACAATTAATTTTCATCCATGGATGCCATGGTATGGATGCCATGAAATGGGGGTGGAGCCTGCAGGATAATCAGTTTGTCCCACTTGTGTCAAGAATGAACGCTGCTCCAGACAGTCTCTTGAAGGTCATTCATTGTAACTGCTCCACTGCCTGCAAGGCACTCCGCTGCTCTTGTAGACGATATGGACTACCACGTACTACCGCCTGTGGACCGTGCCAACTTGAAGAATGTGACAATCCACATAACAAGTTTCTTCCAGAGGAGTCGGAGAATGACGATGAATAGCGACTAACTGTATAAGACAACAAATGCCGAATGGGCTGGTAAACCTGGCTACTGGATTACCTGATTACTTTGTGCTTATTTAAGTAATTTTGATGATTTCCTGGGTGCCTTAAACCTAGGTATACACACTGAAAAAATCTCTCTAGGTTGACTAATTCGACAGAGCCATTTTAGTGGATCAGGATGTCACCTTGGGATGCCATCTTGGACTTGTCAATAAATAATTAACTGATGGTAATTTTATTGATTCAATTGGATTCCTTGGGCCCTAAAACCCAGGGTTAGACACCAAAACCACCTTTGTAGGTTGAATAATAATTGAGATATGGCCATTTTAAGCTCCCGGCGGCCATCTTGGACGCCATCTTGAAAATGACCCCTTTCCGGAAGTCAGATGTTACTAGATTTTTAGTATGTTATTTAGCATGCCCAATGGTACCAGAATCCATTGAAAAACCTTTTGTATCAATTTTTTGGGGGTTACGTGAGTTTTTTCTCGTAAAGTGACCCTACTAGAGACCAAAGCTGAAATTGGGAAAACTAAATAGCCTATTTTACTCCTGGAGATCCCAGGATTACCCACCCAAAATATCTTTGCGATCGGTTCAGCAGTTTTTATGGTACCTTCGAACAGACAGACAGACAGACGGACATTTGGTGAATTGTAGTAAGATTGTTATCAAAGGCTTATGCAGAAGTTTGTAAATGTACTATCACATGTGGGATGCAGATACACAACAACAACAACAACAACATGCATTTTAAGGCCATTTTCCCTGCTGGAGCAGGGTTAGCCTTGCGGTCCCCATGACAATCTTCTCCATTTTGCCCTATTTTCTGCATCTCTCCTTGTTAACCCCCTTGCCTGCATTTCTTCTTCCACCATCTTTAGCCAAGTCTTTCTCGGTCTTCCCCGTCCTCTACTTCCTTCTACATTCATTTCCATCACTCTTCTCAATCAGTCACTTTCATCCTTCCTCAACACATGACCAAACCATCTCAACCTGTTCCTCTTCACAGCATCAATCACAGGCTCTATTCCATCATCTTTCGCAATTCATCATTTGTCTTCCTCTCTCTCAACGATACTCCGCACATCCACTGAACCATTCGCATTTCCACCCTTTCCAGCCTTCGTTGCTGCTCTACGTTCATTACCCATGTCTCGCTCCCATAAATCATAACACTTCTCACACATGCAGCATACACCTTTCCCTTCAGCTTCAACGACACTCCCCTCCTCATCAGCACGCCACTCAGTTCCCGAAACTTCTTCCATGCACATCTCACTCTTGCAACCGTTGCTGAGTCTGATCCAGCTTCTCCATTCAGCATGTCTCCGAGGTAGCAAAATGTTTTCACACCTTCCAGCTTCATGCCGTCTCCAAGATCCAACTCAACATTTCCTCCATCTGCAGCTCCCTCTGTGCACACCTTACATTTGAATGTAGCTGCCTCACTGGTTAATGACCCTCTCAGACCACTACATTTTAGTCCGTGGGCTGAGTAGGGTTTACATGCACCCCCCCCCCACAACTTAACTTCCCGGGTATGTCCATTTACCCCCCACCCTAGGGGTTAGGAAAAACCATGTTAACAGAAAAAAACTCATTCCCTCATAGTTTGACCTCTGGTGACCTCATTAGTGACCTCATTTGCATATAACACATATCATTGTAAAGAGTGTCCCAGGACAAACATTTTGAGGGGTCATATGCAACCATAGGATGACTAGGTAATAAGTTATGGCCATTTGAATTTCGCCTACCCCTAATTTTTGGAAATCACTGACACAGGGGGGGTAACATCAAAATATGCGTGGGAGGTACCTTGGGAATGAGTTTTTTTCCTGTTAACATGGTTTTTCCTAACCCCGAGGGTGGGGGGTACATGGACATACCCGGGAAGTTAAGTTGTGGGGGGGGGGGGGGGGGGGGGTGGTGCATGTAAACCCTACTCAGCCCACGGACTATTTTTGATGAACCCACTCAGCGCACATTGTACTTTAAATGGAGTTCACTCCGACACCCTTCCTGCACACAGCACATGGCCACTTCCCAGTTCTTTCCACCTCACCACATGCTTTACCCCTTGCCATAACCTTTGTCTTTGCTATATTCACCTTCAGACCTTTTGTCTCCATACATTCCTTCCACTTCTTCATCTTTTCCTTCAGTCCATCCATACTTTCCGCAATCAACACCAGATCATCTGCATACAACAACTCCCACGGTAAACACTCCTTTACGTTCTGAGCCAGCACCTCCATCACAGCTACAAATAGTAGTGGACTTAATACCGACCCCTGATGCACTCCCACCTTCACCTCAAACTCACCACTGTTCCCGTCCTTCGTCCTTACAGCTGTGCACGCTCTTTTGTACATTGCCATCACAACTCTGATCAACCATTCCTCCACTCCTAACTTCCTCAATGCCCATGTCAATACTTTGCGTGGAACCCCATTGAATGCTTTCTCCAGATCAACAAACCCAAGAAACAGCTTCTTCCTCTTCTCCATGTACTTCTCCTGCAACTGCCTCACAATAAAGAGCGTGTCTGTCGTTCCTCTTCCTGGCATAAATCCAAACTGCATTTCGTCGATCTTCACCTTCTTCCTTGTCCTCCTCTCCAACACCCTTTCCAATACCTTCATTCCATGCTCCAATAACTTTATCGCTCGGTACGAGCCACACTCCAGAGGGTCACCTTTCCCCTTGTATAGAGGGACGAGGGTACTCAGTGCCCAATCCACTGGAATGCGGCCTTCTTTCACCACCAGATTACAGATCTGTCATTCTCTTCACACCCCAACTTCCTGCTGCCTTCGACATATCTCCCACAACTCCCGTCGGCCCTCCCGCTTTTCTACTCTTCATTGCTTTTATCGCTTCCTCAACTTCCTTCTCAGTTATTTTCTCTGACGGTTCTAAAACTGGGTTACTCTCTGTTGCCATCCCATTCATTCTCTGTATTCAACAGCATTTCCATATATCTTTTCCATCTGGGTCCACAAGGATTTGTCCCACTTCATCCTTCAAGCAACTCACCCCAATCACATCACACCTCTTTCGCTATCTGCTTTGCAATCCTGAATACCGCTCTCTGACCCTCTTCCGAATTCAAGCTTTCTTGGAACATTTTCCTACATGCCTCCTGCGCCTTTGCTACCTCTTTCTTTGCAGCCTTCTTGGCTGCCTTATAACTTTCATGCTCTGCTCTTTCTGCTCCCGTACCCTTCGCCTTCTGCCACTCCTTGAACTTCTTCCTCTTCTCGTCAATCCTCTTTCCAACTTCGGCATCCCACCACCATGTTTCCGAGTGCCTCGGTGGTCCTTTTGTCCATCCACATACCTCACCAACGGCTCCCAACACTATCTTTCATTGACATCCAACCACGTTCAAGCTCAACCACATCATCCTCTACCCTACTCAGCCTCTCTTTTAATGCCTCCCTTACTGTCACCTCTTTCAACCTCCACATCTTCATTCTCGGTTGGTACTTCACCCGCCGAGCTCTCCTCGCACCTTTCACCTTATGTCACAGACAACCAAGTGGTGCTGTGAAACAGCCTCCTCCCCCGGGATCACCTTTGTGTCCCGGAGGTGCCCCCTATCTCGCCTACGCAACATCAGGTAGTCAACAGTTGTCGTCGACCCACCTGACGTGTATGTAACAATCTTATTATCCTCTTTCTGGAACTGAGTATTACAAATCAACAAATCAGCTCCATCAGCAAACTCCAAAATTCTTTCACCTTCTCCATTTCTCACACCATATCCGTAACCCCCATGAACTCCCTCAAAACCGTCCATACTCCTTCCCACATGTCCATTTAGGTCTCCTCCTACCACAACAACTTCCTCATCTTTCACGTTTTCCATCAGCTTCTCTATCGCACACCAGAACTTGTCCTTCTCTTCATCGCTCCCACCAACCTGCGGAGCATATCCCGAGATGACGTTCACCAAGAGCTTTCCAATCATCATTTTCACCATCATCAACCTATCACTCACTCTAGTCACACTCACCACACTGTCTCCAAACTCCTCAGAAAACAGGACACCAACACCATTCACGCCCTCCGGGCACCCTTGCCACACAAACTTGTATTTCTGTCCCTGCCTACCCTTCACCATTCTCACACCACTTCCCTTCCATCTCGTCTCTTGCACACAACATATGTCCACTCTTCTTCTGATCAATACTTCCACCACTTCTCCTGATCTCCCTGTCAATGTCCCAACATTCCATGTCCCAAACCTCAGAAACCGATCTCCACTTCGGGCTGTACCCTGCCCATATGTAGTTGTAATTGTCATGGTTATCTTTTTGAGGCAATGTTTTTATGGCCGGATGCCCTTCCTGACGCCAACCCTCTTAGTCGCCTCTTACGACACACAGGGATACGATGTCCCTATTCTAATCAGGGTACACACCAGGAACATGTGGGATGCAGATGTTGAGCGATATTGGTGCGCATCAATTTGCAAGGACATGCAATTCGTTTTAGATGGACTAATCGATACTAAATGAGTCCCTGATGAGTAAACCTGGCTTTCTGCCTCACATGGATCAACAACGACGACAACAGGCATTTTAAGGCCATTTGCCTTGCTAGAGCGGGGGTTAGCCTTGCAATCATCGCCCATGACGATCTTCTCCATTTTGCCCTATTTTCTACATCTCTCTTTGTTAACCCCCTTGCCCACATTTCTTCTTCCACTAACTTTAGCCAAGTTTTTCTCGGTCTTCTCTGTCCTATACTTCCTTCTACATTCATTTCCATCACTCTTCTCAACCAGTCACTTTCATCCTTCCTCAACACATGACCAAACCATCTCAACCAGTTTCTCTTCACAGCATCCATCACAGGCTCTATTTGTCCCCCGTCGCACCGCGGAGCGAAAGGGGGACTATGGTTTTCCACTCCGTCCGTGTGTCCGTCCGTGCGGGCGTGCGTGCGTAAGCGAAGGACCGCATTCGAATTTGGTGTGTGGGTGCAACCCACGTCAAAATCCAAGATGGCCACCGCCATGTATGTCTGATGCCATGTATGTCTGAACCTTGTGAGCGGAATATCTTGAAAAATAAGCGAAGCACCAACTTCTAATCTGGTGTGTGGGTGTAGCTAGGCATAAGGAAGAACCCTATTGAAAATTGGGTCGCCACGTCAAAATCCAAGATGGCGTCTGCCATGTATGTCTGAACCTTGTGAGTGGAATATCTTGAAAAATAAGCGAAGTACCAACTTCTAATCTGGTGTGTGGGTGTATCTAGGCATAAGGAAGAACCCTGTTGAAAATTGGGTTGCCACGTCAAAATCCAAGATGGCCGCCACCATATATATGTCCACCATATATATGTCTGATTAATGATTGCCAATGGTTTTTCAGAAGAATTTTTTTTTACTTGGGTTCCCCTTTAATGATCTTTTGGGTCTTCAGGGTCTTTTCAGTCTTGGGTTTTGATGGTCTTTTGGGTCTTTGATGGTCTTTTGGGTCTTTGTGGTCTTTTCGGGCTTTGTGGTCTTTTAGGGCTTTGTGGTCTTTTAGGTCTTTGTGGGCTTTTTGGTCTTCAGGGTCTTTTGGTTCTTCAGGGTCTTTTGTTTCTCTTGGGTCTTTGGGGGGTATTTTAGGTCTTCGGTGTTGTTAAGGGTCTTTGGAATATTTTCAGTTGTTGGTCTTTTAGGTCTTCGGGGTCTTTTAGGTCTCCGGGGTCTTTGATGCCTTCGGGGTATTTGAGGCCTTTGGGGTCTTTGAGGCCTTCGGGGTCTTTGAGGCCTTCTGGGTCTTTGAGGCCTTCTGGGTCTTTGAGGCCTTCGGGGTCTTTGAGGCCTTCGGGGTCTTTGAGGCCTTCGGGGTCTTTTAGGCCTTCGGGGTCTTTTAGGCCTTCGGGGTCTTTTAGGCCTTCGGGGCCTTTTAGCCTTTCGGTTTTTTTTTTAGGCCTTTGGGGTCTTTTAGGCCTTCGGGGTCTTTTAGGGTCTTTGAGGTATTTTGGGTCTTTAGGGTACTTTGGGTCTCTTTGGGTTCTCTTGGGTATTCGGGGTCTTTTGGGTCTTCGGAGTTGTTGAGGGTTTTTGGAATATTTTCAGTCTTTGGGGCATTTTAGGTCTTTGGGGTCCATTGGGTCTTTGGGGTCCATTGGGTCTTTGGGGTCCATTGGGTCTTTGGGGTCCATTGGGTCTTTGGGGTCCATTGGGTCTTTGGGGTCTATTGGGTCTTTGGGGTCCATTGGGTCTTTTCAGTCTTTTTAGTCTTTGGGGTCTTTTGGTTCCTCTGTGTCCTTTGGGGCCTCGGGGTATTTTGGGATATTTAGGGTCCTCGGGGTCTTTTGGGTCTTCTCAGTCTTTTGGGTACTTTAGGTTAAGGATTTCAGGTTACATTTGTGGGTGGAGTCAGGTCAGCTGTCCAACCAATGAGTGAAGAGCGGACATACATACATACATACAAACACTTGCTCCATTATATATAGATTATTACTAGCAGAGCACCCAACACCTGGGCGGGTTGAGTTTGCGCATCACTTGCTGAAAAAAGTATAGTCTGTGTTTTGCAAGAAGACTCCAGATGTTTGCTTGGAGTGTGCCTAAAAGGTTCTCGATGGTGTGAAGGGAACGTTCCAATAGTAGTTGGTGTCTTTGGGTCCTTGGGTTTTTTTGGGTCCTTTGGGTTAAGTACTTCACGTTACAATTGTGGGTGGCGTCAGGTCAGCTGTCCCAACCAATGTGGGTGTGGAGATGACATACATGCAAACACTTGCTCCATTATATATAAGATCATTTATTATGTAGCACTGTATAGCCAAATTAACTTCTCATGGCCTCATAAAGAATCTGAACCTGTTTTAAAAAAGATATATTTTTTGTATGTACTTTTCCCATGAGCTTTGAATCAATATTTTAAAATGGGTAAATAAAATGGCTTTTTTCTTTCTTTCTTTTTTTTATATTCATGCTGATGTTATGCATCACCTCCCCAAACCCCGGTTACGGTGCACCTCAGAGTCTGGAGCGGGAACATGGCAGAAAGATTTGTTATTTTGTGTTTTCTAATATACCTTGGTAAAACCACACCAATGCAATTGTAGAACAAAACATGTAATTGTATTAACAACTCTCACATACACAATAATAACACTATTAAAGAAAGTACAATGAAAATGTCACTTGCATCAAATCAACAATATGTAGTGTGTTCAAAAAGTATCAGACCTTTATTTTTCATGCGTAAAAAAGAAGAAGCTCGGGAGGTGTTGATTGGTGCACGTATGTAGGCGATCCTAATGCGCACGCGTGAATTTTTTCCCACCTGCAGAAGCTGTTATTCGACGGCAGACCGCCGATGAGTGAGGACATGTAAGTGAGCGCCGTCGGATTTTCGTTTTTGACAAAATGACGGAAAAACTTGAACAACGGTACTGCATCAAATTTTGTGTTTCATCAAACTTGCATCAAAACTGCAACTTGGTTTCTGGGTCGTACCCATAAACCCAGGACTCATCGCCAGTGATCACTGTGTTGAGGAAGCTGGGATCGCTGTTCACAGTCTCCAGCATGACCTGTGCGATCTCCAAACGGAGTTGCTTCTGCTCAATCGTTAGCAGCTTTGGTACGAACTTCGCTGAGATTCTCCTGAAGCCCAAATCCTCCTTCATAATGGAATGAACCGTGTTGAATCTTGCGGATCGTTTCCACTTGGGAATCACCAAGCTTTACACAAAATTTGATGCAGTAGCGTTGTTCAAGTTTTTCCGTCATTTTGTCAAAAACGAAAATCCGACGGTGCTCACTTACATTTCCTCACTCATCGGCGGTCTGCCGTCGAATGACAGCTTCTGCAGGTGGGAAAAAATTCACGCGTGCGCATTAGGATCGCCTACATACGTGCACCAATCAACGCCTCCCTAGCTTCTTTTTTTTTTACGCACGAAAAATAAAGGTCGGATACTTTTTGAACACAGTAGTACATATGATGGATGGTACCATCATTCCCCAAATGCTCTCAAAGCAATGAATTCACGATATGCCAAACGTGAGTGGGATATAACATTCCCCAAAGTCCATGCATGGATCTCCACGCTGGTTGAAGATCGAGGTCGCAGAATGGCAAATCAATAGGCAGGTAATGGAGTGACTGTGGATGAGGAGTTACGAGGTGAGCGGTCGACATGGGAATTGAGCCGATAGGTAAAGCAACGGTAATCAACACTATGAGGTCGATACGGAAATCACAACGGCAAAACAAGATGCACCAAGCGGACAGCCTCTTCTTCTTCGAGGACAAAATGTCGCATAGGCCCGTAATGGAGGCGCTTTATTGTCCCCCGTCGCACAGCGTAGCGAAAGGGGGACTATGGCTTTCCCCTCCGTCCGTGTGTCCATCCGTCCGTCCGTGCGTGCGTGTTTGCGTGCGTGCGTAAGCGAAGGACCGCATTCAAATTTGGTGTGTGGGTGCAACCCACGTCAAAATCCAAGATGGCCGCCGCCATGTATGTCTGAACCTTGTGAGATGAATATCTTGAAAAATAAGTGAAGTACCAACGTCTAATTTGGTGTGTGGGTGTATCTCGCCATCAGGAAGAACGCTATTGAAAATTGGGTCTCCACGTCAAAATACAAGATGGCCACCACCATGTATGTCTGAAACTTGTCAGATGAATATCTTGAAAAATAAGCGAAGTACCAACTTCTAATTTGGTGTGTGGGTGTATCTCGGCATAAGGAAGAATGCTATTGAAAATTGGGTCTCCACGTCAAAATCCAAGATGGCCGCCACCATGTATGTCTGAACCTTGTGAGCGAAATATCTCGAAAAATAAGCGAAGTACCAACTTCTATTCTGGTGTGGCTGTATCTAGGCACAAGGAAGAACGCTGTTTAAAATTGGGTCGCCACGTCAAAATCCAAGATGGCCGCCGCCAAGTATGTGTGAACCTTGAGATGAATATCTTGAAAAATAAGCGAAATACCAACTTCTAATTTGGTGTGTAGGTGTATCTCGGCATAAGGAAGAACGCTTTTGAAAATTGGGTCGCCACGTCAAAATCCAAGATGGCCTCTACCATATATATTCCTGAACCTTGTGAGCGAAATATCTTGAAAAATAAGCGAACTACTAACTTCTAATCTGGTGTGTGGGTGTAGCTATGCATAAGGGAGAACACTATTGAAAATTGGGTCGCCACGTCAAAATCCAAGATGGCCGCCTTGCGTCTACCACTTTGTCAACTCATCACTTCAACGACGGGGGACCTAGGCGTAACGCTTGTTTCTCCAATGATGACTCTCACTTGGTGATAAAACCTGACGCAGGTTTAATTGCACTCGCAATATATGACGGTCGCAAACAATCCCTTTCACGGGAAGCCTCAACTCCTTCGTGACCAATATCAAAAAAGTCCGCTCACAGCCTTGATGCGATTCAAGCCGGTTCTTTCCTGTTTCTCTTTCCATCTCTTTCCTGGCTGTTCTCCTCCTCCTTCTTCTGGTTCTTTGCCGTGTTTTCCTTTTTCCTCCACATACATTTATTTTTACCTTTTACTAAAGTCATCTCCATTTCACACAAAAATCTTCACAAAATTACCTGACACTAAAAATCCTACAAGTATATAATAACAAAGGTGGGAAGTGATGGAGCCGTAACACTGACTTTCACTTTTGTACCTGTAGTCGAGTTAATTTGTGCACTTGTCCACAATAAAGCTTTATGGTAACCTCCGACCCACTTGTGCCCAGCCATGTCCTTCCGTCGGAGACCCAGTGGTGTTGTGGAACGTGGCCTTGGGGCGGAGGCACAGAACGGCAACCATAACGAGGAGCTGAGTGATAAGTCTCTATCAAAAGAATGTCTCTCGAAGAATGAAGCTGCTGCGCAAGGTACGGCTCTTTTATTTGGAATTTGCTATGGGGCTTGGTTGGATTCCGTTTACTCCAAACATTAAAAAAATTTAGGCCGTGATTGTTGAGCAAGTCTTGTTTTCATTTTTATTTTCACAAGCGTATGGGCTCATGGAAGAACTAAACAGCAAAGGGCAGCAGTTCACCAACTAGTGGGGGGTGGGGGTGGTTGAGAGAGAAGGAGAGGAAGACAGAGGGAGTGGTTGGGCATAAAGAAGTAATAAAACAAAAATGTATAGCAATGGCCGAGAGAGGAATGTAATGAGCATGTGTAGAAGAAATTGTGGTTGAACAAAGTAAGGCAAGCACATGAGCTGGTGATGGGCAGTGCATTTGAAAGGCTGAGGTTAAGAGTACTATACTAGACAATCGGGAGAATGAGGGGATGGATAAATAGAGGTGTGCAACCAGCCTGGACTTTGGGTGGATGAGCATGAGGGTTTTTTTTTAGTTTTTTTAATGTTTGGGGAGAATAGAGCTAATAAAGGGCAGGAGGAGCAAGGCCACATGTCAGGTTGCATAAAATAGAGTTCAACAACTTTTGCCCATCGGTGGGCGAGTCAGTGTCAATGTTCCAAGAGATATCTAGAGAGATGACTTTAATCTCGCTTATGGTTGAGGGCATCTATTCACTGCTATTAGAATCGACACATTCAAAGTTGAATAGCCAGGTCGGAGGCCAAGCTGGTTGAGATTAGTGAGTTATAGATAGTGGCTTAAGTCTGCTGCAATGATAGACCTCACTATTAGGTCATCTCATCTCGATTCTCGAAGAGATTAACTTATAAAATGTGTCGTGATGTCTTTCCGTCCTCCCTTTACCTTTTTTTCTCTTTTTGCTACTCCTCCCTTACCACCCAGCAGATTGTTCTGAAACTTGACACATTAATCCAAGACAGTAGCTCACGCAATCGCTCGGGCTTCAATTTGTCGATTTTGGATCATGGAGTTAAACCCCAGACTTTGGATCCCGACTCTTCCCTTATTTCCCAACCGATTGCTCTGAAAGCTGATACAGCCCTTCTACTTGATGATCCGCAGGATCGCTCGGTCTTGGATTTTTAGATTTGGTATTTTTAGATTTTGGATCATGGGGGCTCCCAGGGGGTGGGGGACTCCAAATTTACAGAGCTCTGAACTATATCCTCAAGAGATGACCGTCAGCCCACTCAGGGCTATTTTTTTTGCTTTTGCTTGTGATTGCAAGAAAGCTGATAGGTTTGTTGTTAAGCAAGGTTACAAAACAGATCCCCTCATGGAAAGGATTGATGTTTGTAACTTTCTAAAATGGCGGAAGTTGCCAATCCAATAAGGATCTGTGCGAAAATAGAGAGGGTATGATGGAAGCCGAGTTCATGAGGATTTATATAGCACTTGTGCCATCAGGACTAGTTGCGTAAGAGATGTTGACCTGGGTAAGAAATATCTCCACGACAGCAGGGGAGTAGGCCACATCCTGCAAGGACCATTCTATAATGGGAAAAGGTTGGGTACAGGAAGGGACTTATTTGGGACCTTGGCCTTTTGAGGGAAGACTGTATTTCAGAACTCTGCTTTTTCTCCAGCAGCATCCACGAGGTCCTTTATTTCTGGCATGCTTTCAATTTGTGGAACAACCAGCAGTTAATATGATTGTTTCCTAGCATTGTCAAGGGAGTGGGGGGAGGAAGGGAAGCAAGCATGTTGGAGATGTCTGGAATGAGCACTTTGCTTTCTTTCCAAATGGTATTTTTTTTTATGCTGTCCAGAATGTCTTGCATCCAATCAAAATCGAATTTGGATATTGACATGCATTTTTACGTTGAGCAGAAATGTAGGCTTATCCAATCAGAGCTATGCATAAATCTAGTTGTTGAGAAAACCAACAACCAATTTTATCGATATCAAAACGGAGCAATAGAGGCTTCCTGTTCATTGGCTGTCAATGTTAACATGGTTCGGTAATTTCATATACCATTTGAGTGACTAAGTGCTTGAGCAATAAATAAATAGACAGATCAGAGGATTTACTTGAGTATTTCCTTAACTTTTCCCTTAAGGACATCCTTAAGTTGAGCATGGTTGCATACATGAATATCCTTAAATTTTTATTTTTTAGTTCACCTAGAACGAAGTTCAAGGGAGCTTATACGATGGCACATCCGTCTGTCTGTCCGTCCGTCTGTAAACACTTGCAACTTCTCCGAAACTTCTGAAGGGATTGTGACAAAACTAGGCACAAATTATATTTGTTATGTTGTGACTAAAATTTGTTCACGGCATTAAAAAAGTCGGGTTTAAGGGGTAAGTGTATCCGAGTTTGATCCCCCAAAATAGGAATCTGCTTTTTCCTCTGAAACTACACACACTATTTCGATGAAACTTTACCACAAACTTCATGACTCGTGATGTACCCAAGTTTGTTCACAACACGAAGAAAATTGATGTCTAAGGGATTATACTAGGGGTCAAAGTGGGATTTGGGTTGGACTCCCATCCATTGTTGAGACAGCAGAAGCAGCATGTCCAGGGTAGAATGACCTGGTCAAAATCCAAATTTATGATCCGAGATCAAGCCATTGGAGAATAGGAAGGATTTGATGTCAGAAGCAATGATTGATTCCATGACCTTGCTGATTATTGGGATCAGACTGATTGGTCTGTACTTGCAAGGATCTGTTTTTGCACCTTTTTTGTGTAAAGCGGTAATGTTGGCTGATTTCCAAGCAGATGGCAGATGATCTTGAGCAAAAGAGAGGGTGAAGAGAACAGAGAGAGGGTGATGTAGAGCGGCAGAGCAGGATTTTAGGACCCGTGGGCTGATGCCGTCTGGTCCAGTTGCGGATCAGAGTCTCGGATTGACAGACTTCTCCACCTTGTCAGGAGAGAAGGACACAGAGTCCAGGAGCACCTGGGTACGATGGGTACAGAGAGATGGGTTTGGGGACACAAGATTTTGAGGCAAACAGAGTTGAGGCATTCAGCTTTTTCACGTGCGGAGTCAGCTGTGTAGCTGTTGGAGGTAAGGGAGGGGATGGAGGGGGAACAAACACCAGAAACAGATTTGACCAGACGCCACCAGTATTTGGAGGAGGGAGACAGGTTTGAGAGTTCAGTTTTGAGAGCAGAGAGACATTGTTTCCTGACTCTCCTGAGGGTAGACACATTTGTTCTGAGCTTTGTGAAAGGAACTGAGATTACCTTCAGTTGGTGATTACCTTCCATGAGGTGAAGGCATGTTGATTCATGGCAACTGCTTCACCACAAGCTTCAGTGTACCATGGACGGGAGGAAGGGTACGACAACTGAAGATGAGAAGGGATAAATCTGTGCATGAGAGAGAGCAGTTTTCTTTGGAAGAATTCCCAGGAAGAGTTGATGTTAGAGGCAGTAGAGATGGGAGACCAGTCCAGATGATTGATGGCTGCTTGAAGACCGTGCCAGTCAGCCTGAGTGAAATGCCAGACTCGTCAGTGCTGAGGAGGCTCTCTGAGAATGGCCAGAGGGATCTCCACTTCAACAAGCACGTGATCAGAAGAACCGATTGGAGCAGTTGAAGAGCAGCAGACATTTGCTTGGATGTTAGTCATAACCAATTCTCGAAGAGAAGATACTCCATTGACTGAGATCCGGGTCGGGAAATTTACAGATTGTGTCAGTCCCAGTGAGTTGCAGAAGTCCTTTGCTGCGGTGCCATGCTGGTGAGAGAGGTACCCACACCCAGCCAGCTGGCATGATGACAGTTGAAGTCACCACATATGATTAAGAGAGAGTTTGGATGAGTGGATAGAAGTTGGTCCATGTTGTCAGACAGGGTGATGTAAATGGAGTCATTACTGTTTGGAGGACGGTACAGAACACATAGGAACAAAAGGTGGAGGCGGAGAGGAAGCCGTAGCCAGAGGTACTCCTGGGGTTGGGGTGGAGAGAGGGCAGTGCAAGGAGAGTGAGGAAGAGTTTTTGATAAAGATAGCAACCCCCACCACCAGGACCAGGCTCAGGTCTATCATACCGGAGGAGGGAGTAACCAGGAAGATATTAAGGAGTCAGAGATATCTTGAAGGAGGAAAGTTTCTATTAAGCAGATTACGTCTGGTTTGTCAGAAGCAACCTGCATGGAGAGGTCAATCAGGTTTGAGCGAAGGCCCTGGATGTTTGAGGTCCATACCGTTAAGGAAGAGGGAGGGGGAGCATCGGGTACAGGGGAGGGGTAGGGTAAGATGAGGGGGGAGAGGGGGAGTTCGGGAGAGCTGTTGATAGTGTGTCGGAGATTGCAGAAGGGTTAGGAGGAAGGGAAGGATGAATGAATATGAATGAATGATCGTTTTAAGGCCATTTTCCCCGTTAGAGTGGGGGTTAGCCTTGCGGGCCCCATGACAATCATGGTTCCCTGTTTGAGGCAATGTTTTTATGGCCGGATGCCCTTCCTGACGCCTGAGGAAGAGAAGGATGAGGAGGACAAATGGTTTGATGGTGATCGGAAGGGGCACAATGAGGTGTTGTTTAAGGGGGCAGAGCAAAGTCGAAGGTTGGCGGAGGTGGAGGTATGTGATGGAAGGGATAGGAAGTGGGGAGGCGGCAGCTTTGATGAGAAGGAGGAGGCGGGAGAATTGGAGAAAAATATTAGGGGGGGGGGATATGAAGGGGAGGGGTGGGGGGGAGGGTTGAGGGGGGAGTTTAGAAGGGGAGTGGGGAGATGGCGAGGGGGGAGTTTAGGAGGGGAGGGGGGAGCGGGGGTTTTTGAAAGTGGATGATTAATGAAAAACGAACATTTATTACAACGTGGGTTTATTGTGATTTTTCAAGTCAGAGATCCGTTTGAAAACGATAGAGGGCGGGTGGCATGAAGGTGAGTAGAGAATGTAGAAAGGAATGACTGTAAGAGATTGAATTTTTTTTTGAAATGGAATGATTAGATGAGGAAATTGAAAAAAGCCTTTTAAACGGGAAGAAAAACAGCGTGTTGTAATAAACCATTGAATAAAATACTGCAGGGGAAAGTTTAAACATATTTAATACTAACAAAACCGTGAAAAACAATCTGAGAAAAGTCCTTGAAGTAAGGGCGTGGATCAGAGAATGGAGAAAGGGTTAAATGAGATGAAGGAAACAAGAATTGGAAGGGTGTGTTTCGGCTGGAGATGGAAGGAAGAGGTGGGAGAAAAGGAGATAAAGGGGGCGGGGTGAGACAGCAAGCACATTAGATTTAAAACATTCGACAAAGGGTAGATGTTCGGGGAAGTTAGGGGGAGAAGAGAAAATCTAAGAAATAAGCAATACAGCGAAGGAAAACTTAAATTCACAAAACACCGATGGGGGGTGGGGGGGGCGGTGGGGGGAGGGAAGCCTCGAGAGACCAGGCCACGCACGCGGTGCAAACAGAAAACCATTAATTATACACAAGTTTGCACGAATTGCAAACCAACACCAACTAGAAACACACAGTAACAGATGCACAATAAAATAACGAGTGGAAATTTGACGAAGACACGAATGAAAAAATACTTTAACTTTGCTGCTGTGCAGAGGTCGAAGTCGCTTCCTTGCTCGAGGGACCAGAAACGGAAGTCATTTGCTTTCTTCTCAGAAACTACACAAGCAATTTCGGTGAAAGCCTACCACAACCTTCATTTACCATCAATGTTTATTCAAGGCATTAGAAAAATTGGGGTCTAAGGAGGCATATGGGGTTGGGAGGTTGGGGTAGGGGGGGGGGGGTGGCGCTGTTTGGGTTGACATTTTAAACTCATTTGCATACACTTATCGAACGATCATGGCTTGATGCGTTTTATGGATTAGATTTACCTTGAGGTACTTTTCCCACCCCCAACCCCCACCACCCACCTTTCCGCCCCCCCCCCCCCCCCGCAGCCCATTAGCTGAGGATTTCCTTGAGTTTAAGGAAATCCTGAGGAGACTTTGTAATGCCAGGCAACAAATCAGATTGGAGATAGGAAGTTCATCCGAAGGCAATAACACGTAATGAACACGTGATTCTAAATGATGCTTTTTATATTGCTACATACATGCTTGTTATATTGTTGCGTAATGAACACGTGATTGTCAATGATGCTTGTTATATGCTGCATGGGGAACGCGTGCTTGCGGATGCAGGAAGTATAAATTAATTATTGTGTAAAATTCATTCGATTCTCGTTCACCATTTTATTGTAAATGTGTGCAGTCAATGTTTGGAAACTTTCCGAGTATGACGAGTGTGAAATTATATAAGTGAAATACGAGTGCGAAATTACAAGCAGATTATTCTGTATGTCATGAAAGAGTGAAAGTTGTGGAAGTATTGTTTGATCAGCCTCTGTCATCACGCTGTGATAATAGTCCTCTTCGTCGGCCCATTTTCATGAAGAGTGCCTTTTGGAAACTCGTAGGTTTGTGGTTAAGGACCGGGGGATGGCATGCCAACGGCTCCTAAGGATGTCCTTAACCCTTTGAGTACGGGATTTTTTTTGGATTAAAAATACCCCCGGTACGGGATTAATTTGGCGTTTTGGTACGGGAATGCAATTTGGTACGGGAACCTTGACGATTTGGTACTGACTATCTATTTATAGGTATAGTCGATGACGTGTAGTAACGTCATCCGTACACAAAACTTTTTCGCGGGTTGCGGCACTGGACGTCATCCGTACTCAAAGGGTTAACTTTAAGGAAATACTTATCCTTAAGGGTTGCTTCTGAAATGGCACTTAAGGAAATCCTTGGCTAAGGAATTGCAGCGTACCTTAAGGGAAATCTTTCCTTAAGGTTAAGGGAGTTTTATGCAACTGGGCCAATGTCCTGGAAATGCTGTCTATAGGTGATTAGAAAATTTCCACAGAGCCTTATTTATCTCCACATTGTGATGCATCCGTGTGCTTCGCTTGTACCACCATCCTCACAGGCCGGAGGAAATCGAACTGTGTGAAGGAAGTGGAGAAGATGAGAAGGAACCGGGAAGAGAGGCGTGCACAGAACCAGGAAGCCAGAGACAAGAGAGCTCAAGTTTGTGATCGCACACGACCCTTTGTGATATCCCTGTGCATGACCGTGGTAGATAACACGCTCTGGGGTGGTGTAATGATTTGGCCATTTTGCTACCATCCCAGAGCTTGAAGTTTCAACTCTGACCTGAAGGAAGGAGGATATAAACTAACAATAGAAAACCCCCAGCCTGTGGGCCAGATATAAACATGATAATACGACCCATGTGGTGATATTTTAAGTAATTTAAGTAGCTATTATGTAGGCTGGCAGGATGGCCGAGAGGTATGCAGACTTTTCTCTGAGCTTTCTAGCCTGTGTTTGAATCACGACCCAGCTATGAACTGCCATTCCGGTGTTTCCCAGGAAGAATGATTCATCAATGTGTGTGTGCCGTCCCTCGGATGGACGTTAAGTTTGGCGTCCCATTTGCCAGCATTTATTGGAAGGTCAGGTCCCCACGGTGTCCTTCGTGAAGAGAAGGCGAGTTATCGCTGGCACCCTGAACAAATTGCAAATTCTTGCACTTGCAATCGAGTGTCCTGTGTCAGAGTGATAATCCGTCTAGGTTGTAACCCCCAGCGGCCTAGCTGATGAAACTCCTTGGTTGCCCGTGTGCCGAATGATGCAAGGAGGAAAATAAGAATTATTATGTAGGAGTATCAAAAGTCACAATTTATTTTCCAAGAAATGTTATAACTACTTTAATTCCCACAAGTTGTATAACAGTATAACCATATTTACCATTACAAGTGATAACATCAGTCTTGGCAGGAAGTGAATAGGAAGACAGGAAAGACTAGTCTTGCAACTACACATGTGGTCTGTACATGCATATTGTTGCGTTTATGTGGGGAGGGGAGGGGGGAGCTATGTATGAGAATACCATAGGGAAGGTAGAATTGTATAGAAATAGCATGGACCGTGTGACGCGTAGGAGAATTTCGATGTACATAAGTAGGGAAAATGTAGCTTAAGGTTGTTTTCATGTTCTTCATGTGAGGGGTGAAGATGTGCTAATTAGCTCTAGGGTTTAAGGTTTATTTCCCCTGTGCATAAATTCCCTCTGACGCCAACCCTTAAATTATAACAATCACGGCCAAGCTAAGCACGCCCTATGTACATGATGTATGGGAAAAGGACCCGCCCAGGCGATGGCGGGGTTACATGATGCAAGGGGCATGGGGGAACATCGCAAGAGGTCACGCCCCTGGAGTGACGCGGCCGGGTGATGTCAGAGTGGGAGAGAGAAGAAGGCGGTTCTGCGATCAGGATGAGAACGTTTTGTTTTCGTCCAGGAGAGCGTAGAGCTTTTGCTTTGTCGGCAGCATTTAAAAGAGGCATTTTACTGTTTGCTCATAAGGGAGCTGGAGGCCACGTGTGCTTCCCCAGACATTGGAGGAGAAAGGGGGCTGTATTTGTGACTCTCCTCACGCCAGTGGTGTTTCCGACGTGCGGCGCGATCGCATTTTCAGCGATTCCCGCGCAGGTAGCACAAGACACCACCAGCTGCCAACCTCCCAAATGGACCCAGTTGGGCAAGCTAAGTGCCGGCCAAAGAAAATGATTACCACCTCCGCCACCAAAGGTGGATGGAGGTTGTTTTCACCCCTGTCAAACGCTTTCACCCCTGTCAAACCTTGTTAGTCAAACGCTTTGTGTGTCTTCCCTTTCGCGCACGCGCAATAACGGCCATAATTTGAGATCGTCTCGGGAGTTAAAGCTGATTCGGTTAATCTGTCCCAGGTTGGTCTTAACTAGCTAGGTACGCGACAATGTTATTGCCAGTGTCCAACCTTGTAGTTCGAAATTAAAGCTAGTACGAATAAGAATTTTTTTTTTTTTTATCATTCTCTTAAAAAAAAAAAAGTTTGAGCAGTTTGGTATAAAAAGCTCGGAAATTGGTGAATATTTTGTTTTATTATCGGCCATGGTTGATTATAATGGTGAGCGTTAAGAAGCAGAAGGTTGAATCAGAGTGCAGTGCCTTTCAGTCAAAGGCAGTCACAATGATTAGTTACATTACTTGTCTGCATATGTGCTGTTTAAATTACTCGAGTCATGAAGCATCCGGCTCTGCGATGCATTTAAGAATCAAACATTTCATGGTTGACTCTTGAATGCATTGCAGGGCAACTATCAACGTGCACAAAAATGGTTAGTGCAAATCTGTGCTACCCTTCACGAGATGATGCATTTTATTGTTGAGGTAGAGTGACAGTTTATTTATTTATTTTCAATTTGTACTTTTCTCAAATGTACAAAATACATTTTCTACTTTGTGCATAATGCTCTATTTGGCAATTACAAAGTTGAATTTTGTTTTCTATTTGGCAATTTATTCAAATTTATCTTGCCTCCATTCTTTAGGACATTGATTCAACCAACCCAAACTGGGAGTTCCTGGTAATGATAAGGGACTTCCGGTCGAGCCTAGATTACCGGCCGCTGACTCTTGCCGACACTGTGAGTATGCATGGCGCTGTGTGTTCTTCCAAGTGAGCCTGACTTTGCTAACCCTGTCACAATTTATTGACCTTTTTTTTTTTTTTTTTTTCCTTCTCTTGTAGGCCGAAGAGCAGAGAATCTGTGTCTGCCTTCGAAAAAGACCTTTGAATAAGAAAGGTGCGTTTTGCGCTTGTGGTTTTTGGGCAATGTTTTGTGCATGTCTCCATGCTTGTTTCTTTTTTTTTCTTCTTTTTTTTGTAAGAGATGAACTGTCAGCCTGTTGTTGTGCATGTAGGATGATTCGTCTACATACACCATCTATTGAAAGGATGTTAACCCGGAGGACCCCTCTGCCTGCACTTGTTGGCGACCCTTAGATTATGGGCGTTAGGTTAGCGACCCACATGAAAGCCCACAGAATCTTGTTTCTCACAGTTTGAGAGTCCTTTGGGTGCTTTTTGCAAACTCCAAGCGGGCTTTCATGTGTCTTTCACTGAGGAGAGGCTTCCGTCTGGCCACTCTGCCATAAAGCCCAGATCGGTGGAGTTTTGCAGTGATGGTTGTCCTTCTGGAAGTTTCTCCCATCTCCACACAGGATCTCTGGAGCTCAGCCAGAGTGACCATCGGGTTCTTGGCCCTTCTCCCCCGATTGCTCAGTTTGGCTGGACGGCCAGCTCGAGGAAGAGTCCTGGTTGTTCCAAACTTCTTCCATTTAAGAATTATGGATGCCACTGTGCTCTTGGGAACCTTCAATGCAGCAGAATTTTTTTTGTGGGCTTCCCCAGATCTGTGCCTCGACACAATCCTTTCTGAGCTCTGCAGGCAGTTCCTTCGGCCTCATGGCTTGGTTTTTGCTCTGATATGCATTGTCAGCTGTGAGACCTTATATAGACAGGTGTGTGCCTTTCCAAATCATGTCCAATCAATTGAATTTACCACAGGTGGACTCCAATCAAGGTGTAGAAACATCTCAAAGATGATCAAGAGAAATGGGAGGCACCTGAGCTAAATTTCAAGTGTCATAGCAAAGGGTCTGAATACTTATGTAAATGTGATATTTCAGTTTTTTCTTTTTAATAAATTTGCAAAACTTTCTACAATCCTGTTTTCTCTTTGTCATTATGGGGTATTGAGTGTAGATTGATGAGGGAAAAAATGAATTGAAATGATTTCAGCATGAGGCTGCAACATAATGTGAAAAAAGTGAAGGGGTCTGAATACTTTATGAATGCACTGTAAACTTCCTTCCATATATTCTGATGGCCGGTCTACCGGCCGTCACATATTTCCCACCCCCCCCTCCCTCCAATCCCGCCACCTCCCCCCTCCCCCCTCCCCCCTACCCCCACCCCTGGTCTAATGCTCGTAATGGAGCTTGCTTTCTATATCATGCAAGACTAATTTTCTCTTGTTTACAAACTTATCACAAGCAACTTCCTGAGCAATTATCAGCTCTGTTATATTACATCTATCTTCGGTCTGTGTCGCCGCTAATTGCTCAGGAAATGTGAGGTGGGTTTTTGTGGAGAATTCTTGTGTATCGGAAAGCCGGGCAATAATTGCTGGTTTGACTGGCACCGCAAAGTAGAGTATTGGCGATAAACTAAAAAAAGAAAAGAAAGTAATACCTTCTCGTGTGTTTTTGTCTCCAGAGACGGGGAAGAAGGAGATCGACGTGATAACTGTGCCAAGCAAGGACATATTCATGGTTCACGAGCCGAAGCTGAAGGTCGATCTCACCAAATATCTTGAAAACCAGACCTTCCGCTTTGACTATGCATTTGATGAGAACGCGACCAATGAAATGGTGTACAGGTGTGGGCAGCATCCTTTGTATTCCATCTCCCCCTTTTACATTAAAAATACAACTGCTATAAGATTTAACCTCGTTTTGCCAGGTACCTCCTTTGTTCCGATATTGCGTCTTGTCTTAAATAAATGAATAAATATATAATCGTGACTTGTGATGTAGTAAAATTTGGTCCTCATTTAGTGTGGCATTCAACCCTTTCAATCTGTTTGGGTTCTGAATCACCTTACTCTTGAATTAAACTCTCATTTGTTTATGTTTCCATGTATTTCTGTCAAGTTGTACTCGTAACATGAATACAACTTCCGTATATCAACTGCTTCTATCAACTTAGACACTTTTCCAAATACGTCTCATGGATGAAGTTTTAACTGTGTACGAAGACAATTGACTTCCATTTCAATGACTGTGAAATGTTTTTTTCTCTTTTAGGTTCACAGCACGGCCTCTCGTGGAGACCATTTTTGAAAAGGGAATGGCAACCTGCTTTGCATACGGCCAAACGGGTAGCGGAAAAACTCACGTAAGATTCTGCTTTGAAAAAGGAAAATTGAGAATGGAGACTATAGGAAATTGAAGATTCCTGAAGAGCCATGTTGGGGATGTGTCTTGCCATGTCTGTATGCCTATGTAATATGTAGATTAGTTATATTTATAAAGAGAAATTGTAAGCTGTTGAACTAAAAATTTTGAAAGATTGATTTTTCTGAAATAAAATGCCATCGAAGGGTGATTAACATTGAATTAAGCTGAGTGCAATATGTACTTGTACCCTTTATTTTCATCGAAAATAAACAAACTGACATTTGGGGAAGAAATGCAATAACCTGCAAGTAAGAGGGTTGAGTTAGGTAGAGTTAATAGATTTGAAAGGGATTTTTTTGGGGAAGGACTGCCTGAGATGGCAGTGCACTGTCTTCTTGAAGTACTGGAGGTAAGAGTGACGTATAGTGGTTCCAAAAAGGGGAGAAAGGAGGAATAAGAAGTTGAGGGAGGCAGAAGGTCTGGATTTTTGTCGTTTAGCTGGAAGAGAAGATAGACTGAGGAATGGAGTTACCTGACTTGTCTCGTTAAGAAGGCAACCAACATGCCTTGTGCTTTGGCCTTTTCATGGAAGAAGCCAATAATATTGACCTTTTGGTGGCCAATCAGTGACCATGGAAATTGAGATGGGTTTGATTAGCCTACCGGTGAGACAGTGGTCTGTTAGGATTGAAGGGCGTGTTCCATTTATCAGACCAGCATCTAATCAATTTTAGGTTGACACAGACTGAAGCAACTGCCATTTTGCCTCAGTCGGATGGGGTGCTCTGCCAATGTTGTAATCTGCAAAAAGGAGGAAGGGGTTTCCAGGACATTGGAGAAGTTGTTTGTATATATGAGGAACAAGACTGGGCTGAAGACACTGCCTTCGATCACTCCTTCCTCGACTGGGAGAGGCGAGGGTTCCATGATAGCAATGTGTTGATCACATGAGTGGAGGAAGTCAGAAATCCGGGAATGAAGGCAGCCTTGTATGTTGCATTCGGTGATCTTGACAAGCAAAGCAGGATGCCAAACTGTTGAATATCCACGATATGTCCAAGGAGATGAGATAGTCCTGACCTCCTGTTTGAGATTTATGGCCACGACCATTGCTGTTGGAGGAGTTGTTTTGACTGGGACGGAATTCAAACTGTTAATCAGGTATTAAACTGTTTGGAAAGAGTAAAAATCTTACAATGGCAGCAATTATAGGTTCCATAACTTTGCTTGTAATTAGAAGTAGAGCTTACTGGCCATTAGTTGAAAGGATCTGTTTTGCAGATGGAGGATAGGTTGAAGAGAGCAAAGGCGCAGGATTTGAGGACACCGGCACTGATGCCATCAGTCAGTTGCTGAAGAAGATTTGAAGCTGGATTTAACTTTCCCTACCTTCCTTAGGCATTAAAGACAGCCTAGAAGACGGTGGGGGCAATATTGATGTGGGGGGGGGGGGGGGTTGGGGGGGTACATGAGGTTTGGAGGCAAACACTGTTTTGGGACATTCTGAATGGAAGGAGTGCGATTATGCACCAGTGTCTCAACAAGGCTCCATCAATATTTTGTGGAAGGAGGCTGGCTGAGGAGTTCACCTTGACGAGCAAGATTTTTTTTTTTTTTTTTTTGGCTTTCCCCAAGAAAAAAAACAAGCACGATGTGAGCCTTGAGTGAGCTGAAGTTGTTCTCTTTCTGACTTGCTTCCATGTTGAGAAAGCAAGTTGCATGACTACAACCACCTCGCTACAGCTTTGTGTACTAATTCCGCAAGTTTGGATGGTATTGCCACAGACAGAAAAGGATCAATTTGTACACAAGGGTGAGTAGGCTTTTGTAAAAGTAGATTCAACCTGGGAATACATCGGATGCTATGGAGATGGGCTATTCGTTTTGTGAAGGGCAAATCGCAGTGCGAGCAACCAGATGCGAGCTTTGATTCGAAAATGTTCAGAGGAGGAGCAGCAGAGGTTGGATGGAAAGTTGGGGTTTTACCTGCTAAGAGTCCAGTAAGGTGTCATGCAAAAACCTAAATCGGTTGCAGAAATCCTGGTTGGAAGGTTTAGACATTGGGTCAGACCCACAGCCAGAGAAACCCAAGCAATTTTGGTGGCTGTTGAAGTCGTCACAGATGAATTGAGGTATTGTATGGTGTTGATTGTTGGGTGGATGGTACGTACACTGCCCAGACGACCATTGTGGTCATGGAGAGGTATACACAGCCATAGGTATTTTGGAGGGTTGGGACAGATTAGCATGGCCAATGGACAGTGAGGATTCAAATTATTGATATGGCATCACCAGGACAGAAGCGACCTGTTGAAATGGAAGAGAATAGCTAGGGCGAAAGAGCCATGTAAATAGGGCTGGCAGTACTAGGTGGCAGTTTTAATGGCAGCTGCTGGCAGTTTTAATCCCAACCCAGCTATAAGCTGTCTTCCTGGTGTTTCACAGGCAGTGTGATTCATCAATGTGTGTGCCATCCTTTGGATGGATGTTAAAACTGAGCGACCCGTCTGCTGGTATTGATGGCGTTAAAGATCCCATGATGTTCTTCACAAGGCATAGACGAGCCATCACCGGCACCATGGCCAAATTCCTGCCCCTAATCTTAGTTGGTACCTTGGTTGGTTAATGGACCTCTGGTAGCTTGTAACTGTTACTGCGTTTTTGCCTAACAAAGAACTGCTGAAATCTATATATCTGGGTGTTTCCAAACATCTTTCTAGGGCTCGGAGTTAGGGCTCGGAGTTAGGGCTCGGAGTTAGGGCTAGGAGTTAGGGCTAGGAGTTATGGATCTTTGTTCCTTTCACATTTCTTTCTACTTTTTCATATTTCTCTTTATTCATTCTAATTCTTGCTTCTTCTTTATGTCTCTTTTTCTCTATCTGTCATCGGAGAAGTGAATTTTTGCAGAATTTTTTTTTTTCCTGGAAGGCTCACTTTGGCTGAGCTTGGATGGGTTTGAGGGTGGAGGAGTAATGGCTGAAACCAGAATCCTATCCAGGTTCCTCCTGATGACTCAATATTTGCTCTTTACCTTTTCTTTTTCTTTTTCTTTTTGGTTCCTTATGATTACTCCAATGCAGTATTTGTTTTTTTGTTTTTGTTTTTTGTTTGTTTCATTGAATGCCAGGCCTGGCCAGCTGGTCGCCAAATTCCAAATTCCTGCCCTTGATCTTAGTTGAACGTCAGGCTTTTTTTATTTTTATTTTTTTAATTTTTTTTGTACACAAGATCGAGGCTCGTGAAAGAGCTAACATTAATCGCACAAAAAGTCAAACCGACACATAAAACACAAAATAAGGGGAGCGGTAGACAAGATGGGGAGAGAGGGGGAAGGACACAAACACAACATTTGAGAGCAGGGACATCGAGAGAAATGTGGGTGGGAGAGGGCTTGGGGGGAGGTGGGAGAGGTATAAAACATATGGACACTGCAAGGACTTCCAGGAAATAAGTTGGATTTTCAAAAAAGTGTATCTGGGGTGAATTAGTGGGGGTAGAAAAGATCAAGGTTTTGGATGGGGGAAGATAAGAGATGGTGGTGAACAGCTGTTTTAAAGACCTGGGGGGAGTTTGGGATTGAAGGGAGTGGGGGAGTTTGTTCCAGAGGCGGGCGAAAAGGGGAATGAAAGAGTGAAGGTGAGCAGAGAGCCTAGATTTTGGCAGTTTAACCATAAGAGGGTTGCTGGCAGATCTTGTGCGACCTGTAGGAATATTAGAGGGACAGAGCACAGAGAGAGCTGGGGGAGCAAGGTCGGAGAGGAGTTGGTAGAGGACAGAAAGACCACCAACCTGCCTCCAGTGAGTGAGTGAAAGGCCCTCGGAGTTAGCTTCATCACAGGAGATTCCAATGATTCTGAAAGCTTTGGTTTCAACAGCGTGAAGCCGAGCTAGGTGTGAGGCAGGAGCATCGGCCCTGAGGGGAGAACAGTATTCCATTGAGCTGTGGATGAAAGCCTTGTATGTGGTGAGGAGCTCAAGTGTGCCAATGAAGGACTTCGCACAACGGAGGATGCCCAGTCGGCGACTGGCTTTGGAGGCCAGCTTGGAAATGTGGTTTTCCCAAGAAAGATCATGGCAGATAGTGAGACCCAAAAGCTTGAGCGACAGAACTTCTTGGAGAGGATTGCTGAGAAAGTAGATGGGAGGGTTTTCCAGTCAGTCTTTTCGGAGAGACATAGGAAGAGTGTGAGATTTGTCAGGATTCAGACCAGGTCATTCTACTCTGGACATGCTGCTTCTCCTGTCTCAACAACGGATGGAGGTCCTCAATGCCAAACAGGAAATCAGAGCTGTCTCCCTTGACATATCATGTGCCTTCGATACGGTCTGGTACCCAGCTCTGCTCACCAAACTCCTATGGTATCTATGGAAATCTCCACGCATGGCTTGCGGACTTCCTCTCTGGTCGTAGTCAACGTGTGGCCCTGAATGGATTTCTCTCATCTCCCCTTCATGTTCAGGCTGGAGTTCCCCAAGGCAGTGTTCTGGGCCCTGTGCTTTTTCTGGTCTTTATCAATGATCTCTCCGACTCTCTGGAAAATCCTCTCTATCTCCTTGCTGATGACTCCACTCTCTGCCGCTCCATTCCTCTTCCCTCAGATCGGCAGTCTGCAGCCTCCTCATTCTCTGAAGACCTGGACAAAATCACAGACTGGTCAAACAAGTGGAACATGTCTTTCAATCCTGACAAATCTCACTCTTACTATGTCTCTCCGAAAAGACCGACTGGACAACCCTCCAATCTACTTTCTCAACAGTCCTCTCAAAGAAGTTCTGTCGCTCAAGCTTTTGGGTCTCACTATCTGCCATGATCTTTCTTGGGAAAACCGCATTTCCAAGCTGGCCTCCAAAGCCAGTCGCCGACTGGGCATCCTCCATCGTGCGAAGTCCTTCCGTGGCACACCTGAGCTCCTCACCACATACAAGGCTTTCATCCGCAGCTCAATGGAATACTGTTCTCCCCTATGGGCCGGTGCTCCTGCCTCACACCTTGCTCGGCTTCACGCTGTTGAAACCAAAGCTTTCAGAATCATTGGAATCTCCCGCGATGAAGCTATCTCCGAGGGCCTTTCACTCACTCACCGCAGGCAGGTAGGTGGTCTTTCTGTCTTCTACCGACTCCTCTCCGGCCTTGCTCCCCCAGCTCTCTCTGTGCTTTGTCCCCCAAATATTCCTACAGGTCGCACAAGATCTGCCAGCAGCCCTCTGATGGCTAAACTGCCGAAATCTAGGCTCTCTGCTCACCTTCATTCTTTCATTCCTCTTTTCTCCTGCCTCTGGAACAAACTCCCACACTCCCTTCAATCACACTCCTCCCTCCAGGTCTTTAAAACAGCTGTTCACCACCATCTCTTATGTTCCCCCATCCAAAAACTTGATCTTTTCTACCCCCGCTAATTCACCCCAGATCCACTTTGTTTGAAATTCCAACTTCTTTGCTGGAAGTCCTTGCAGTGTCCATATGTTTTATACCTCTCCCACCCCCCTTCCAATGCCTCCCCCCCCCCCCAAAGCCCTCTCCCTCCCACAGATCTCTCGATGTCCCTGCTCTCAAATGTTGTGTTTGTGTCCTTCCCCCTCTCTCCCCATCCTTGTCTACCGCTCCCCATGTTATATGTTTTATGTGTCGGTTTGTCTTTCTGTGTGATTAATGTTAGCTCTTTCACGAGCCTCGGTCTTGTTTACAACAACAACAAAAAACAACAACTTGAAAGACATGTTCCACTTGTTTGACCAGTCTGATTTTGTCCAGGTCTGCAGAGAGTGAGGAGGCTGCAGACTGCTGATCTGAGGGATGAGGAATGGAGCGGCAGATAGTGGAGTCATCAGCAAAGCGATAGAGAGGATTTTCCAGAGAGTCGGAGAGATCGGTACACTACATTGGGGAACTCCAGCCAGAACAGGAAGGGGAGATGAGAGAAATCCATTCAGGGCCACACGTTGCCTACGACCAGAGAGGAAGTCCACAAGCCATGAGTGGAGATTTCCTTGGATACCACAGGAGGAGAGTTTAGTGAGCAGAGCTGGGTGCCAGACCGTATAGAAGGCACGTCGTGATATGTCAAGGGAGACAGCTTTGATTTCCTGTTTGGCATTGAGGACCTCCATCCATTGTTGAGACAGCAGAAGGAACATGTTCAGAGTAGAATGACCTGGTCTGAATCCAAATTGATGATCGGAGATCAAGCCATTGGAGAAGAGCAGGATTTGATATCCGAAGCAATGATGGAATCCATGACTTTGCTGATAATTGGGAGCAGGCCGATTGGTCTGTTGTTGCAAGGATCTGTTTTTGCACCTTTTGTGGAAAGCGGTAAGGTTTGCTGATTTCCAAGATGCTGGCAGATGACTTTGAGCAAAAGAGGGTGAAAAGAACAGAGAGAGGGTGAGATAGAGCGGCAGAGCAGGATTTTAGGACCCGTGGGCTGATGCCGTCTGGTCCAGTTGCAGAATCAGAGTCGAGGTTTGACAAACACTTCTCCACCTTGTCAGGAGAGAAGGACACAGAGTCCAGGAGCAGTTGGGTTCGACTGGGTAAGATGGGAACAGAGAGAGTTGGGTTTGGGACACAATATTTTGAGGCAAACACAGAGTTGAGGCATTCGGCTTTGTCACGTGCGGTGTCAACTGTGTAGCTATTTGAGGTAAGGGAGAGGATGGAGGGGGAACAAACACCAGAAACTGATTTGACCAGATGCCACCAGGATTTGGAGGAAGGAGACAGGTTTGAGAGTTTGATCTTGAGTGTGGAGAGATAGTGCTTCCTGGCACTCCTGAGGGTAGACGCACACTTGTTGCGAGCTTGGTGGAAGGAACTGAGATTGCCTTCAGTTGGATTTGCTTTCCAAGAGGCAAAGGTAAGTTGTTTCACGGCAGCTGCCTCACCACAAGATTCAGTGTACCATGGACGGGAGGAAGGTTAAGACAACTGGAGACTAGATGGGATAAATCTGTGCATGAGAGAGAGCAGTTTACTTTGGAAAAATTCCCAGGAAGAATTGATGTCAGAGGCAGTAGAGATGGGAGACCAGTCCAGATGATTGATGGCTGCTTGCAGACCGTGCCAGTCAGCCTGAGTGAAATGCCAGACTCATCGGCGCTGAGGCTCTCTGAGAATGGCCAGGGAGATGTCCACTTTAACAAGCACATGATCAAAAGAACCGATTGGAGCAGAAGAGCAGCAGACATTTGCAGGGAAGTTGGTCATAAGCAAGTCTAGAAGAGGAGATATTCCATTGACTGAGATCGGGAAATTGACAGATTGTGGTCAGTCCCAATGAGTCGCAGAAGTCCTTTGCTGAGGTGCCATGGCTGGTGAAAGAGAAACCCACATCCAGCCAGCTGGCATGATGACAGTTGCAGTCACCACATATGAGGAAGAGAGTTTGGATGAGTTGATAGAAGTTGGTCCATGTTGTCCGACAGCGAAATGTAAATGGAGTCATCACTGTTTGGAAGACGGTACAGAACACATTTGAACAAAAGGTGGGAGCGGAGAGGAAGCCGTAGCCAGAGGTACTCCTGGGGGTGGGGTGGAGAGAGGGCAGTGCAAGGAGAGTGAGGAAGAGAGTTTTTGATAAAGATAGCCACCCCACCACCAGGACGAGGCCCAGGTCTATCATTCCGGAGGATGGAGTAACCAGGAAGACATCTTGAAGGAGGAAAGTTTCTGTTAAGCAGATCAAGTCTGGATTGTCAGAAGCAACCTGAATGGAGAGATCAATCAGGTTTTGAGAATTGTCCAAGACATCAGGTTTTTGGGAGGCTTGGGAATTGTCCAAGAGCTGCAGTATTAACCTTGATGGAAAGTACACTGATTGTTTTTGGAAGACTCAAATATAGTTGGTCCACAATCTTTGGAAGGGAGTAATCAGAGATTTATGGTGGGTGTTCGTCCATGGAGTGAGGGGATAGTGGGATATGTATTGGGAAAGAGGGAGCAGGGTTGTAGACTTTATGGGATTTACGATCACGAACCCATACTTGCTCGAGGTGGGGTTTTTTATGGATGTATTTTTTTTGGGAGAATTTGGATGGGCATCATTATTAAGGTGGAGGGTGGATTGATTAACTGGAATAAATGTAGTGCTGTGCCAAGTTGCCATTGTGTTTAGCTGACCGGCACCCCATGTAGACCAGACCAGACTTTTGGTAAGGCAGGCAGATTACCTCCAGCCATGAGTGAGCTAGCTGGGTTTTTTGCAGAATATATGATTGGGTAATTCTCCCGCGTCCATTTTAGCTTCCAAAACAGCCAAGGTTCCAATCTTTGAAACTAAGGCCATCAACTGCATTTGAACTCCCAACCTCTGGGTTGCCAGGCCAGCACTCACCACTGAGCCACGACCATACAATTTCAGTTTTGGGTCATTGTTAAAAATCTGTTGTCCATCTTTCCCTTGGCAATTGCTAATTTATTATTGCAATTAATGTTTATTGTGAGATTAAACTTAAATGTGAATGAAGCCATGATTTGTAATTTAGTTTAATTTTTTTTTTTTTTTTTTCCTGATGTTCAAAACCTTTAATTGCAGACCATGGGCGGTGTGTTTTCTGGGAAGACCCAAGATTGTAGTAATGGTGTATATGCACTTGCAGGTGAGAGTGATGCAACTCAGACAGTTTTCTTACAACCTGTGTTGTATAATGACTAAACAGATCGGTATGCACCTTTTGGCATTCTATGTTCCATGTAGCCAATTGTTAGGGAAGTTTCTCTCAAATAATGGCCAATTTGATTTTCATTGATGCTGACAATGTTCATACCTGGGCAAGCGGTTAAGTATAGTGTGACCATGTTGCATTGAGAGTGAAAGGTGGTTAAAAATCACTTGAGGATAGTTGGGCAAACGACCATTTGTTGAATCTGGTGTGTAAAAATTATTCATTGCATTCGTGACAGGTAATAGTGAAAAAGCTCGAAATGAAGACTACATTGTTAATCTCAAGGCTTTGTAGGGTCCTTTTTGTCATAGTTGTTTTTGTCTTGTTGGAGTGGTATTGAGGGAACACCTTGAATACTGAGATTAAATAGGAAGTGGAAATGAGAAACTTCAGAGAAAGGCTCCAGGAGTCCAAGGCTGAGGTGGTATGGGCATGAACAGCATGAGATGGACTTGGTGTGATGGACTGGGGATCTAAAGTTCGAATCCTGAAGGTGGGAGAGGGCGACTGAGGCAAACGTGGATGGATGCATCAAGTAGATCATAGTGTGGCATTGGTTAGGCAGGCTTTGTGGACAGATGACTATGTACGTACGTGACCTTCCTTGTGTGAAAATAATGTGGTACAGCAAAGTTTGGGGCAATTGGTCCATGTGTATGGAATTTAAGAGAAATCAAATAAAAAGCCGCATAGGAAGTGAGGTATCACCATATATGCTATGCCCCATCCCTATCCGCAATCTTTTTTTTATCATCCCCAGAGACAAGGCCAAGGCCCAACCCCCTTATTTGCAGATCAGCGTTTTCTTACCTGCCCTCTCTTATTGACGCTTACCCTTTTGCTTTTTTTGCCCGCCTGTGACACTTCTTACTACATTTTGGTGTTACCTTTTTGCCCTTTCATCAGAAAAAATATGTACGTACGTACGTATGTATATGTATGTATGTACAGTCACGTGAAAAAGTAAGTACACCCCATGTAAAGTTTTGACTTTTTCAACATATTTCAACATACAGCTATTTGATCTTCATTTCAACAATATTGATAGATAAAGGTGATATAATATAACAAATATCATGAAACATTTACATTTTGTAGTCCATTGTATAATTTAAATAAACAGAAATGCAAATTTCGCATGTGGAAAAAGTAAGTACACCCTTGGCTCTAATAGGTGGTATTGCCCTCTTTGGCAGAAACAACCTCAAGTAGGCGTTTCTTATAACTGTCTACCAGTCTCTGACATCAACTGGGAGAAATTTTTGCCCACTCTTCCATGCAGAATTCTTTCAGCTGTGCGATGGTTGAGGGGTTTCTTGCATGCACAGCTCGTTTCAAACCCCCCCACAACATCTCGATGTGATTTAGATCCGGGCGTTGACTTGGCCATTCCAGAACCCTCCATTTATTTCTTTTCAGCCATTCCTTGGTGGATTTACTGGTATGTTTAGGGTCATTGTCATGTCGCAAGCCAAGGTCCACCTTCGGTTGAGCTTCAGCTTTCTGACAGATGGCCTCACATTATCCTCAAGCACCCTCTCGTACAATGAAGAATTCATAGTGGATTCTATGATGGTGAGTTGCCCAGGCCCTGATGCAGCAAAGCTGCCCCAAACCATAATATTTCCACCACCATGCTTTACAGTTGGTATCAGGTTCTTGTGGTCAAATGCTGTCTTTGGTTTTCGCCAAACATGTCTTCTGGTACTGTGGCCAAATAGCTCTACCTTTGACTCATCTGTCCAGAGCACATTGTTCCAGAAATGCTGGTCTTTGCCTAGGTGTCCATTGGCAAACTTTAGTCTTCCCCTGATGTTCTTTCTGGACAGCAAAGGTTTCCTCCTGGCACACCTCCCATGTAGATCAAATTTGTGCAGCCTCTTTCTAATGGTAGACTCATGCACTTTGACATCAACAGTGGCAAGAGCTACCTGTAGGTCCCGTAATGACATTCTGGGGTTCTTAAAGACTTCTTTCAGCATCTTGCGGTCTGCTTTCGGGCTGAACTTGCTGCGGCGGCCTGGCCTGAACAAGTTGGCAGTTATTTGGAATCTTCTCCACTTGTAGATGATCTTCCGGACAGTCGAATGATTGATTTCAAATTGTTTGGAGATCTTTTTAAATCCCTTCCCAGACTCGTAGGCATCTATAACCTTCTTTCTGAAGGCCTCAGAGAGCTCTTTTGATCTAGACATTGTGACGCCGCACACTTCAACAACAAAGAGCAAACCGAACTGAACCGGATTGCTAACTTGAAAATCACAACAAACCCAATTTGTTTTCAATGTTCGTCTTTCATTAATCATCCACTTTCTAAACCCCCCTCTTGCCCCTCCCATCCAAATCCCTCCCCTTGCACCTACACTCCTAAACTCCCCCCTTGCCCCGCCACTCTTAAACCCCCCCCCCTACCCCTCCACTCCTGAACTCCCCCCTTGCCCTTCCACTCCTGAACTCCCCCCTTGCCCTTCCCCTCCTAAACTCCCCCCTCACTCCTCCCCTTCAAAACTCCCCCCCAACCCCTCCCATTCAAATCTCCCCCCATACCATTCCTCTCCAATTCTCCCTCCTCTCCCCTCCTCCTCAAAGCTGCCTCCTCCCCACTTCGTCTCCCTTCTATCTCATACCTCCACCCACCCCAACCTTCTTCTTTCCTCTGCCCCCCCTCAAACAACCCCTCACTGTGCCTCATCCCTTCACCTTCAAACCTTTCATCCTCCTCATCCTTCCCTTTCTTGGAACTCTTCTGCAATCGCTGACACACTAACAACTGCTCTCCCTACCTCCCCCTCTCATCCTTCATCTTACCCTACTCCTCCCCTCCCCTGTCCTGTACCCGATGCTCCCCCTCTCTCTTCATTAATGGTATGGACCTCAAACATCCGGGGCCTTCGCTCAAACCTGACTGATCTCTCCATACAGGTTGCTTCTGACAATCCAGACTTGATCTGCTTAACAGAGACTTTCCTCCTTCAAGATGTCTCTGATTCCTTAATATCTCTTCCTGGTTACTCCCTCCTCCGGTATGATAGACCTGAGCCTCGGCCTGGTGGTGGGGTGGCTATCTTTATCAAAAACTCTCTTCCTCACTCTCCTTGCACTGCCCTCTCTCCTCCTCACCCCCAGGAGTACCTCTGGCTACGGCTTCCTCTCCGCTCCCACCTTTTGTTCATGTGTTCTGTACCGTCCCCCAAACATTGATGACTCCATCTACATTTCACTGTCTGACAACATGGACCAACTTCTATCCACTCATCCCAACTCTCTCTTCCTCATATGTGGTGACTTCAATTGTCATCATGCCACCTGGTTGGGTGTGGGTTCCTCTCTCACCAGTCATGGCACCTCAGCAAAGGACTTCTGTGACTCACTGGGATTGACACAATCTGTCAATTTCCCGACCTGGATCTCAGCCAATGGAGTATCTTCTCTTCTAGACTTGGTTATGACCAACTTCCCTGCTAATGTCTGCTGCTCTTCTTCTGCTCCAATCGGTTCTTCTGATCATGTGCTTGTCAAAGTGGACATCTCTCTGGCCATTCTCAGAGAGCCTCCTCAGCGTCGACGAGTCTGGCATTTCACTCAGGCCGACTGGGACGGTCTTCAAGCAGCCATCAATCGTCTGGATTGGTCTCCCATCTCCACTGCCTCTGACATCAATTCTTCCTGGGAATTCTTCCAAAGCAAACTGATCTCTCTCATGCACAGATTTATCCCATCTCGCCTTCAGTTGTCTTACCCTTCCTCCCGTCCATGGTACACTGAATCTTGTGGTGAGGCAGTTGCCCTGAAACAACTTGCCTTTGCCTCTTGGAAGGCTAATCCAACTGAAGGAAATCTCAGTTCCTTCCACCAAGCTCGGAACAAGTGTGTGTCTACCCTCAGGAGTGCCAGGAAGCACTATCTCTCCTCACTCAAGAATGAACTCTCAAACCTGTCTCCTTCCACCAAATTCTGGTGGCGTCTCGTCAAATCCGTTTCTGGTGTTTGTTCCCCCTCCATCCCCTCCCTTACCTCAAATGGCCACACAGTTGACATCGCACGTGACAAAGCCAAATGCCTCAACTCTGTGTTTGCCTCAAAATCCTTAGTCCCAAACCCATCTCTCTCTGTTCCCACCTTTCCCAGTCGAACCAAACTGCTCCTGGACTCTGTGACCTTCTCTCCTGACAAGGTGGAGGAGTTTTTGTCAAACCTCGACTCTGATTCTGCAACTGGACCAGATGGCATCAGCCCACGGGTCCTAAAATCCTGCTCTGCCGCTCTAGCTCACCCTCTCTCTGTTCTTTTCACCCTATCTTTTGCTCAAGGTCATCTGCCAGCATCCTGGAAATCAGCAAACATTACCGCTTTACACAAAAAAGGTGCAAAAACAGATCCTTGCAACTACAGACCAATCAGCCTGCTCCCAATTATCAGCAAAGTCATGGAATCCATCATTGCTTCGGATATGAAATCTTTCCTCTTCTCCAATGGCTTGATCTCTGATCATCAATTTGGTTTCAGACCAGGTCACTCTACTCTGGACATGCTGCTTCTGCTGTCTCAACAATGGATGGAGGTCCTCAATGCCAAACAGGAAATCAGAGCTGTCTCCCTTGACATATCACGTGCCTTCGATACGGTCTGGCACCCAGCTCTGCTCACCAAACTCTCCTCCTATGGTATCCATGGAAATCTCCATGCATGGCTTGCGGACTTCCTCTCTGGTCGTAGTCAACGTGTGGCCCTGAATGGATTTCTCTCATCTCCCCTTCCCGTTCAGGCTGGAGTTCCCCAAGGCAGTGTGCTGGGCCCTGTGCTTTTTCTGGTCTTTATCAATGATCTCTCCGACTCTCTGGAAAATCCTCTGTATCTCTTTGCTGATGACTCCACTCTCTGCCGCTCCATTCCTCTTCCCTCAGATCGGCAGTCTGCAGCCTCCTCACTCTGAAGACCTGGACAAAATCACAGACTGGTCAAACATGTGGAACATGTCTTTCAATCCTGACAAATCTCACACTCTTACTATGTCTCTCCGAAAAGATCGACTGGACAACCCTCCCATCTACTTTCTCAACAATCCTCTCCAAGAAGTTCTGTCGCTCAAGCTTTTGGGCCTCACCATCTGCCATGATCTTTCTTGGGAAAACCACATTTCCAAGCTGGCCTCCAAAGCCAGTCGCCGACTGGGCATCCTCCGTCGTGCGAAGTCCTTCCTAGGCACACCTGAGCTCCTCACCACATACAAGGCTTTCATCCGCAGCTCAATGGAATACTGTTCTTCCCTATGGGCTGGTGCTCCTGCCTCACACCTGGCTCGGCTTCACGCTGTTGAATCCAAAGCTTTCAGAATCATTGGAATCTCCCACGATGAAGCTATCTCTGAGGGCCTTTCACTCACTCACCGCAGGCAGGTAGGTGGTCTTTCTGTCTTCTACCGACTCCTCTCCGGCCTTGCTCCCCCAGCTCTCTCTGTGCTCTGTCCCCCAAATATTCCTACAGGTCGCACAAGATCTGCCAGCCACCCTCTGATGGTTAAACTGCCGAAATCTTGCCTCTCTGCTCACCTTCACTCTTTCATTCCTCTTTTCTCCCGCCTCTGGAACAAACTCCCACACTCACTTCAATCACACTCCTCCCTCCAGGTCTTCAAAACAGCTGTTCACCACCATCTCTTATCTTCCCCCATCCAAAACCTTGATCTTTTCTACCCCCACTAATTCACCCCAGATCCACCTTGTTTCAAATTCCAACTTCTTTCCTGGAAGTCTTGGCAGTGTCCATATGTTTTATACCTCTCCCACCCCCCCCCCCCCCTTCCCATGCCTTCCCCCCAAAGCCCTCTCCCTCCCACAGTTCTCTCGATGTCTCCATGTCTCTCGGTCCCTGCTCTCAAATGTTGTGTTTGTGTCCTTCCCCCTCTCTCCCCATCTTGTCTACCGCTCCCGATGTTATTTGTTTTGTGTGTCTGTTTGTCTTTTCTGTGTGATTAATGTTCGCTCTTTCACGAGCCTCGATCTTGTATACAAAAAAAAAAAAAAAAAAAAACCAAACTAAATGTCTGAGGTTTAAATAAGACAGGTTCCTCCAAGATCCTCTCTAACGATGTTGTAATCATTTGCACCTGAGCTGGTGCACCTGATTCTAATTTTAGGTATTTCAAGTTGTGATAAATGTAGGGGTGTACTTACTTTTTCCACATGCAAAATTTGCATTTATGTTTATTTAAATTATACAATGGACTACAAAATGTAAATGTTTCATGATATTTGTTATATTATATCACCTTTATCTAGCAATATTGTTGAAATGAAGATCAAATAGCTGTATGTTGAAATATGTTGAAAAAGTCAAAACTTTACATGGGGTGTACTTACTTTTTCACGTGACTGTATGTGTGTGTATATGGGACACCTTACCGGCGGTTCTCCACTCACGGCATGGAGTCACATAATTACTGATATATATATTATGACAGGGAGCCGCTGTTTGTTCCTTTTACGTTTCCAAGTCCTTGGACGATTCCCTTAAATTTGTTGTGCCACTTTATTTTCACATGTGGAAGGTCAACGTCACATAAGCTTTGTAAATAACATGAAATGACAAATTTATGTAAAACATGAAATTACGCCCCCTTCTGGCACTTTGAGTCATCTTCCAGCTGAATGTTAATGCGCAATATATGCTCCACCCCTCTCCCATCCAAGGAAGTGGCACATCTTCATGGAGGATCACGAGTAGTTAACATAACGCACTAATAAAGTACAAATCAGCCGATCATAACCCGACTTGTTAACCTATATGGTGCTTTGCATTTCATAAATAAATCCAAGTGAAGTTTAAAACATGCCTGTATTTTTTCTGGTTTTTTTTTTCTCCCTGATTCACCTGCATTTCCTCAAGTTTTATTGTGTTGTAGTTTATCCAGGCTCCTTCCTTCTCCTCACCCCCTCCCCCTTCCTACGCATCTCCCTCTGCCAGCCTTTCCCTTTTTTCATCTCTGAGCATAAACTGATCAGGGTATGCTTGTGATTTATCTGTTATTTTTGACATGAAAAAAATAAATAACCTTTTATCCTGCATTACATCCTTTGCCGACCCTTATCCGTCCTGCTTTAGCACGAGATGTTTTCCAGTTTCTAAAGCAACCGCGAAGGAGGCAATTAAATCTCCACGTGTTTGCTACCTTCTTTGAAATTTACAGTGGCAAGGTAAGGACTTTGCCCACTACCAACCTGCAAATTAAATGCACAATGACTGGGACATCATGGTTATAATTGTGATTGATAAATCACCAGTGTATTTGCATGTGCATTTGGCAGGTCTTTGACTTGCTCAATAGGAAAGCAAAGCTGCGGGTACTGGAGGATGGGCGACAGCAGGTGCAGGTTGTGGGACTGCAGGAGCAACAGGTGTCCTGTGTGGAAGAGGTCCTGCGGCTTATTGAGATGGGTAACGAATGCAGGTGAAGTCTGCTCCGATGGCTTCAAATCTGTCTAGTTTTTGTGACAATTAGGACCTGCCACTTACCGCAGGTATTGACTACGTAGATTTGGCACACTCCGAAACTACGAATTACCCCGCGCATGTGAAGCGAAATGTGAGGTTAAGCAAGCGGTTCACTTTTGGCTGTCTGTCTGTCTACAGACGTCATTTTATGATCGAGGAACAACTTGATTTCAATGAAATGGTTTATTTTGAAAACTAAGCTGTAGTTTTGCAGTGCTTTGGCTCTGAATTTGTTCTGATTGCGCATGTGCAAAGGAATTAGATAATGTATTTTTACTATGCCTGTCTAGCAGTCAAACAAGGTTGAAAATCATTCCAAACAAGAAACTTGCTGTTTTAAAGGATGCCGTAATGGATACATACACCAGGCCCCAAAAAACTAATGTAACATGTTAAATAAGGTGGTGTAAAAGATCTGGCATCAATGGTGGTAAACTCTCAATTCTTTTTTTTGTACAACCTTTAAAATATTTATTTCATTTCAGTTCAATTATTTACTTGAACCCTGGAGAACACGATTTGCCTTTTGCTACTTTCAAAACCCTACAGTTTAGCAGCACTTGGACAAAATATTATGGCATTTTACATCTCGACCAATCAAATTGGCCGCTCGCAGACCCCGCCAATGTCATTGTTTCTCAAGACTGCGTGGGGTAACGTGTTCTACAAATCCTTTCTTTGAATATATGCAGGAGGTCACATTCCTTTTTATTAAAATAAACATGTGCCACTTTGCTGACAGAGGCGTTGATAAATAATGATGGACATATTGGGTTAAATGGGGAATTAGTCAGGTTCACTATGTTTTTTTCGTTCGAAATTTTGGTAGATTAGCAAAACTATACATTTTTGGAATATTCAGAGCATGAGGAATCCAAAAATTAATGTTTGCATTTGCGTAGACACCTTTGCGAAAATGACACTCAGGACAGTGATGAAGATCTGTAAAAGCATATTCCTGAACGGTATAGACCTCGTAGATCCTGTGTATAGGACTTATAGTTCAATCTGATACTACCTATAACTTCCTATAACAACCTATAACTTCAAAGGACTTGCAATATCATGTATTATGTAATACAGTTATATCACAAATATAAAGACAATGGTTTTCAATTACCTTTGTTTGTTGCTTTTCTATAATCCTGAGCACTATTTTTGAGGCCTTTATTGGATTCCTTGACCCAGAAAACATCGGAATAGCATATTTAATTAAGTCTCTAGGTTGAATAGAAGCCGAGATCGCGCAAAATATGTATTTTATGGCGGCCATTTTCAAAATCCAAAATGGCGGCCATGCAGGTGTCTGTGCAAATGCCAACATTGATTTTCGGATTCTCCATGCTCTGAAGATTCCAAAAATGTACAGGTTTGCTAATCCCAAAATTTTGAAAGAAATTATATTTGTTAACATGGTGAACCTGACTATCTTCATCACTGTCCTGAGTGTCATTTTCGCAAAGGTGTCTACGCAAATGTAAACATTAATTTTTGGATTCCTCATGCTCTGAATATTCCAAAAATGTATAGTTTTGCTAATCTACCAAAATTTTGAACGAAATTATATTTGTTAACATAGTGAACCTGACTAAATATTAAGAACCATTAAGGGTTTATGTAAAGTTAATGACAGGCTTTTCTAAAGTCAGTCACCAGGACAGATCCTTTTCCTGAAGCCCCAAACAATTCCTTACAAAGTTAAATAAGGCTGACTTTGTTGGAGACTAGGGTTGATATTTCAGTAGCAGAGCAGGATCCTTTTTGAACCACGGAGTTGTAGAAGAATCTTAGAGATACAGTGCAGAATCGACTCACTGACACTTTGCATTTGTCAATAGCGAATTTTATTTTTCAGGAACCCAGGGTATGGGAGTGGCTTAGGCAGCAATTCCTATGGAGCCTTGACAATTCGAACCTTTTGATGTAATACATCAAACATTGTTCATATTATTATGGTGACAGTTACTCACTTTTTTGGAAGAATCCTAGTGGTGTCTTTTCTTACTCTTTGGACAAAAACTATTGAACAAACTTTTTGTGACTAACACTGTTGAACTAAGCACTATTTGCCAAAGTAGGAGCGATTGTTGAATGTTTTGGAATGAGTTCCTACCAGATTAGACCTTAAATAATGACCATGGAGATTACGCGCTGGCTTTCTTATGATATTAAACAAGAAAGAGCAATCGGAGATTGCAAACCCTCGCCAGGATGTATTTTCAGTGGTGTTTAAGGCTTTGTGTTAAAACAAATATGGCGGCCGAACCACGTGACCGATGACGTCATCATTATTTTAATTTTTTCCCTCCACTAATTTACTCCGAGATTATGCTCAAACGTCATCTTGATCGGATGAAGTTTTGTACTTGTCGAATTATGACGTCATAATGGAGGCACCTATGACATCATTAACATATTTTATTCCCCATGGAGAGTTCTTTACAATGAGCCATGTCTCAATTTTTTCTATTCAGCGCTTTCGGAGATATAGAGGTGCAAAGTTTTTCCGTTTTTCCAAGATGGCGTCCGAACCACGTGACCTATGGCGTTATTATTATTTAAAAAATTATGCAGGTGGAGTTGCACCTATGGTGAAAATTTCCTGTCAATCGGACCAACGGTTGCAGAGAAAATCATATTTATTCTGTGTGGACAGACACAAACAAACGGACTCAAATGCAATACCCTCTCAGGCGAGGATAAGGCAATTCTCTGTGTACGTCTGAAAATTAATAATAATAATAATAATTCATTTATTTTGTATAGCGCTTTTCATGAAGCCCAAAGGCGCTTTGACAGAGTGCAAAACATAATGCATAACAAAACATGAAAACAACAATTGCAAAAAGACAAGAATCAATAGTGAAATATTTAAAGCAAAAGGAGGGAGAAGGAGAAGTGAATTATAGAAGAAAAATAAAATAAAAACAGGAATGGGTTGTTCTCCACCAAATCTTGCATACATGTCTTTTAGTCTGGTCTGTTAGGGGGATTTTAAGGGGGGATTGTGCAAATTTGTCTACAAGCATGAAACTTGGCACACTTGTAGTTTGTGACCTGCTGAATTCAAATCTGCCGGGAGCCAAAGCCAATTCTCAATGGGAGCGCCATATTTGACACTTCAAAATGGCCGCCACTCAAAAACTGACTTTTCCGTTACTAGCCAACCAAAAGTCACATAATTACAATTAAAAGCACTTTTCTTGGGTTTTGGACCTCACTGATTCTAAATCTGATGTCTGTTTGACAGTAGCCTTGACAGGGATCGCCAAATTGGAAAATCCAATATGGCCGCCGTTGTAGTCATGTAGGTGAATTTGGTGTAGGTGAATGTAGGTGTAGGTGTAGGACATGTAGGTGTAGGTGAATATTATAATAAATTTTGCATAACTTTGACACTTAAAGTCATAAATCAGGAAGTAAAACAAGTAAAACCAAGAGATCAAGGTATCCTTTATTGATCAACAAAATCAGGCTAATAACCATTAAGCACTATGTTAATATTAATTAATTAATTTAAATATATTAATAGTAAATCAATCGATCAATAAATGTATCAATCATATCACGTGATGTGACTGGTGTCACACTGATTCATGAATTCTCATTGTTCACACATCCACCTTCGCATTTGCACAAAATTGTGCAACAAACGCCAGCTCTGCAGCACTTGCAGTTCCCTGTGCATGACTTCGCACAGCCACACTGCAAAAGGATGGAACAGGCCTTGCTGCTGTCCTCAAGGGTTGTCCAGAAGGGCAACCACCCACCACTGCTGTCCTTGTGCCACCCCCAGTCATGGAAGTCAGGGATGTCCTGGTAAACAGACGTTGCCTGACTCCAGAAGAAGCTGGCCTGCAGCATTGCTCTGCGGATGTGTTGATATAGAGCAGCTTGTGTTGGTGGTAAGGCCTCTAGTGTCTTCTTCCCACTTGTGAAGAGTCGAAGCCTAGCCTCATTGACTCTTTCCAGACCACAGCCCTTGCTGTACATGACTACAACAAAGCGCTCTAGAGTGCGCATGTGCTGGGACTGTGGGCTGAGCTCTTGGGGTTCACTGGTGAGGGCAACAAGGGTGTCTGTCAGTCCTGGTGTGCTCTGCCAGGCTGACCAGGCTGACTTCTTACCACATCCCAGGAAGTGTGACACAGTGTCACAGCCTGTGACCGCGTGGAATAGTGGCAGTGCCAGGCACGTTGATGGTCCCAGCTGGGCAGAGAGAGTGTGGATAGGATTGTCACGCATCTTCTTCCCACTGCCGAGACAGACCCACAACTGGGACAGCCCAAGTGATGAAAAGAAGTGAATGGCCAGGATGACCACATCACTGTCGACTGTGCGCACCAAGGCAACCTGGTGGCGCTGCTGTGCTGCATGGGCAAGATGGAGCAGTATCCTGGTATCAGCCTCAGTGTGGTTACATGGCTGAAGACCAGACACGTCATGTTGTTTGTTGGAGAGAACACTCTCCTTGTTGGTGCTGAGGAGAAGTCTCCCACCCAGATCCTGCTTTACAAGCTGTGCACTCAGGAAGGGGAACAGTTCCCTCTTTTTGTCAGTATTCTTGAGGAACCCAGTGTTCCAGTCCTTCTTTGGAATACGGGTCTGGCCATCCCCAATCCTGGTACATGGGCCTAAGCCACGACGATGGTGTGTCAGGGTTTTGAGGTTGTCCTCTGGGTAGGTGTCCCAGACAGCATCTACCCGTGTGACAGTTGGAGTTACCTGTGACTCCACAAATGGCACCAAATGCTGTGACACATAATCAGTGAATGTGTGTGCTGAGGTCGGCCGCACCATGTGAACAACAGCTGCCATGTCAAGTACCACAACTGTGGCTGCTTTGGCTGCAGCTGAGCGACCAGTGGGTGCCTTTAGGTGCTCTAGAATGTCCGACTTTTTGCCAGACCTGAGTGATCCTTGGTTTGAGAGACTAGGTGGTTCTCTCTGATTCTCATACTGGAAGAACTCTTCCATGTCTGCATCAGGTCGAGACTGCAAGGACAGGAAAAGCTTGGTTATGAGGGAAGAGTTTCTCTGAGCACTGCCTGATGTGCCTCCCTTTTTGGTGGTAACAGGGCGATTGGCAAATGTGAGGACATTTTGGCGTTTGAGAGTGTTTGTTATTGGCAAAGTGTCCTGGTCTAGAGTCTGTGTTACAAACTTGGCATGCAGATCTTTTCCAAGGTTATGAAGCTGGGCAAGCGATGCAACAACTTCATCTTTCATGACCTCCTGTGTGTGTAGAGCCACAAGCTCATGGCCATTGGCAAAGGGATTACCTAGCTGTTCAGCTATCTCCACAAATGACAGAACATCTTTCTTGTGTACTTAGTCTGCAAAGCACTTGCTTCTTCGTGATGGGTAGTGCGTGAGCTTGCAGTGTCCAACACAGCCTCAAACTCCTCGATACATCGAGAGCAGTCGGGACCTGCTGGCATGAAAAGAGTGAAGGCCTCAGGGTTTTCATACAGACCAACCACCACCATGGGCCTGAAGGTTCTTGTTTGACTGCTCATGAGATTGGTCCTTGCCAATGAGGCTGAACTTGTGAGGTGACCTCTGGACAACAAAGTTCCCCTTGAGAAACTCAGCATACAACTGTGGGTGCTTCTCAGGCAACTGGATCATATCCCGCACATGCACTGGTAGCCAACGAGCATAGTTTGTGTGGTCCATCACATGGAACCAGGAGCACAGCTCATCACAGACCTGCACATACAGCAGGAAGTCTCCCTCACGGAGAGAAAGGATGAAGCGGCACATTAGGAGCTCCAGGTCCACGATGGTAGACCAGAACATGAACATGGGATTGTGAGTTCTGGACCTTTGAGCCCAGATCTCTAGAGACTCAGGTGGTCCCTCAACACCAGAGCAGTAATTGGAGTATGACTTCTGTCTGAGGAGATACAGACCCATGACAGAGACCTGGTGAGCATAGCGAGTGCGCTTTATATGATGCTCATGAAGCACAGACTGGGCACGGCCAGATGTGAAGACCTGGGCCTGAGTAAGAATGTTGCTCCACCCAGAGTCCCGCAGCAACTTACCAATCATCTGGTGCATTTTGTCCTCTATGTGTAGAGCGCCCATCATGAGGACCAGCTTATCTTCCCCCATTGTGTCAGGGAATGACCACTGCAGCTGCTTAGCGATGGCATACAGAGGCTGGTCACCACCAAGCACAGGAGTTTGACCAGGGTTGAGGGCCTCTGCGCCTTGCATTGTGAGATGCATTGCATGTTTCATCATAGAAGGTGTGGCTGCTTTGTCAGGGAACAGAGGTAGAACCCCTATCAATGCCTTAGGCTTCACAGAGTCATCACTCATGAGTCAGGAGTTGTAGCCTGACCAGGTGATGACTTCACCTTCTGGCAATGTGTCCTGTTTCAGCACTGTGGACACATGTGCCATCCAGGACTCATCCTTGAATTTGGCTCCATGTAGCAGATTATGAGATGGCCGAGAATTGAGATCTGGAGTACATGGTACATGCAAATCATTGCTTGAGAATTCAGCTGGCTGAACCACTGTGTAGGATTCAGGAAGTTGTGGTACAGTAGTGTCTGTAGGATCCAGCTCGATAGAGGGTCGCTGTACTCCTTGGTTGTCCCAAGACAGGTGGTTTGTCACGCTGATTGCTGTCCCATGGAACTCATCATGGGAGAAGTTACCTTGGTTGCTGCTATCCAAGTTGTCTACATCAAAGGTCACGAAGACCCCACTACGGATGTTTGTGGGCAGCACAACTCCATCCTGGACAAACTGTTTGACGTGTGCTCGTGCCATGGATCGCCTGATCTCAAAGACACGACTGTAAGACACAGAAACCCCAAAGGCATTGGCATTATTGATCTCTTTCTTCCGCCTACCCTCACCATGCAGCTTGAGGCCCTGGTACAAAGGGAAAGGGGTCTCATGTTCTTTGTTGTGATGGATGTTGCTGGACTTTGTGGCATGATGTGAACCACTGCAGGTATTATAAATAATCTGCTGGGCAATGGTGCTTGCAACTCTTGCCCTGCCTTGTACCTGCGCCTGCAACTCCTCATTGCTCTGTTCACGCAAGATTGAGGGGCCCTGGAGCAGGATGTTGAGGAAGCTTCTGAGCTGTCCAGGGATGGGAGATGTCAGGGAATCAGAGGCAAAAGAACCAGTAAATGGTTCTTGCCTCTGGAGACAGCATTTCCTAAGTATTACTGCTGCTCGCATCAACAACAAAGCATCATCCTGACTATCTGGGACTTATGGGCTTCAGCTATTAGATCTCCAACGTTCTGGTTGCTAGACATATAGACTTCCTTGCCCTGGGAGAACTCTGTCGACTCAGGAAGCAGCTTCAGAAGATACTCCTTGAACCGTGTGGCATGTGGTTCCCTGGTATCAGAACAGGGAATTCCCTGTTGCTCCACAAGTGTTCTATATAACTGTCGCAAAGCAGACAGTTTGAAGACTGAGTCAGAGTCCTCGACTAAAGCAACAATTTGCGCAATGGCAACTGAATTGAAGTGAGGGGCAGGAGGACCTGCAGATGATCTGCGATCCTCAGTATGAGCTGAGTCTCTCAGGTGCAAATAACACTGTACATGATAGTAAGTGTCACCAGCGTGGGCATCAGCTGCGTGGGCAATTAGTTTGCCCAGAAGATTGAAATTGTTGGTGCTCTGAGCCCAGGTCTTTAAGTTTGTGTCTACATTAAATGTTTCAACTTTACGTAGATTCTTTTGGTCCTGTCCCTCACATATTATGCAACAAGGAGACTTCTGAGGAGCAGAAGACACTGCAAAACTGGACCGTAGTTTCTTAGGTGAGTTTTGGGCACGAGAATCCTCTTTTTCAGTGAACCTTCTCAGGCGAGAGTTACTGCAGTAGGTTCTGCAAACTTTGTGATATTTGGCATTGTGTGTCTGAAGCGTCTTAGCAATGCCCTGGCCCTCATCAAGCTGAGCCCATGACACTTTCAAACAAGAAGGCATGACACCAATGGCTTTAAAACCATTCAGATCTTTCTCAATTGAAGCAAGGCCCTCTTCCGTTGGCGTCTGCAACCGTTCATCCTTTTCTTCTTGGCAGACACAGCAAAGCTCCCAGTTGATGGCATCCATCCTTGCCATCCACCACCAGTACAGCTAGGACTTCTATTCTCTATTCTTCTATTCTATTCTTCTATTCCCACAGCAGAACGACAGGCACCTGAAATAAATTAAAAAAAAAAAATTTAAATAAAAAAATTAAAATTTAAAAAATTGTCAAACAGAAGAAAAAAAAAATGTAAAATTTCCTGTCAAGGCTACTGTCAAACAGACATCAGATTTAGAATCAGTGAGGTCCAAAACCCTAGAAAAGTGCTTTTAATTGTAATTATGTGACTTTTGGTTGGCTAGTAACGGAAAAGTCAGTTTTTGAGTGGCGGCCATTTTGAAGTGTCAAATATGGCGCTCCCATTGAGAATTGGCTTTGGCTCCCGGCAGATTTGAATTCAGCATGTCAAAAACTACAAGTGTGCCAAATGTCATGCTTGTAGACAAATCTGCACAATTTTTCCCCTAACAGACCAGACTATTTGGCAACCCCTCAGCCCCTTTCCCCCTCTCTTTCCTTCTGCTTTTGGAAAGTCACAATGCAGGGGAAAATAATAAAAGAACCTTGTGCTAATCTATCTATAATTCCAGTAATCTCTGTCTGTACGTTTGTACGTTTGTACGTCTGTACGTCTGTACGTCTGTTTGTCTGTGACCGCTGTTTCTCGACAACCACGGGTCCGATATACTTTTAACTTGCCAGGTATATTGCTGGGGACCCGAGGATGTGCCTTTTCAAGGTTTCATATTAATCGGACAATTACTTACCGAGCTATGTCCAAAAAACGATTCAACCAATCAGAGAGCAGCGAACGATCGCGTGTGCCGAACGTGGAGGACACACTCTGCCTCGGATGGCACATTTGAGAGCGTATTCATTTATTTCACGTTTGCAAACTATGTTGGCGTTAAACTATGTTTTAAAACTAATAAAACCGAATTTGCGATTCATTCGCTTTCCTGCGCGTTTGTGCACGCGATGGCGATTTCTTTACCAAACTCCGGAAGCCGTTCGCTTTGGACCAAACCATTGCATGTAAATAGAGGGGGGGGATTGTCACCGTACTCGCAAGCCGTTCGCTTTGGACCAAACCATTTCATGTAAATAGAGGGGGGGGATATAATTTTAGATATAGATATAGTACGGGCAATGCCCTAGTGACTATAATTGTTGCAAATTCATAAGAAGTTTTTTTGTGTGTAAGCTAACAAAATAACTTCAAATGCATTTGCATTAGCAAATTTGTAAGGCACCAAGTCCAAAATGTAAGCCTTGTTAAAAGAATTTTTTGTTTTGTTTTTGTATACTGAATCGAGGCTCGTGAAAGAGCTAACATTTATTTCACAAACAAATCCACCAGACAAACAAAATATACAAAAAGAGGGAGCGGAAGACAAGATGGGGAGAGAAGGGGAAGCACACAACCACAACATTTGAGAGCAGGGAGAAGTGTGGGAGGGAGAGGGCTTGGGGGCAGGAGGCATGGGAAGGGGGGGGGGGGGTGGGAGAAGTATAAAACACAAGGGGACCGAAATTAGCGGGGGTAGAAAAGATCAAGGTTTTGGATGGGGGAGGATAAGAGATGGTGGTGAACAGCTGTTTTAAAGACCTGGAGGGTGGAGTGGGATTGAAGAGAGTGAGGGAGTTTGTTCCAGAGGCGGGAGAAAAGAGGAATGAAGGAGTGAAGGTGAGCAGAAAGTCTTGATTTTGGCAGTTTAACCATAAGAGGGTTGCAGGCAGATCTTGTGTGACCTGTAGGAATATTTGGGGGACAGAGCCCAGAGAGGGCTGGGGGGGCAAGGCCAGAGAGGAGTCGGTAGAAGACGGAAAGACCACCAACCTGCCTGCGGTGAGTGAGTGAAAGGCCCTTGGAGTTAGCTTCATCGCGGGAGATTCCAATGATTCTGAACGCTTTGGTTTCAACAGCGTGAAGACGGGCTAGGTGTGAGGCAGGAGCATCAGACCAGAGGGGAGAGCAGTATTCCATAGAGCTGCGGATGAAAGCCTTGTATGTGGTGAGGAGCTCAGGTGTGCCAAGGAAGGACTTCGCACGACGGAGGATGCCCAGTCGACGACTGGCTTTGGAGGCCAGATTTGAAATGTGGTTTTCCCAGGAAAGATCATGGCAAATAGTGAGACCCAAAAGCTTGAGTGACAGAACTTCTTGGAGAGGATTATTCAGAAAGTGGATGGGAGGGTTTTCCAGTCGGTCTTTTCGGAGAGACATCGTAAGAGTGTGAGATTTATCAGGATTGAAAGACATGTTCCATTTGTTTGCCCAGTCTGTGATTTTGTCCAGGTCTGCAGAGAGTGAGGAGGCTGCAGACTGCCGATCTGAGGTATGAGGAATGGAGCGACAGAGAGTAGAGTCGTCAGCAAAGAGATGGAGAGGATTTTCAAGAGAGTCAGAGAGATCATTGATGAAGACCAGAAAAAGCACAGGGCCCAGAACACTACCTTGGGGAACTCCAGCCTGAACAGGAAGAGGAGATGAGAGAAACCCATTCAGGGCCACACGTTGACTACGACCAGAGAGGAAGTCCGCCAGCCATGCGTGGAGATTTCCATGGATACCAAAGGAGGAGAGTTTGGTGAGCAGAGCAGGGTGCCAGACCGTATCGAAGGCACGTGAAATGTCAAGGGAGATGGCTCTAATTTCCTGTTTGGCGTTGAGGACCTCCATCCATTGTTGAGAAAGCAGAAGCAGCATGTCCAGAGTAGAGTGACCAGGTCTGAAACCAAATTGATGATCAGAGATCAAGCCATTGGAGAAGAGGAAAGATTTCATATCTGAAGCAATGATGGATTCCATGACTTTGCTGATAATTGGGAGAAGGCTGATTGGTCTGTAGTTGCTGGGATCTGTTTTTGCACCTTTTTTGTGCAAAGCGGTGATGTTGGCTGATTTCCAAGCAGATGGCAGATGACCTTGAGCAAAAGAGAGGGTGAAGAGAACAGAAAGAGGGAGTGAAAGAGCGGAAGCACATGATTTTAGGACCCGTGGGCTGATGCCGTCAGGACCAGTTGCAGAATCAGAGTCGAGGGTTGACAGAAACTTTTCCACCTTGTCAGGAGGAAAGGACATAGAGTCCAGGAGCAGCTGGGTACGACTGGGTACGGTGGGTACAGAGAGGGATGGGTTTGGGACACAAGATTTAGAGGCAAACACAGAGTTGAGGCATTCAGCTTTTTCACGTGCAGAGTCAGCCGTTAAGCCGTTTGAGGTGAGGGAGGGGATGGAGGGGGAACAAACACCAGAAACAGATTTGACCAGACGCCACCAGGATTTGGAAGAGGGAGACAGATAAGAGAGTTCGGTCCTGAGAACGGAAATAGTTTGTTGTGCAAAGATTGCATATAAAATGGGGTTGGTATGATTGCCTCGACTCTAGAGGTATGCACACACACCTCTGAGCTTGAGTTTGAATGTCGACCCTGATATTCTAGCGTATAAACGAATATTCTGGTCTTTCACAGGAAGGGTGATACACCAATGTCTGTCCCACCTGCTAGAATTAGTTGTGGACATTAAAGTTGTGGACAGAAAGAGTAAGCGAGTTCTTGTTGGCACCCTGAACACATTCCAAATTCCTGCCTGTATTGTGTAGCAAGTGGTCTGGTCTTCTTGCATGTTCTTTCACACCAGGTTGCACTGCTTGCTATTTAGGATGTGGTTGTTGTCTGGTGTGGCAACTGCTGCACTATAAACAAATTCACGACCACTTCGTCCGCATCATTCGCGCAAACAAACATACATACACCTCTCAAATGGTGTTGGGTAGCCTCAATTAACCAGTCTTGTCTGCCATTTCAAACGAATTTTCTTATTTTCAAACGAAAACATTTCATTTTCTAAGCTGACTTGTTCTCTCATCCGGACAGATTTTTAGAAACAAAAACATATTGCACATTGACCTGCGGGGCCATGGCAACTTTGATGACAGTTGTCTGGAATTAATTTATACTTTGCTTTGTCCACCAGTTGAGTTTTTCAAAACTTGCAGTCTTTCAGGTTTATTATATTGGGCTTGCTGTTCATAATGTTAACCAGATTTCATGGCTGTTGGTCATGTTTAACAGGAGGTTACTCATTTCGGGTATTATCAAAGGGAAATGCATCCAGGTGGTCAAAAATGGGAGGTGGAGCAAGTGGGGGATCTCAAGAGAGTATCAAATAGTATTTTTGGCATGTCTTGCATCTCATGTTGGACCTTTTTGAATGCCACACCTGTGTACATTATCAGCTTCATGTTTTGTTTTGTTTTATTTTTGTTTGTAATTGTTTCATGACATATTTGGATGAAATCTTGCATTTGTTTTGTACCTAACTGCCTATCCTTTCCTCACCAGGACATCAGGGCAGACGTCCGCAAACGCACAGTCATCGCGCTCGCACGCAGTGTTCCAGATCATCTTGCGCAAGTCTGGCAAACTACATGGAAAGTTCTCGTTGATTGATCTTGCCGGAAATGAACGTGGTGCAGACACGGCCAGTTCGGACAGGCAGACGCGCCTCGAGGGAGCAGAAATCAACAAGAGCCTTTTGGCTCTTAAGGTGCCTCATACTCTTCAGTAGTGGGTTTCCTTGCTTTGTCTGTAGTCAATGTTGTGATCTGCAGGTTTATTAATTTATCTGTTTCTTATCGCAGAGTGGAAGAGGGAGTAGGGGATGTTGGGTGGGTACGGGTCGTTGAGAGGTGTATTTGAGTTTTAATATCTGTAAACAGGACGATTCACCCTTTTTGCTTTCTATACAAGGAATTAAAATAGATTGACTTGACTTTTAAAAAAATTCCATTCATTTAACTGATTTATTTGTGTGCATGTTTGTTATCACTGGTTATTTCCAAAGGAGTGTATCAGAGCTCTCGGGCAGAACAAGCCCCACACGCCTTTCCGTGCAAGCAAACTGACTCAGGTTCTGCGGGATTCGTTCATTGGAGAGAATTCCCGTACTTGTATGGTACGTGTTTGGGTGTGTCGTCGAACAGAGACTTAAAGCTGGTTACGGGTTAGGAGCAAGAAGGCCAACTTCATTACTTTATTGCATCGTTTTTAAGCACCAATCGTGTGCCAGCTTTGCTAAATGGCAGCTTTGATTCTCGTGCCCATGGTTGTTATTGCTTTATGTGATTACATTGATAGATGCGATAGCAGCAGGTTCTAGTTCTTCAGCCGAAGTGCAACTGTTGCCTAATCATCTAATGAGAATGGATTTCAGTTGGTTTGGTTTTGTCCGACTTGGCATTTGGTCATCGCGTGATGGAGACCTATCAGGCCTTCTAATTTTGCTGGATCCGGTTCCTCACCGCATTGCAGTCGAGTGTCATTGGCAAAATGCAACTTAATTAAACTGATCAGGAGTACACAAAGGAAATCGCACACCATGCTGTTTTTATTTTTTGTGATTGGCGATAAAACGATAAGATATCCACGACAAAACTAGAGGGACCCTTCAGTCCATAGATGATGAAACTCCCATCAATGTGGCAGCGATTGTCTATTGCCAAGATTTTGGTTTGTTTTGAGGACGAGGCAGGACCTTTGTCCCCATGCTTTTTGAAGAAAAAAACCCCCACAAAACCAAAGAAAACGGGGGATATTGTAATCGGCTGTGTCTATCCATCTGTCACACTATCTCCTCAAGGGATGTGCAGAAATTTTATCAAACTTTGTAGTTATGATCACATGACAGTTATGATCACATGACAAGAAGTGCAAGAGTGGTATCATTTTGGGAGTGGGGTGGGACCAAAGGGTCAAATGCAATTATGGGAACATTTGAAAAGGAAACTTTGCATGTGCAATCAATATTGGGCAACGCCTTAAATATATAAACTTTTTTTTGTCCCCTGACTCCTCCCAGGGGGTGGGGGACTTAGGGTCACAGGGGTCAAAACAAGACTTTTCGAACTCAAAATTTGTTATTTGGTCATTCCTGGTGGAACTTTTTGCCATCTTTCAACGTTGCTTTTGGTGTGAAGCATAGGGTGATAGAGTGCCATCGACTTCATTCAAGTTTGTTTTGCATTGAAAAGCTCCTCTGGCATTAATCTTCAGCCATGTTGGTTATTTGGGACTGTATTTTGCTGCCCAAGAGACCTATGCATCAAGTTGGCCGTCCTGCCCTTCCCTTCCATATCCCCATTCAATCCTTGCACACGCTCAATATAATTTTAACTTTCTGTTATTCCTTTATCTTTTTTTTTTTTTAAGCATTTACTCCAGTTTATGCAAATGACGTTTGTCTGTTTGTAGATAGCCATGATTTCGCCTGGGATGTCGTCCTGTGAGCACACATTAAACACACTCCGTTACGCAGACAGGTGAGCACATTGTGTACAAGGATTTGTGTGTTTGCGTCTCCTTTCCGAAGGTACTTTTTCAGTCTTGTGATTTTGTATATTTCTTTGCATACCATGCTGTTTTGCCATCTTTCAACGTTGCTTGTCTTCTGCATATACAGTACATGTCCTGCATCTCATGTAACCCTGATCCTACCTTTTGATGTCACTTGGTGGTCTTCCTTTTAAAATAGTTGTTTTTGGAGAAATAATTGTTTGAATACTAATATTTGTGATTAATTAATCTAGCCTTTTTATTTTGCCTCTGCCGATAAAGTCGCCGGAGGCATTACGTATGTTTTATATGTCCGTCCGTCATTTCATTATGTCCATCCGTTCGTGATAGGTTTACGTTACCGCGATAACTTCAGAATGGCTGAAGTGATCCAAGTCAAACTTGGTGCAGGTATGTATAATGAGGTAAAGATGAACTGATTAGATTTTGGGGTCACGAGATCAAAGGTCAGAGGTCCCGTTAGGTAAAAATTCTGTTATTGCGCTAACTTGTGAACCAGTGATGGGATTTTGACCAAACTTGGAACAAGTATTTATTTTGATGAAAAGATTAACTGATTGTATTTCAGCATCAAATGTCAGAGGGTCATGTCAGATAAAAATGTGGTACTTCAGAATGGCTGACAAGATTTAAATCAAACTTGGTACAAGTATGTATAATAATTAAATTATGTGGGCAGAGGCATATCGTTCGACGTCGAAGAGTGCCAGTCGTTTTTTTTTTTTTTTTTTTTTTTTTTTTTTTTTTTAATAGAGGCTAAGGTTCATGAAGGGGTTGCAATGCAAATCACACACATACCTGTAGACAAATACACATCACATGACTTCAGCCAAACACAGCTGCTGAACTTTGGAGAAATGACAACTTCACCAGGCACTCTGGGTACTGGCTTTGTAATGTCACCTTTCTCTCTATGGTCAGTGGGTCAATTAAAGATAAATCTCACCCTATAGGACGCTGACCCACGGTTAATCCATGCTCCATTATCCTAATTAATAGCGTACCTGCCCTATGGGTGATCGTAGTCCAAGCATGCAACAGTGCTTCTGGCACGTTCATTAAAAGACATTGTTTTGACAGGTACCGTTATTTTGGCGATGTATAGGCAACTGACAGCTCAGGAAATAAATATAACTTGGGTTATGTGCATGAAGCAAAAACTTGCTTACTGCTTATAATTCAAAACATCTCACTGTACTGGAAAATGTGACACAGGAATACTGTAATGTAAAGGGTGAGACTTATCCTCCTTCCCCACCTAGAGGTCCCGAGTGATGGCAAGCTATTAAGCAAACCAGTGAGGAGAAAGCGAGCAGGCAGACCCACAACTCACCTGCCTCATGGTAGCATGTAGCTCCACACCATAGCTAATAAAAAGTTGTTGCCTGTTCTTCAACCAAGTTCCAGATGAAATTGAGAGCAATTAAATGAACATAGCTGGAGCTTAGAGGAGAAGGAAATCATCCTCAACTGCAAAGTGTATTCTATGCACGAAACATGGAGGACTAACAGTAAAGAAGAAAATCCTTTCCTGAAAAAGGAGGTGGAGATTTTGAGTTCTCGGAGAACTTCCTCCAACCTTTGAAACCAGCAAAGAAGCTTACAACCAACAAAATGCACTTGTATAAAAAACCTTGTAAACTTGTTATGTAAACTTGTAAACAAAATTAGCTTGTAAACCTTGTAAACTTGTAAACTTGTAAAAAGTTAGCTTGTAAACAAAATGCACTTGTATGAATGACCGATTACCTTATTTAACATGTCTGCAGTCAGTGTAATGGTTTAAAAAGCATTTAGAGTGGGCCTTTTTCCCCCAATTGTATTTGTCTGAAAGCTGAATGTTTTGTTTTCTTTTTTTGTTTAAATTATTTTTTTTCCCTCCATTCACTAAAGTGCAGCTTAATTGCACTGATTTTTAAACTCCTTTTAATGTACATTATGTACCGCTTTGACAAGTGCTAAACTTTGCAGCCTGTAGGATGTCTTGCAGAACTGCGCGTGCTTGCTCTGCTTCTGTGTCCCTGTCCTTGCCTCTGTGCTTCCTGACTTTCCAGGGTGAAGGAGTTTGGGATAAATCCAATGGACATCCCCTTCCTTCCTGCTGGCAGCAGTCAATCTGATCTGTCCCCCTCCACGACCTCTGATGTGGAGTAGGGTCTGCTTTCTCTACATGATTGTTAAACTCCTCTGCTATTGTTGTTGTTTGGGTGTTTGTGTCTTTGTTGATCACTTTTTTTCTTTTCTTTTTTCTTCCCCCCCCCCCCCCCCCCCCCCAAGTCCTGTCGCATGCTTCGCTGTCATGATTGTAGTGGCCTGCCAGACCAAAATGAACACCTCTAGTTCAATATTGTAAACTTAATTTTCACAATCTGTGATAGGAACACAATTGAATGGATGACGAATCTTTGGCATCACAATGCTTGAAGGCATCAAATCGATAGTGTGTATGACAGCCTGATTATGGTCTCTGTGGAGTAAGATTTTTTTTTTGCAGTTCTTGGATATTACTTGGCATTGTCAGCTTTTCTGCGGCTGCCGATACATGTTTCAATACGTATTCGATGGCGTTCATGTCAGGACTCTGTAGTGCCCAGGGAAGAAGCTGTAGCCCACTCAGTCTCTTCCAGGTAGATGGTGTTCTGGACGTATGGCACATAGGACCATCTTCCTGCAGTAAATGTGTTCCATACCACAAAACGCCTTGCTTAGTGTGTTCCAATACAAGAAACAGAACATCATTGATTTGATGCATTAATGGGTCCAAGCGTTGCATGATAAGTGGATCTGCTACCAGATACAGGTTGAGTGTATGTAGTCCATTTAATTGTTTGTATTTTAAAACTTGGGTTTTGTTGCAATCGGTGGTGTTCATTTTTTGGCAGGTCACATAAATTTAACTTTTTTAAAATTATTTTTTGTTACCCCTTTCCCCTACTCCCTTCTCAAGTTGAAAGGAATGAATAACTTTTTTAGTGGAGGGTTTGAATACTCTCATCCCTGCATGTGATGAAAGCTTCATTTGTGAATCATAGATTTTATTTTTCCTGTTTTTTTGTTTTTGATAAAATGTTTTGCTTGAAGCTCTGCCATAAGTTAACGCTTGGTTTTTGTAATTGACCAGTGCATGGTGGGATGTTCAGTTTTTTCTGTTCATGTAAAATGATTATAAAGCTTTTTTGTAGTCTCTTCTATTCATTTTGTGCAGAGTGAAGGAGCTTGGTGTAGATCCAGCCACGTTGGCTGCTAGCCAAGTTGACCCTGGTGCAGTGGTACATCCGTCCTCTGGCCAGAATGGCGTCAGCTCTCCCGGAGCTCATGATGATCTGAAGATGCTCTGTGAGCAGAATGTAAGTTCAAAATAAAACACATATATATATATATATATATATATATATATATATATATATGTATGTATGTATGTATGTATGTATGTATGTATGTGTGTATATATATATATATATATATATATATATATATATATATATATATATATATATATATATATGTATGTATGTATGTATGTATGTATGTATGTATGTATGTATGTGTGTATATATATATATATATGTGTATATATATATATATATATATATATATATATATATATATATATATATATATATATATATATACAGTGAACCCTCGTTTATCGTGGGGGTTACGTTCCAGAACCCCCCGCGATAAACGAAAATCCGCGAAGTAGCGACCATTTTTTTTTTTTTTTTTAATATATATTTTAAAGCATTATGAACTCCCCACACTCTTATTAACCTTTCCCATACTCTTATAAACACTTCCTATACTCTTAAACACTTTTTACACTCTTAAACATACGTAATTTTAACAACATATAAAATTCTAATGGGTACTCACCATTGAAGATACTGTAGCTACCCATGGGTTCCCCAAGCAAGACCAGCATCAGAATCTCCTTGCTCCAGCCGGTGACGTCACCGGCGGGGATTCCCGGCGCGAGAGTGGCTGGTCACGTGACCGCTAAAGCGTGCCGCGCTTTGCGGGTATAATCAGCTACACCTGTTGATCACGTGACCACCGATTCACCGAAGCACGCCACGCTTGAGAGGCGTGGCTTTCGGTTTCTGGTTGTGCTTTATAATGCAGCCCGATAAATGGGCTTTTCAGTGTTCCCGAGTTGGTTTTGAGAATAAATATCTTCTCGGACGAGTTTGTGTCTTGCCCGTCATTTCGTCCGTATCAAGCAAGAGCCCCGGCTCTTCAATACTACAACTTGCGTGATGACGATGATGAATGTACTGGCGTTTTCCATACGCACGACTCTTTGTCTACCCTTCTACTGTACACTATGTACAGTATTTTATTTCTTGTAATATGTTTTAAATACTGTATTTTTCTTATTTCTTTACGTTTTTTAATTTTTTAGGCTAGAAAATGCTTATTTTACCACAAAAATATTTAAAATAATAGTATATAAAAATACATTTATACCGCAAAATCCCGCGATATAGCGAAAAATCCGCGATATAATTTTACATATACTAGCGAGAAAAAACCGCGATGTACCGAATCCGCGAAAAGTGAACCGCGATATAGCGAGGGATGACTGTATATATATATATATATATTAGGGTGGTGCTCAAAATAATTTTTTTTTAAAATATTTACTGGGACATGGCTTTATGTTGTTCCGTTTGTTCCAAAATGAAAAGACACCAAATATGAAAGCAATCTGATTTTATTTAGGGGTGCCACATCAGCCTTCAAACTAAAGGTGTCTACAAAACTTTTCTATATATGGATCGAAAGCAAAACCAGAAGTTTGTTTTATGAAAATCCACCCTCCACTCACTTTCTTTGTATTCTAGCAAACACAAGTTACAATAGCTGCACAAATAGCACTATATTCCTATGAAAACTCAAATTCAATGATAACAATCCAAATGTTCAGTTCATAAAATGAAGAGACACCATATCACATAATATTAAAAAACCCAAATATAATGAGAAATGTAACTCCTATTTCTGGGCCTGTTTCACCACTGTTGCCTTCTTGGCATCGGGGTACATCTTCCTGTGAGCAGCAACAACTTGGAGCAGAGCTTGCTTTTGCTCTTCATCCTTTGTAAGGAGCTTATTGTAGTCTTGTATCAATGCGACACCCCTTTCTGCCCTGTCGTTCACCACGACTAAGCCACTGGCGGCTTTCTTTGCTTCCTGAAAGCTGGTTTCTTGCTCCCATGAACCAGGATCCTTATCCATCCAATCAGTTGGGGTCCCTAGGATGCTGAAGAAATGCTTGGTGTGTTTTGTTATGAGGCCAGCGATTGACAGGGCGGTTCCTCGTTTGATAGCTGGTCTCTTTGGAGAGGGGTTTTCACCGTCATTTTTCAATGCTTCAATCATATTGATCTTGCTTTCTTTGTCAATTCTGGTGTCAAAGAATGCAAATGCCACTAGTACTGGGCTCATGTACCACGTGTGGCGGCCAAGTGCCTTCAAGGCTGCCTGAGCCATCTTCTGATTGATTTGTTCAAACTTTTCCAACTTTTTGAAGAGGTTAATGTCATTCAGGGGAGCCTCAATAACTTGTGGAGCCCGAAACCAAGCCTGTACATACACAAGGCAGACAAAAATGTTGAAGGCTCAGAGTTCTCTCGCCTCTCGAAGTGTCAAGTGGAACTCTGAACACCATGAACACCTGTAGTGAATATAGTGCTTTTGCCATCCATCTGGCTCTGTGCATTGCTCCTGGAGCCATGATCCGGATTCCACGAGGTGGGATTCCTCCCATGTAGATGACAGTCAGTTCTAGGAGTTCACGATAATCATCTCGTGGCTGCTGATCTTTCAAACACACAAGAGCAAATTCCAGAGCTTCATCCATCATGTCATTGTTCTGTGCAAACTCAGCTGCCGTATCAGGATCTGTGAATCCATTTTTTGGTTGGTGATGGGCAATGGACGGCCACTCCGCCTGAAACCGCTTAAAAAGCTGGATGTCAGGGCCTGATGAAGGACCGAAAAGAGTGGTGAAAACATCTCCCAGAATGATTTCGTGCGCATGATGGCGGCAAGCCAAATGAATTAGTTCAGTCTGTAGCTTCTTTTCAATGAGGACAGCAGCCCCTCCACGAACACCTGAATTGCTGGCCGTTGTGTCAAAAGAAAAGACAAAGCCTTCACCTTGCCCACAAGGTTCCAGCTCTTCAGTGTGTCCACTACAGCGGTTGCCATAGCTTCTCCTCCCCCGTCAGGTAACTTGGGAACATTCAACAGCTGCTCCATTCCATGGTACTGGTTGGACACAAGGATTGGAAGACGATCCACCTTCACATGCACAAAATCTCCAGTGACATCGGGAAGAAGCTTTCCATCCCAATGGACCACTAAAGGACCCTGCACATTATGATGAAATGCTTCTTTTATTTCGTCCATGGTTTTGCATCGATGCATCATGCGATTCCGCCGCACTGTCCATCGGTTCAGTGCCAGCTCTGCAGGATCCCATCCTACTGCTCTACAAATGGATGCCAAGTTGTGGACAGCCATTCGGTCACTTGTTTTCGTACGATCCAAAGAAGCTGCGACTTCAGGAGTGACAATGTTGATAGGCCTTCTTTTATTGGGACGAGATATCCCACCATCAGATGATGAAGAACCAGCCTGTGCCGTGGTCTCAGAGTCAGAGTCTGAGTCTGTGACTTCCATAGCAGTAGCACCCTTCATGACCATTTCCTGTCTCTTATTTTCCTTCTCTGCCTTAGTCTTCTCCTTTTCTTCCCTTTCTTTCTTTCGCTTCGTTTTTGCTTCCAACACAGTGTCTACAGATCCCATTGAAGCCTTCCTCTCTGAGAATTGATCGTGAAGAAACTTCCTGTCCTCGGGGTTGGTGATTATGGCCTCCGAATCTGCATGCCTAAGATCAAACGTCTTCTCCAAGGAGGCCTTGAAGGATGCTTCCTTTTTCTCTTGGGTCGCACCACCCCACTTTGCACCTTTTTGGAGGCTCCTCCATTCTTCATATAGCCTCTCCAAACGATGGATGCAGTGCTGCTTCGTCGTTGTAGGTAGGTGAGCTTTTTCCCAGAACTTCACAACCTCTTCAATGGTGAGGGTTGCACTCTCCCGGGCAGTGCGATTCTCCTTCTTCAGGTGATGGAAAAACAGGACAAGAGATTGATACACAGTCGGGAGCTTGGCACCTTTGATGGCATCTCCAGAAGTGGACCCAATGAGATACACATTATCCTGAGCCCGAGTTTTCAATGAAACACTGGTACTAGCACATGCCATATCTGCAAAATACGCAAGAATGTGGGTAAAATCCTGTTAATTCTTACTCCACAGGGTCACTCTCTACAAAAGAGCCACAGTCAATATGTTAGGCCTACATATTACACACTAAAAAAGCGTACCCCTGACCCCGGGAACCTGTACAAAACATGCATGAAAATTGCCCAGATAGTGATCATAGGAAGTCTCAAAACTGTATGTATAATATATTGTATAAAACCACCTTTAGAGGCCATTTTTTCCCCGCAAGCGGGGGTTGGCCTTTTTCGGGAACTGTGGTTGTTGTTGTTTTTCGGTCCCCTTTTTGAAGCAATGTTTTACGGCCGGATGCCC
>NC_136261.1:75438116-75513116 GCF_964187855.1 Myxine glutinosa | reverse complement strand
GGAATTCAAGACCGTTAAATTTTTTTTCCCTTTTGCCATTTTCAGGGAGAGGAGGTTTCACCACAGTTGTACACTTTCCATGAGGCGGTTTCTCACCTTGTGGAAATGGAGGAAGATTTGGTGGAGGAACATAAAGCAGCATTTCAGGTACAACGGTACTTCTATTTTCTCTGCTTTTTTTTTCTCTCAAATCCACTTTTTTCCTTCACCTCATGCAGGTTTGTAAATGGCTTGCCCTCTGCTCTTTTTTTTATTATTTATCTGTGGTTTCAATTAGGAATCGGTCCAGTGGTTGAAGGAAGAAAAGATTCTGCTGGAAATGACCGAAGAGGTAGATTATGATGTGGATAGGTACGCGGCCGACCTGGAAATTATTTCCTCTCAGAAGATTGCACTCTTCTCAAGCCTTCTCGGTAATGGATTAATTCTTGGTGTTGGCCGATTTATTGCTGAATTATATTTGTCGCCGTTTGAAGCACTTATTGCAAACCCCGCCCCCTCTTATATATCGTGAGTTGCTCGACTCGAGCGTTTTACCACTCTTGCCCACAGCAAAAGTGAAGGGCTTCCGATCAGCTCTGCAGGATGAAGAGCAAGCCAGTCAACTGATTGGCCAGCGCAGAGCACTCGTCTAAACTCGCGCAAGGGATCTTGTGCCATCTGTTTTTGTGGCTCTTGAAGGGTTCTACCATGCAGCCTGCATTCTCACCCATGCATCGTTTTATCATTGTGAAAATTCTGAGGATTTTGCCATTAATTTAGTTTTTGGCTTTTGATCACTTTTCACCTGTCTTTTCACGCAGATTTCTCTGAATACTTCACAAACTAGAAGGGCACTCGATAGAGAGCATACCTCCACCAGGTGGAACAGTTTTTTTTTTTTAAATCCCACTGATAGGCTGGATCTGTATGTGGATCGTCCTCAAAATCTAAATAACCTCCATCCACCTTTCTTGCTTTTTCTTTAACATTTTAACATTCCGAAGCAAGTGTCATTTTTTTGATTCTGGTTTGATGTAGGTGAGATGGTGTTACACACGTTTGTTCAGGAAAACCATCAGAGCTGCGGAGTAACGTGTTTTGTAAATAGATTTTTTTTTTTTTTTTAAATAAATATGTTGCTTTAAAGTTCATTTTCGAACTTGGTCTAACTCATATTTGCAGAAATATTTAACATGTATGTTAAATAATTTTAAACCTTTTTTTTTTCTTCCCCTTTTGTCCAGTCTGAGATTATTATATTGTTTTCTTAGCTCTCTCTCTGTTTCTGTCTCTCTGTGTTTCTGTCTCTCTGTGTTTCTGTCTCTCTGTCTCTCTCTCTGTTTCTCTCTCTGTTTCTCTCTGTTTCTCTCTTTCTCTCTCTCTCTCTCTCACTCTCTCACTCTCTCTCTCACTCTCTCTCTCACTCTCTCTCTCACTCTCTCCCTCACACTCTCTCTCACTCTCTCTCTCACTCTCTCTCACTCTCTCTCTCACTCTCTCTCACTCTCTCTCTCACTCTCTCTCTCACTCTCTCACTCTCTCACTCTCTCTCTCACTCTCACTCTCTCTCTCTCACTCTCTCTCTCTCACTCTCTCTCTCTCACTCTCTCTCTCTCTCTCACTCTCTCTCTCACTCTCTCACTCTCTCACTCTCTCTCTCACTCTCACTCTCACTCTCTTTCTCACTCTCTCTCTCTCACTCTCTCACTCTCTCTCTCTCTCACTCTCACTCTCTCTCTCACTCTCTCTCTCACACACTCCTTAGAGCACATTTTGGTACAAGTTATAAATCTGCTCACATTTTCCTTACTACTCCGCAATTAGATTTGGTGGCTCTTTATTGTACAGTTTGATTATTTTCAATAAAGCAAACGTCCTGTGTTAAACAATTCTGTTCCACCATTCCAGACAAGTTGCCACTGGCCACTGGTTATTGGATTAGCTTGTTCTCACATTGACCCGCGACTCGAACTCGTCTTCAATTGGGTGTTTGGTTTCGCGAAAACCACCGACTGGTCTTTGAAAGAGCCTCCTTGGTATTGGGCCCAGGATAACGCTGATCCGTTGCAATGGAGTGACTGCGTTAAAAGGACAGTTGAATCCTTGCTCTTCCATGAGCCTGGATTTTGTATATATGGATAAAATCCTCAACAGGAACATTGTCGGATGACGTGCTGCTGCACACCAAAACCGGAAGTGAAATGAAGGAAAAGCAAATTGGACTTGAATGGCAAAGGGTAAGGAACTTTCAATGTTTGTGGGGGTGGAGGTGGTTGGGAAGTTTCAAACAACATCGGGAGCACCTTTGGTGGTCGAGCTACTTGCTGTTTGTGAATGTTTGAAATGATGATCATGTTGTGTTGTATGTCTCGACGTATTGCAATAAAAGCACAGACATGCAAATTGAGCATTTCACACATGCGCACTCTTGCTTTGTGGCCTTTACAATGCATGGCATTGGCTTTACAATGCAAAGCTTTTACAATGCATGGCCATCAAACCCGCATGATTGATTCTTCGGATGTCGTGGAATAATTATAATAATTCCACGACATCCAAATAATCAATAATGCGGGTTTGATGGCCACGCACTGAACAAAAAGACAATTATTGTGGCCACGCATTTTTTGTAAAAGCATTTTTTTTTTGGTTATTATACTGTTTGGATAATTAATTTGTAATATTGATTAAATATAATTTGATTTAATAGAATATAATTTGAATAAATAATAATATAATTTGAATAATTATATTGATTCCATTTGGAACAGGATGCTTATGGTGATAAACGATAAGTAGCACGATATTTCAAATTTGTGGATTATTAACATAACTTGGTCAACCTGGTGGAGGTATGTGTGCTCTTATCGATTTAACTAGAACGGCACTCAGTAAACTTCTATTTTCGAATCAATATTCAAAATTCACGGTTTTTATCATGTGGCAAATATGGTGCCCTGATTCCTGCAATTTTGGTGAGCATAGAAATCCTGTTGGACACTGAGGATAACAGGATAGACATTTCTAAAGGCTCTTAATTTGGTCTCAGTAGTCTTAAGTTTAAAAGGTGTGTTCCAATAGTACGTAATTAATAGACGTAGTCAAATTACACAAGTAAGAGACGTAATCACGTGGGTGACCGATGCTTTGTGTTTTTCGTATTTTAGTATGATAAATATAATCTTGATTTGCTATGCTGTCTTTTGGTGTTCCAAACCAAAGATGATAAAAGAAAGCATTTTATATCTTGTTTTTCATGCAGATTTCTCTGAATACTTCACAAACTAGAAGGGCACTCGATAGAGAGCATACCTCCACCAGGTGGAACAGTTTGTTTTTTTTTAATCCCACTGATAGGCTGGATCTGTATCTGGATCGTCCTCAAAATCTAAATAACCTCCATCCACCTTTGGTGGTAGAGTTAATAAAATAACATATTTCATATGCAGTGTAAAGTTGTAGCAACATCATTGGTTGTTTTTCTGCTGTCATGCCCCCTGTTGGTTAGGGTAGGAATTTCATTTGGCCAGGGTGCTGGCTATAGCTTGCCAACTCTTTGCGAAGGACACCGTGGAAGTGGAATCCAACATACAAGTCATGCTGGCACACAGGGTGCCCAGTTCAACATCCATTTTATAACGATGCCTCACATTGCCTTACCATGCCTGTGAGACACCAGGATGACGGTTTGTAGTTAGCCTGAGATTCAAAGCTAGGTAAGATGGCTCTACACGTGTGTGCATACTTTCCGGCCATCCCCCCAGCCCACTGCTTTACTATTTCAATCAGAATTTGATGGATTTAAGTAAATTGGAAAGACAACAGTGCCATTTTGAAATTGTGATTCCTATAGTACGAGTATGTCAGACATTGAGACAGTTGAGATGGTCAGCAATCCATCAATATGAACTGGAACAAGATTTATGGATGTTTAAGGTTGGGTGTTGGGCTAGCGGCTAGGGTGCTGGCTTAGGATCCTTGGATCCTGGGTTCGAATCCCGGTCAATCGCTGAATTAACGCCAGGGGGGTTGACTCAGCCTGTCATTTGGGCTAGCGGCTAGGGTGCTGGCTTAGGATCCTTGGATCCTGGGTTCGAATCCCGGTCAATCGCTGAATTAACGCCAGGGGGGTTGACTCAGCCTGTCATCCTTCCGAGGTCGGCTAATTGAGTACCAGTTCACTGGTAATTCCCTGTTTGTCGTTAAAGGCGGCAAAAAGGGTTGGCGTCAGGAAGGGCATCCGGCCGTAAAACATTGCTTCAAAAAGGGGACCAAAAAACAACAACAACCATGGTTCCCGAAAAAGGCCAACCCCCGCTTTGCGGGGAAAAATGGCCTCTAAAGGTGGTTTTTTTTTTTAAGGCAAGAATCCTACTATGATTCAAAATAAGGCAGTTCTCTGTCTTGTTATAGAATCAAACAGCTGGGCCATTCTCCACCAACTTTTGCTTGTAAAACTTGTTCAGGGTACCCATGGTCAGATCATGGGCATAAAATACTTATCTTCCGTTTTAAAAGCAGAATTGAAGAAGCGGCAATGGGAGTTTAATGTAGTTATTTCCAATGGTAGGATTTATTCGATGACGCCAAGAAACCTTTAAAAGAGGAACACACACAATTATATATAGTAATACATCTCAAAGCAACGACAGCAGCAACAAGTACCTGCTAAAAGAGGCTTTCGTGTTATATGTACAGTCACGTGAAAAAGTAAGTACACCCCATGTAAAGTTTTGACTTTTTCAACATATTTCAACATACAGCTATTTGATCTTCATTTCAACAATATTAATCGATAAAGGTGATATAATGTAACAAATATCATGAAACATTTACATTTTGTAGTCCATTGTATAATTTAAATAAACATAAATGCAAATTTCACATGTGGAAAAAGTAAGCACACCCTTGGCTCTAATAGGTGGTATTGCCCCCTTTGGCAGAAACAACCTCAAGTAGGCGTTTCTTATAACTGTCTACCAGTCTCTGACTTCGACTGGGAGAAATTTTTGCCCACTCCATGCAGAATTATTTCAGCTTTGCGATGTTTGAGGGGTTTCTTGCATAGACAGCTCGTTTCAAATCCCCCCCACAACATCTCAATGGGATTTAGATCCGGGCTTTGACTTGGCCATTCCAGAACCCTCCATTTCTTTCTTTTCAGCCATTCCTTGGTGGATTTACTGGTATGTTTAGGGTCATTGTCATGTTGCAAGGTCCACCTTCGGTTGAGCTTCGACTTTCCGACAGATGGCCTCACATTATCCTCAAGCACCCTCTGGCACAATGAAGAATTTATCGTGGATTCTATGATGGTGAGCTGCCCAGGCCCTGATGCAGCAAAGCTGCCCCAAACCATAATATTTCCACCACCATGCTTTACAGTTGGTATCAGGTTCTTGTGGTCAAATGCAGTCTTTGGTTTTCGCCAAACATGTCTTCTGGTACTGTGGCCAAATAGCTCTACCTTTGACTCATCTGTCCAGATCACATTGTTCCAGAAGTGCTGGTCTTTGCCTCGGTGTTCATTGGCAAACTTTAGTCTTGCCCTGATGTTCTTTCTGGACAGCAAAGGTTTCCTCCTGGCACACCTCCCATGTAGATCAAATTTGTGCAGCCTCTTTCTAATGGTAGACTCGTGCACTTTGACATCAACAGTGGCAAGAGCTACCTGTATGGCCCGTGATGACATTCTGGGGTTCTTGGAGACTTGTTTCAGCATCTTGCGGTCTGCTCTCGGGTTGAACTTGCTGGGGCGGCCTGGCCTGAACAAGTTGGCAGTTGTTTGGAATCTTCTCCACTTGTAGATCATCTTCCGGACAGTTGAATGATTGATTTCAAATTGTTTGGAGATCTTTTTAAATCCCTTCCCAGACTCGTAGGCATCTATAACCTTCTTTCTGAAGGCCTCAGAGAGCTCTTTTCATCTAGGCATGGTGACGCCGCACACTTCAACAACAAAGAGCAAACCAAACTAAATGTCTGAGGTTTAAATAGGACAGGTTCCTCCAAGGTACTCTCTAACGATGTTCTAATCATTTGCACCTGAGCTGGTGCACCTGATTCTAATTTTAGGTATTTGAAGTAGTGATAAATGTAGGGGTGTACTTACTTTTTCCACATGCGAAATTTGCATTTATGTTTATTTAAATTATAGAATGGACTACAAAATGTAAATGTTTCATGATATTTGTTATATTATATCACCTTTATCTGTCAATATTGTTGAAATGAAGATCAAATAGCTGTATGTTGAAATATGTTGAAAAAGTCAAAACTTTACATGGGGTGTACTTACTTTTTCACGTGACTGTCTGAACTTTGCAGAAACAAAGGGTTTGGCTGATCTCCATGAAATTGTGTGTATGGGCACAACATTTTCCTTCCATGTACACTTGGGATCAGGTCATGGTCTGAATGTAAAAAAAAGGTGAGGTACCAACTTGCCTACCAGTAAAAGCAGATTAGGAATGTGAGTAATCCTTAGGATATGGCCTCCACGATGAGAAAAAGGCAAAGGGAAGAGTTTCAGCATTTTTGTTGATACATGGAAATACCATTTGAGAAATGCTCGGAGTTCAGGGCCTTTTCAGGTTTGAGCTCCACTGGCCTATAAATAGCTGAAGGATTGGATTGACAGCTGAAAGGTTATCGGTCCAAATCAAGGTGAAGCTTCTGGAAATTGAGCTGAGCCCAAGAGCTGGACTTGCATGATCAGGTAAATAGAATGTTTGATTTAATAGGTAGATGTTAAACTGGATGTCCTGTCTGCTCGCATTGAAATATCCCCTGGTGTCCTTGGCAAAGATGAGGCAAGTTATCATTTGCACCCTGAATAAATTTAATTCCTGTTCTGTGTACGATTCATTGATTCAAAACCACATTCCCAGTAATGATGCAAAAACCTGAAGCAACAGATCAGCAGGTGCGACACCCAGTTTGAACATCCAGCTGAGGGATGGTACATATACGGCCTACTGATATAATCACATTGCCTGTGAAACACCAGGATGACAGTTTATAGCTGTGTCAAGATTCAAACCCAGGATAGACTGCTTTGATGTGAGTATAAACCTCTCGGCACTGCTGCCAGCACATGAATGATTGATGCAAATGTCACCGAAATTGAATCTTTCAGGTTTGGGAACATTCAATACCTTTAGGTGTTATGCATTTCATTCATAAGCTTGGGCTGAATTAAAAATTTAAAAAATTAACAAGAAAGACTAAATCGAAGGTACCTCACTTGAGAAATTCATCCCCCCCCCCCCCCCCTCCTCAAAAAAGAAATGCCATGGATACATCAAATTGTCCGTTTCATTAAGATTTCAATTGACGATCTCAATCAAAGCTCAGTTCAATCGATATAAAATCGATTATTTTTCAATGAAAATTGATTATACAAGTTTGACCTTGGGTTGACCTTTGACCCCCAAAATAGTTGGTTTTCCAATTTCATGACGTACTCTGCAATAGCTCTACTTTCGAGGTTAATCAGATGAAAATTGATTTTAGATGTTTGACCGTTGACCTCAAAATAGTTGGTTTTCAAATTCCATGACGTACTTTGCAATAGCTCTTCACTTTAGATGTTGCTCAGATGAAAATTGATTTGAGATGTTTGACCTCAAGTTGACCTTTGACCTCAAAATCGTTAGGTGTCTTCCTTATGACCAACTCTACCATTTGGTTAACCTGTTGCCGATTGACAGACAGATTAATGCACAAGACCAACCAATATAATGTCCTTGAAAAATTTTCCATTTCACAAGTCATAAATGAAACATTCAACACTGGCATTTTAACTGAGATCTGTTACATTTTTTAACACAAGATCACCGAGGTTACTTTTTTTTTTTACTTGCAAAATCGAAGATTTTTCAAGTATATTGGTCAGTTGCGTTTGTTATTCCGTCTGTCACTCGCCTACAGGTCACAATTCTAAACTGATCGTCGTGAAACTTCACCAAGTTGTAGAGGTTGTCACAATTGAGGTCAAAGGTCATCTGGAGGTCAAATTTTTTAAATCGCCATTTTTCATCCAATTGACAGGAAAATGGAACAGCATTTGTATATTGAGTCACTAAAATGGGAAACCAACTATTTTGTGGTCAAAAGTTCAAAGGTAAACTTCAAGGTCAAACTTCCAAAATCATCAATTTTCATCTGAAAAACTGTCAATTTTAATCCGATTGACTTGAAAATTAAACAGCAATTGCACATCGTCACTAAATAGGGAAACTAACTATTTTTAAGGTCAAATGTTAAGGTCAGCTTAAGGTCAAAGGTGAACTCAAGGTCAAGCTTCTAATATCAATTTTCATCTGAAAAATAATCTATTTTAATCCGATTGACCCGAGCTTTGATTTAGATCGTCAATTTTAATCTTAATGAAATGGACAATTTCATGTATCCATGACAACCTTTTTGGGGGGGGGGGGGGGCGTTGGGGTGAATTTTGCAAGTATTGTGCTCTGTATGACGTCTTCTTGGTACTTTCAAAATCGAAGATCTTTCAAGTATATTGGTCAGTTCCGTTTGTGGTTCTGTCTGTTTGTCTGTTTGTCACCGGCCTACAGGTCACAATTCTAAACCGATCGTCACGAAACTTCACCACGTTGTATAAGTCGTCCCAATTGAGAAGCCTATTGATTTTGAGGTCAAAGGTCATCTGGAGGTCAAATTTCTAAAATCGCCATTTCAAATCCGATTGACTTGAAAATTGAATAGCATTTGTATATCAAGTCACTAAATTGGGAAACATACTATTTGAGGTCAAAAGATCAAAGGTCAACTTAAGGTCAAATTTTAAAAATCAATTTTCATCTAAAAAGCTGTCGATTCTCAACCGATTGACTTGAAAATTGACCAGCATTTGCACATTGAGTCACTAAATAGGGAAACCAACTATTTTTGAGGTCAAAAGGTCAACTCAATGTCAACGTTCCAAAATCATCATTTTTCATCTGAAAAATCGGCACGTTTCTTCCTATTGACCCGAGCTTTGATCAAGGTTGTCAATTTTAATCTTGATGAAATGGACAATTTGCTGTATCAATGGAATTTTTTTTTTCTTGGGGAGAGGGGGAGCCTATTTTGCAAGTATCGTGCTCCGCATGACATCTTCTTGTTTGTTTGTTTGTCACTCGCCTGCAGGTCACAATTCTGTCTGTTTGTGAAAAATGTGGATGGATTCAGATGAAACTTGGAGAGGTTGGGTGTGTGACAAGAAGGAATCGATTAAATTTTGGTGAAGATCCACATTCATTCGGATAAGAGATTTCTTTTGAACTTTTAAGTGATTTTTCACCATTGAGAGATAGCACCAAAAACGATATTTCAAAATGTTGTGGATGACATGATAAAACTTGGTGGATGAGTTGGTCAAATGAGAAGAACAAGCCGATTAGATTTTGTTTCCGGTCCGAATCCAGACCGAGCCTATCAGTGGGTTATAAAACGTAAATTGTTCATACGTCAGAGGTATGTGCTTTCATTCTTGTATTTCAGGTTGTGTTCTCGGAAATCTCCATCGAGTTTCATTACTCTGGAATGAACAAGTCTTACACAGCACAGGTAAAATGGTTGGACAGTATAATTATAGCTTGAGAGGAAGTTTTTGATCAAGACTTGGTGACTTCATCACAAACATTTCAAAGCGAGACCCACCCAGCAAGAACTGTATTGCTCAGTCAAGTTCCAGGAAGAAGACATTGCACACAAACTTAAATCTGGGAGAAAAGCCATAGTAGTGTTCAGAAAAGAAGATTGAGGTGGTGACAATTAATCTGTCACCCAAAAACCAAGGAGATCCTCAAGAGCTTGGTCTTTCTCACACAACTGTGTTTCTGATCCTGAGACAGTACATGAAACTTTATCCATACAAGTTGCAGATAGCACACACTCACTGACAATGGCAGAGAAGATGGGTGACAGGGTGATCTCCTTCAAGACAGAGCACATCTGATCTTCCCAATCTCCAGACCTCAACCTGCTGGACCTCTTTATATGGGGCAACGCAAAGGACTATGTTTACAAAGACAAGGCTCATGACATCCAGCAGATTTGCAATCATGTGTGTATGTGTATGTGTCCAGGCCACACCTTTTTTCATAAAATTTTCAACAAACCTTTATTACGAGATTATTGAAAATGTTTAATTATTGGATCAAAATGCAAAAGAGCAAAGTCACAATGACTATAAATAGTCCACATTAGCCTGGCTCCAGCACGAGACCGCGTTTTTTTATCTTGCCAAAACGAAGTTTTTGCAAGATGTATTAGTCAGCTTGTATGTTTGTTTGTGGTTAATCATTTTTTTTTTCACGTTTAGATCACTCTGTAGACCACAGTTATTATTGGAAACTCCTGTAACTTCGCATATCAGAGTCCTATAGAGATACCCTTCAGCACACAAAATTTTGAAGGTCAAGGTCAAAGGTCAAGGTCACTTTGTGGTCAATCATGGAGGTCGACGAAACACTAATTTTTTGAGTAACTTTGATCGGATCGTCTCCAAACTTCATGGGAATCTAGTATATGGTCCGGCGCTCAGCTGATTAGTTTTTGGTGGCGATCGGCCTTGACCTTCATGGTTAGCGCTGGAGGTCGAAAATTATTGACCCCAAGGTCAAATTTTGAAATCGTAGGTACCATATCGAGTAATACCTCATATGAATGCCCTTGATGAGTGCTTCCCAGATCTGTAAACAGTTTGACGCTATGACGTCATTTGATGACGTCATGACGAAAAAACGGAATTTTCACATTTTGGCAAGATACGGTTCACCCTGTGGGTGACATAATTTTTATTATCTTGCCAAAACGAAGTTTTTGCAAGATGTATTAGTCAGCTTGTATGTTTGTTTGTGGTTAATCATTTTTTTTTTCACGTTTAGATCACTCTGTAGACCACAGTTATTATTGGAAACTCCTGTAACTTCGCATATCAGAGTCCTATAGAGATACCCTTCAGCACACAAAATTTTGAAGGTCAAGGTCAAAGGTCAAGGTCACTTTGTGGTCAATCATGGAGGTCGACGAAACACTAATTTTTTGAGTAACTTTGATCAGATCGTCTCCAAACTTCATGGGAATCTAGTATATGGTCCGGCGCTCAGCTGATTAGTTTTTGGTGGCGATCGGCCTTGACCTTCATGGTTAGCGCTGGAGGTCGAAAATTATTGACCCCAAGGTCAAATTTTGAAATCGTAGGTACCATATCGAGTAATACCTCATATGAATGCCCTTGATGAGTGCTTCCCAGATCTGTAAACAGTTTGACGCTATGACGTCATTTGATGACGTCATGACGAAAAAACGGAATTTTCACATTTTGGCAAGATACGGTTCACCCTGTGGGTGACATAATTTTTTTTTTTATCTTGCCAAAACGAAGTTTTTGCAAGATGTATTAGTCAGCTTGTATGTTTGTTTGTTTGTTTTTTTGTTTGTGGTTAATCATTTTTTTTTCACGTTTAGATCACTCTGTAGACCACAGTTATTATTGGAAACTCCTGTAACTTCGCATATCAGAGTCCTATAGAGATACCCTTCAGCACACAAAATTTTGAAGGTCAAGGTCAAAGGTCAAGGTCACTTTGCGGTCAATCATGGAGGTCAACGAAACCCTTATTTTTTGAGTAACTTTGATCGGATCGTCTCCAAACTTCATGGGAATCTAGTATATGGTCCGGCGCTCAGCTGATTAGTTTTTGGTGGCGATCGGCCTTGACCTTCATGGTTAGCGCTGGAGGTCGAAAATTATTGACCCCAAGGTCAAATTTTGAAATCGTAGGTACCATATCGAGTAATACCTCATATGAATGCCCTTGATGAGTGCTTCCCAGATCTGTAAACAGTTTGACGCTATGACGTCATTTGATGACGTCATGACGAAAAAACGGAATTTTCACATTTTGGCAAGATACAGTTCACCCTGTGGGTGACATATGTTTTATTATCTTGCCAAAACGAAGTTTTTGCAAGATGTATTAGTCAGCTTGTATGTTTGTCTGTTTGTTTGTGGTTAATCATTTTTTTTTCACGTTTAGATCACTCTGTAGACCACAGTTATTATTGGAAACTCCTGTAACTTCGCATATCAGAGTCCTATAGAGATACCCTTCAGCACACAAAATTTTGAAGGTCAAGGTCAAAGGTCAAGGTCACTTTGCGGTCAATCATGGAGGTCAACGAAACCCTTATTTTTTGAGTAACTTTGATCGGATCGTCTCCAAACTTCATGGGAATCTAGTATATGGTCCGGCGCTCAGCTGATTAGTTTTTGGTGGCGATCGGCCTTGACCTTCATGGTTAGCGCTGGAGGTCGAAAATTATTGACCCCAAGGTCAAATTACGAAACCCTTATTTTTTGAGTAACTTTGATCTTATGATCTCCAAACTTGGTGGGTATATAGGGTGTGGTATGGCGCTCAGTTGATTAGTTTTTGGTGTCGATCGGCCTTGACCTTCAAGGTCATTTTGAAGGTCATTCAATTTTGACCAAAAGGTAAAATTTTCAAGTTTCAGTTACCATATCGAGTAGTACCTCAAATTGAAGCCCTTGTTGAGTGCTTTCCAAACATATAACTCGTTTGACAATGTGACGTCATTTGACGGCGTTATGACGAAAAAACTGCACTTTTCATGTATATTGTATTGCTTTAGTTCGCATTGTTTAGGTCACTCTGTAGAGCACAGTTCCCTTTGGAAACTCTTGTAAGTTCGCATATCAGAGTCTTTTAGAGATACCCTTTAGAACACAAAATTTTGAAGGTCAAGGTCAAAGGTCAAGGTCACTTTGCGGTCAATCATGGAGGTCAACGAAACCCTTATTTTTTGAGTAACTTTGATCGGATCGTCTCCAAACTTCATGGGAATCTAGTATATGGTCCGGCGCTCAGCTGATTAGTTTTTGGTGGCGATCGGCCTTGACCTTCATGGTTAGCGCTGGAGGTCGAAAATTATTGACCCCAAGGTCAAATTTTGAAATCGTAGGTACCATATCGAGTAATACCTCATATGAATGCCCTTGATGAGTGCTTCCCAGATCTGTAAACAGTTTGACGCTATGACGTCATTTGATGACGTCATGACGAAAAAACGGAATTTTCATGAAAAAATTATTTCCTCAGTTCTCATCAAAATCTTTCAATATTTCATGTGCGTTGGTCATGAAGACATACTATTCACCATACGAAATTATTAAGGTCAAGGTCAAATGGCAAGATACGGTTCACCCTGTGGGTGACATATGTTCATTTGTTTTTTTGTTTGTGGTTAATCATTTTTTTTCACGTTTAGATCACTCTGTAGACCACAGTTATTATTGGAAACTCCTGTAACTTCGCATATCAGAGTCCTATAGAGATACCCTTCAGCACACAAAATTTTGAAGGTCAAGGTCAAAGGTCAAGGTCACTTTGCGGTCAATCATGGAGGTCAACGAAACCCTTATTTTTTGAGTAACTTTGATCGGATCGTCTCCAAACTTCATGGGAATCTAGTATATGGTCCGGCGCTCAGCTGATTAGTTTTTGGTGGCGATCGGCCTTGACCTTCATGGTTAGCGCTGGAGGTCGAAAATTATTGACCCCAAGGTCAAATTTTGAAATCGTAGGTACCATATCGAGTAATACCTCATATGAATGCCCTTGATGAGTGCTTCCCAGATCTGTAAACAGTTTGACGCTATGACGTCATTTGATGACGTCATGACGAAAAAACGGAATTTTCATGAAAAAATTATTTCCTCAGTTCTCATCAAAATCTTTCAATATTTCATGTGTGTTGGTCATGAAGACATACTATTCACCATACGAAATTATTAAGGTCAAGGTCAAAGGTCAAGGTCACTTTGCGAAGTGAAGCTTTAGACATTTATAGGTCAAGGTCAAGCTTTAGACATTATATAAATGACGTCATTTGGTGACGTTATAAGGCAAACACGTATTTTTCAAGGTCACTCTCTAGAACGATTATCATCGGAATATCTCGTGGGCAGACATTCCTCAAAGAGTCGCTTCTAGTGGATAGCAGTTCTGTTCACCTCAGTGTGACCTGAAGCAAGTCACTCATGTTCACATTTTGGCAAGATACGGTTCACCCTGTGGGTGACATATGTTTATTTTTTTGTTTGTGGTTAATCTTTTTTTTTTCACGTTTAGATCACTCTGTAGACCACAGTTATTATTGGAAACTCCTGTAACTTCGCATATCAGAGTCCTATAGAGATACCCTTCAGCACACAAAATTTTGAAGGTCAAGGTCAAAGGTCAAGGTCACTTTGCGGTCAATCATGGAGGTCAACGAAACCCTTATTTTTTGAGTAACTTTGATCGGATCGTCTCCAAACTTCATGGGAATCTAGTATATGGTCCGGCGCTCAGCTGATTAGTTTTTGGTGGCGATCGGCCTTGACCTTCATGGTTAGCGCTGGAGGTCGAAAATTATTGACCCCAAGGTCAAATTTTGAAATCGTAGGTACCATATCGAGTAATACCTCATATGAATGCCCTTGATGAGTGCTTCCCAGATCTGTGAACAGTTTGACGCTATGACGTCATTTGATGACGTCATGACGAAAAAACGGAATTTTCACATTTTGGCAAGATACGGTTCACCCTGTGGGTGACATATGTTTTATCTTGTTATCTTGCCAAAACGAAGTTTTTGCAAGATGTATCAGTCAGCTTGTATGTTTGTTTGTTTGTTTTTTTGTTTTTATATTGCCAAAACGAAGTTTTTGCAAGATGTATCAGTCAGCTTGTATGTTTGTTTGTTTGTTTTTTTGTTATCTTGCCAAAACGAAGTTTTTGCAAGATGTATTAGTCAGCTTGTATGTTTGTTTGTTTGTTTTTTTGTTTGTGGTTAATCATTTTTTTTTCACGTTTAGATCACTCTGTAGACCACAGTTATTATTGGAAACTCCTGTAACTTCGCATATCAGAGTCCTATAGAGATACCCTTCAGCACACAAAATTTTGAAGGTCAAGGTCAAAGGTCAAGGTCACTTTGCGGTCAATCATGGAGGTCAACGAAACCCTTATTTTTTGAGTAACTTTGATCGGATCGTCTCCAAACTTCATGGGAATCTAGTATATGGTCCGGCGCTCAGCTGATTAGTTTTTGGTGGCGATCGGCCTTGACCTTCATGGTTAGCGCTGGAGGTCGAAAATTATTGACCCCAAGGTCAAATTACGAAACCCTTATTTTTTGAGTAACTTTGATCTTATGATCTCCAAACTTGGTGGGTATATAGGGTGTGGTATGGCGCTCAGTTGATTAGTTTTTGGTGTCGATCGGCCTTGACCTTCAAGGTCATTTTGAAGGTCATTCAATTTTGACCAAAAGGTAAAATTTTCAAGTTTCAGTTACCATATCGAGTAGTACCTCAAATTGAAGCCCTTGTTGAGTGCTTTCCAAACATATAACTCGTTTGACAATGTGACGTCATTTGACGGCGTTATGACGAAAAAACTGCACTTTTCATGTATATTGTATTGCTTTAGTTCGCATTGTTTAGGTCACTCTGTAGAGCACAGTTCCCTTTGGAAACTCTTGTAAGTTCGCATATCAGAGTCTTTTAGAGATACCCTTTAGAACACAAAATTTTGAAGGTCAAGGTCAAAGGTCAAGGTCACTTTGCGGTCAATCATGGAGGTCAACGAAACCCTTATTTTTTGAGTAACTTTGATCGGATCGTCTCCAAACTTCATGGGAATCTAGTATATGGTCCGGCGCTCAGCTGATTAGTTTTTGGTGGCGATCGGCCTTGACCTTCATGGTTAGCGCTGGAGGTCGAAAATTATTGACCCCAAGGTCAAATTTTGAAATCGTAGGTACCATATCGAGTAATACCTCATATGAATGCCCTTGATGAGTGCTTCCCAGATCTGTAAACAGTTTGACGCTATGACGTCATTTGATGACGTCATGACGAAAAAACGGAATTTTCATGAAAAAATTATTTCCTCAGTTCTCATCAAAATCTTTCAATATTTCATGTGCGTTGGTCATGAAGACATACTATTCACCATACGAAATTATTAAGGTCAAGGTCAAATGGCAAGATACGGTTCACCCTGTGGGTGACATATGTTCATTTGTTTTTTTGTTTGTGGTTAATCATTTTTTTTCACGTTTAGATCACTCTGTAGACCACAGTTATTATTGGAAACTCCTGTAACTTCGCATATCAGAGTCCTATAGAGATACCCTTCAGCACACAAAATTTTGAAGGTCAAGGTCAAAGGTCAAGGTCACTTTGCGGTCAATCATGGAGGTCAACGAAACCCTTATTTTTTGAGTAACTTTGATCGGATCGTCTCCAAACTTCATGGGAATCTAGTATATGGTCCGGCGCTCAGCTGATTAGTTTTTGGTGGCGATCGGCCTTGACCTTCATGGTTAGCGCTGGAGGTCGAAAATTATTGACCCCAAGGTCAAATTTTGAAATCGTAGGTACCATATCGAGTAATACCTCATATGAATGCCCTTGATGAGTGCTTCCCAGATCTGTAAACAGTTTGACGCTATGACGTCATTTGATGACGTCATGACGAAAAAACGGAATTTTCATGAAAAAATTATTTCCTCAGTTCTCATCAAAATCTTTCAATATTTCATGTGTGTTGGTCATGAAGACATACCATTCACCATACGAAATTATTAAGGTCAAGGTCAAAGGTCAAGGTCACTTTGCGAAGTGAAGCTTTAGACATTTATAGGTCAAGGTCAAGCTTTAGACATTATATAAATGACGTCATTTGGTGACGTTATAAGGCAAACACGTATTTTTCAAGGTCACTCTCTAGAACGATTATCATCGGAATATCTCGTGGGCAGACATTCCTCAAAGAGTCGCTTCTAGTGGATAGCAGTTCTGTTCACCTCAGTGTGACCTGAAGCAAGTCACTCATGTTCACATTTTGGCAAGATACGGTTCACCCTGTGGGTGACATATGTTTATTTTTTTGTTTGTGGTTAATCTTTTTTTTTTCACGTTTAGATCACTCTGTAGACCACAGTTATTATTGGAAACTCCTGTAACTTCGCATATCAGAGTCCTATAGAGATACCCTTCAGCACACAAAATTTTGAAGGTCAAGGTCAAAGGTCAAGGTCACTTTGCGGTCAATCATGGAGGTCAACGAAACCCTTATTTTTTGAGTAACTTTGATCGGATCGTCTCCAAACTTCATGGGAATCTAGTATATGGTCCGGCGCTCAGCTGATTAGTTTTTGGTGGCGATCGGCCTTGACCTTCATGGTTAGCGCTGGAGGTCGAAAATTATTGACCCCAAGGTCAAATTTTGAAATCGTAGGTACCATATCGAGTAATACCTCATATGAATGCCCTTGATGAGTGCTTCCCAGATCTGTGAACAGTTTGACGCTATGACGTCATTTGATGACGTCATGACGAAAAAACGGAATTTTCACATTTTGGCAAGATACGGTTCACCCTGTGGGTGACATATGTTTTATCTTGTTATCTTGCCAAAACGAAGTTTTTGCAAGATGTATCAGTCAGCTTGTATGTTTGTTTGTTTGTTTTTTTGTTTTTATATTGCCAAAACGAAGTTTTTGCAAGATGTATCAGTCAGCTTGTATGTTTGTTTGTTTGTTTTTTTGTTATCTTGCCAAAACGAAGTTTTTGCAAGATGTATTAGTCAGCTTGTATGTTTGTTTGTTTGTTTTTTTGTTTGTGGTTAATCATTTTTTTTTCACGTTTAGATCACTCTGTAGACCACAGTTATTATTGGAAACTCCTGTAACTTCGCATATCAGAGTCCTATAGAGATACCCTTCAGCACACAAAATTTTGAAGGTCAAGGTCAAAGGTCAAGGTCACTTTGCGGTCAATCATGGAGGTCAACGAAACCCTTATTTTTTGAGTAACTTTGATCGGATCGTCTCCAAACTTCATGGGAATCTAGTATATGGTCCGGCGCTCAGCTGATTAGTTTTTGGTGGCGATCGGCCTTGACCTTCATGGTTAGCGCTGGAGGTCGAAAATTATTGACCCCAAGGTCAAATTTTGAAATCGTAGGTACCATATCGAGTAATACCTCATATGAATGCCCTTGATGAGTGCTTCCCAGATCTGTAAACAGTTTGACGCTATGACGTCATTTGATGACGTCATGACGAAAAAACGGAATTTTCACATTTTGGCAAGATACGGTTCACCCTGTGGGTGACATATGTTTTATTATCTTGCCAAAACGAAGTTTTTGCAAGATGTATTAGTCAGCTTGTTTTTTTGTTTTTTTGTTTTTTTGTTTGTGGTTAATCATTTTTTTTTCACGTTTAGATCACTCTGTAGACCACAGTTATTATTGGAAACTCCTGTAACTTCGCATATCAGAGTCCTATAGAGATACCCTTCAGCACACAAAATTTTGAAGGTCAAGGTCAAAGGTCAAGGTCACTTTGCGGTCAATCATGGAGGTCAACGAAACCCTTATTTTTTGAGTAACTTTGATCGGATCGTCTCCAAACTTCATGGGAATCTAGTATATGGTCCGGCGCTCAGTTGATTAGTTTTTGGTGGCGATCGGCCTTGACCTTCATGGTTAGCGCTGGAGGTCGAAAATTATTGACCCCAAGGTCAAATTTTGAAATCGTAGGTACCATATCGAGTAATACCTCATATGAATGCCCTTGATGAGTGCTTCCCAGATCTGTAAACAGTTTGACGCTATGACGTCATTTGATGACGTCATGACGAAATAACGGAATTTTCACATTTTGGCAAGATACGGTTCACCCTGTGGGTGACATATGTTTATTATCTTGCCAAAACGAAGTTTTTGCAAGATGTATTAGTCAGCTTGTATGTTTGTCTGTTTGTTATCTTGCCAAAACGAAGTTTTTGCAAGATGTATTAGTCAGCTTGTATGTTTGTTTTTTTGTTTGTTTTTTTGTTTTTTTGTTTGTGGTTAATCATTTTTTTTCACGTTTAGATCACTCTGTAGACCACAGTTATTATTGGAAACTCCTGTAACTTCGGATATCAGAGTCCTATAGAGATACCCTTCAGCACACAAAATTTTGAAGGTCAAGGTCAAAGGTCAAGGTCACTTTGTGGTCAATCATGGAGGTCGACGAAACCCTTATTTTTTGAGTAACTTTGATCGGATCGTCTCCAAACTTCATGGGAATCTAGTATATGGTCCGGCGCTCAGCTGATTAGTTTTTGGTGGCGATCGGCCTTGACCTTCATGGTTAGCGCTGGAGGTCGAAAATTATTGACCCCAAGGTCAAATGTTGAAACCCTTATTTTTTGAGTAACTTTGATCGGATCGTCTCCAAACTTCATGGGAATCTAGTATATGGTCCGGCGCTCAGCTGATTAGTTTTTGGTGGCGATCGGCCTTGACCTTCATGGTTAGCGCTGGAGGTCGAAAATTATTGACCCCAAGGTCAAATGTTGAAATCGTAGGTACCATATCTTCGCATATCTTCGCATGTAACTTCGCATATCAGAGTCCTATAGAGATACCCTTCAGCACACAAAATTTTGAAGGTCAAGGTCAAAGGTCAAGGTCACTTTGTGGTCAATCATGGAGGTCGACGAAACCCTTATTTTTTGAGTAACTTTGATCGGATCGTCTCCAAACTTCATGGGAATCTAGTATATGGTCCGGCGCTCAGCTGATTAGTTTTTGGTGGCGATCGGCCTTGACCTTCATGGTTAGCGCTGGAGGTCGAAAATTATTGACCCCAAGGTCAAATGTTGAAATCCTTATTTTTTGAGTAACTTTGATCGGATCGTCTCCAAACTTCATGGGAATCTAGTATATGGTCCGGCGCTCAGCTGATTATTTTTTGGTGGCGATCGGCCTTGACCTTCATGGTTAGCGCTGGAGGTCGAAAATTATTGACCCCAAAGTCAAATTTTGAAATCGTAGGTACCATATCGAGTAATACCTCATATGAATGCCCTTGATGAGTGCTTCCCAGATCTGTAAACAGTTTGACGCTATGACGTCATTTGATGACGTCATGACGAAAAAACGGAATTTTCATGAAAAAATTATTTCCTCAGTTCTCATCAAAATCTTTCAATATTTCATGTGCGTTGGTCATGAAGACATACTATTCCCCATACGAAATTATTAAGGTCAAGGTCAAAGGTCAAGGTCACTTTGCGCTTCTAGTGGATAGCATTTCTGTTCACCTCACTGTGACCTGAAGCAAGTCACTCATGTTCACATTTTGGCAAGATACGGTTCACCCTGTGGGTGACATATGTTCATTTGTTTGTTATCTTGCCAAAACGAAGTTTTTGCAAGATGTATCAGTCAGCTTGTATGTTTGTTTGTTTGTTTGTTTTTTTGTTTTTTTGTTTTTTTGTTTGTGGTTAATCATTTTTTTTTCACGTTTAGATCACTCTGTAGACCACAGTTATTATTGGAAACTCCTGTAACTTCGCATATCAGAGTCCTATAGAGATACCCTTCAGCACACAAAAATTTGAAGGTCAAGGTCAAAGGTCAAGGTCACTTTGCGGTCAATCATGGAGGTCAACGAAACCCTTATTTTTTGAGTAACTTTGATCGGATCGTCTCCAAACTTCATGGGAATCTAGTATATGGTCCGGCGCTCAGCTGATTAGTTTTTGGTGGCGATCGGCCTTGACCTTCATGGTTAGCGCTGGAGGTCGAAAATTATTTTGTTTTTTTGTTTGTGGTTAATCATTTTTTTTTCACGTTTAGATCACTCTGTAGACCACAGTTATTATTGGAAACTCCTGTAACTTCGCATATCAGAGTCCTATAGAGATACCCTTCAGCACACAAAAATTTGAAGGTCAAGGTCAAAGGTCAAGGTCACTTTGCGGTCAATCATGGAGGTCAACGAAACCCTTATTTTTTGAGTAACTTTGATCGGATCGTCTCCAAACTTCATGGGAATCTAGTATATGGTCCGGCGCTCAGCTGATTAGTTTTTGGTGGCGATCGGCCTTGACCTTCATGGTTAGCGCTGGAGGTCGAAAATTATTGACCCCAAGGTCAAATTACGAAACCCTTATTTTTTGAGTAACTTTGATCTTATGATCTCCAAACTTGGTGGGTATATAGGGTGTGGTATGGCGCTCAGTTGATTAGTTTTTGGTGTCGATCGGCCTTGACCTTCAAGGTCATTTTGAAGGTCATTCAATTTTGACCAAAAGGTAAAATTTTCAAGTTTCAGTTACCATATCGAGTAGTACCTCAAATTGAAGCCCTTGTTGAGTGCTTTCCAAACATATAACTAGTTTGACAATGTGACGTCATTTGACGGCGTTATGACGAAAAAACTGCACTTTTCATGTATATTGTATTGCTTTAGTTCGCATTGTTTAGGTCACTCTGTAGAGCACAGTTCCCTTTGGAAACTCTTGTAAGTTCGCATATCAGAGTCTTTTAGAGATACCCTTTAGCACACAAAATTTTGAAGGTCAAGGTCAAAGGTCAAGGTCACTTTGCGGTCAATCATGGAGGTCAATGAAACCCTTATTTTTTGAGTAACTTTGATCGGATCGTCTCCAAACTTCATGGGAATCTAGTATATGGTCCGGCGCTCAGCTGATTAGTTTTTGGTGGCGATCGGCCTTGACCTTCATGGTTAGCGCTGGAGGTCGAAAATTATTGACCCCAAGGTCAAATTTTGAAATCGTAGGTACCATATCGAGTAATACCTCATATGAATGCCCTTGATGAGTGCTTCCCAGATCTGTAAACAGTTTGACGCTATGACGTCATTTGATGACGTCATGACGAAAAAACGGAATTTTCATGAAAAAATTATTTCCTCAGTTCTCATCAAAATCTTTCAATATTTCATGTGCGTTGGTCATGAAGACATACTATTCACCATACGAAATTATTAAGGTCAAGGTCAAAGGTCAAGGTCACTTTGCGAAGTGAAGCTTTAGACATTTATAGGTCAAGGTCAAGCTTTAGACATTATATAAATGACGTCATTTGGTGACGTTATAAGGCAAACACGTATTTTTCAAGGTCACTCTCTAGAACGATTAATCATCGGAATATCTCGTGGGCAGACATTCCTCAAAGAGTCGCTTCTAGTGGATAGCAGTTCTGTTCACCTCAGTGTGACCTGAAGCAAGTCACTCATGTTCACATTTTGGCAAGATACGGTTCACCCTGTGGGTGACATATGTTTATTTTTTTGTTTGTGGTTAATCATTTTTTTTTTCACGTTTAGATCACTCTGTAGACCACAGTTATTATTGGAAACTCCTGTAACTTCGCATATCAGAGTCCTATAGAGATACCCTTCAGCACACAAAATTTTGAAGGTCAAGGTCAAAGGTCAAGGTCACTTTGCGGTCAATCATGGAGGTCAACGAAACCCTTATTTTTTGAGTAACTTTGATCGGATCGTCTCCAAACTTCATGGGAATCTAGTATATGGTCCGGCGCTCAGCTGATTAGTTTTTGGTGGCGATCGGCCTTGACCTTCATGGTTAGCGCTGGAGGTCGAAAATTATTGACCCCAAGGTCAAATTTTGAAATCGTAGGTACCATATCGAGTAATACCTCATATGAATGCCCTTGATGAGTGCTTCCCAGATCTGTAAACAGTTTGACGCTATGACGTCATTTGATGACGTCATGACGAAAAAACGGAATTTTCACATTTTGGCAAGATACGGTTCACCCTGTGGGTGACATATGTTTTATCTTGTTATCTTGCCAAAACGAAGTTTTTGCAAGATGTATCAGTCAGCTTGTATGTTTGTTTGTTTGTTTTTTTGTTTTTATCTTGCCAAAACGAAGTTTTTGCAAGATGTATTAGTCAGCTTGTATGTTTGTTTGTTTGTTTTTTTGTTTGTGGTTAATCATTTTTTTTTCACGTTTAGATCACTCTGTAGACCACAGTTATTATTGGAAACTCCTGTAACTTCGCATATCAGAGTCCTATAGAGATACCCTTCAGCACACAAAATTTTGAAGGTCAAGGTCAAAGGTCAAGGTCAAAGGTCAAGGTCACTTTGCGGTCAATCATGGAGGTCAACGAAACCCTTATTTTTTGAGTAACTTTGATCGGATCGTCTCCAAACTTCATGGGAATCTAGTATATGGTCCGGCGCTCAGCTGATTAGTTTTTGGTGGCGATCGGCCTTGACCTTCATGGTTAGCGCTGGAGGTCGAAAATTATTGACCCCAAGGTCAAATTTTGAAATCGTAGGTACCATATCGAGTAATACCTCATATGAATGCCCTTGATGAGTGCTTCCCAGATCTGTAAACAGTTTGACGCTATGACGTCATTTGATGACGTCATGACGAAAAAACGGAATTTTCACATTTTGGCAAGATACGGTTCACCCTGTGGGTGACATATGTTTTATTATCTTGCCAAAACGAAGTTTTTGCAAGATGTATTAGTCAGCTTGTATGTTTGTCTGTTTGTTTGTTTTTTTGTTTGTGGTTAATCATTTTTTTTTCACGTTTAGATCACTCTGTAGACCACAGTTATTATTGGAAACTCCTGTAACTTCGCATATCAGAGTCCTATAGAGATACCCTTCAGCACACAAAATTTTGAAGGTCAAGGTCAAAGGTCAAGGTCACTTTGCGGTCAATCATGGAGGTCAACGAAACCCTTCTTTTTTGAGTAACTTTGATCGGATCGTCTCCAAACTTCATGGGAATCTAGTATATGGTCCGGCGCTCAGCTGATTAGTTTTTGGTGGCGATCGGCCTTGACCTTCATGGTTAGCGCTGGAGGTCGAAAATTATTGACCCCAAGGTCAAATTTTGAAATCGTAGGTACCATATTGAGTAATACCTCATATGAATGCCCTTGATGAGTGCTTCCCAGATCTGTAAACAGTTTGACGCTATGACGTCATTTGATGACGTCATGACGAAAAAACGGAATTTTCACATTTTGGCAAGATACGGTTCACCCTGTGGGTGACATATGTTTATTATCTTGCCAAAACGAAGTTTTTGCAAGATGTATCAGTCAGCTTGTATGTTTGTTTGTTTGTTTGTTTTTTTGTTTTTTTGTTTGTGGTTAATCTTTTTTTTTTCACGTTTAGATCACTCTGTAGACCACAGTTATTATTGGAAACTCCTGTAACTTCGCATATCAGAGTCCTATAGAGATACCCTTCAGCACACAAAATTTTGAAGGTCAAGGTCAAAGGTCAAGGTCACTTTGCAGTCAATCATGGAGGTCAACGAAACCCTTATTTTTTGAGTAACTTTGATCGGATCGTCTCCAAACTTCATGGGAATCTAGTATATGGTCCGGCGCTCAGCTGATTAGTTTTTGGTGGCGATCGGCCTTGACCTTCATGGTTAGCGCTGGAGGTCGAAAATTATTGACCCCAAGGTCAAATTACGAAACCCTTATTTTTTGAGTAACTTTGATCTTATGATCTCCAAACTTGGTGGGTATATAGGGTGTGGTATGGCGCTCAGTTGATTAGTTTTTGGTGTCGATCGGCCTTGACCTTCAAGGTCATTTTGAAGGTCATTCAATTTTGACCAAAAGGTAAAATTTTCAAGTTTCAGTTACCATATCGAGTAGTACCTCAAATTGAAGCCCTTGTTGAGTGCTTTCCAAACATATAACTAGTTTGACAATGTGACGTCATTTGACGGCGTTATGACGAAAAAACTGCACTTTTCATGTATATTGTATTGCTTTAGTTCGCATTGTTTAGGTCACTCTGTAGAGCACAGTTCCCTTTGGAAACTCTTGTAAGTTCGCATATCAGAGTCTTTTAGAGATACCCTTTAGCACACAAAATTTTGAAGGTCAAGGTCAAAGGTCAAGGTCACTTTGCGGTCAATCATGGAGGTCAACGAAACCCTTATTTTTTGAGTAACTTTGATCGGATCGTCTCCAAACTTCATGGGAATCTAGTATATGGTCCGGCGCTCAGCTGATTAGTTTTTGGTGGCGATCGGCCTTGACCTTCATGGTTAGCGCTGGAGGTCGAAAATTATTGACCCCAAGGTCAAATTTTGAAATCGTAGGTACCATATCGAGTAATACCTCATATGAATGCCCTTGATGAGTGCTTCCCAGATCTGTAAACAGTTTGACGCTATGACGTCATTTGATGACGTCATGACGAAAAAACGGAATTTTCATGAAAAAATTATTTCCTCAGTTCTCATCAAAATCTTTCAATATTTCATGTGCGTTGGTCATGAAGACATACTATTCACCATACGAAATTATTAAGGTCAAGGTCAAATGGCAAGATACGGTTCACCCTGTGGGTGACATATGTTCATTTGTTTTTTTGTTTGTGGTTAATCATTTTTTTTCACGTTTAGATCACTCTGTAGACCACAGTTATTATTGGAAACTCCTGTAACTTCGCATATCAGAGTCCTATAGAGATACCCTTTAGCACACAAAATTTTGAAGGTCAAGGTCAAAGGTCAAGGTCACTTTGCGGTCAATCATGGAGGTCAATGAAACCCTTATTTTTTGAGTAACTTTGATCGGATCGTCTCCAAACTTCATGGGAATCTAGTATATGGTCCGGCGCTCAGCTGATTAGTTTTTGGTGGCGATCGGCCTTGACCTTCATGGTTAGCGCTGGAGGTCGAAAATTATTGACCCCAAGGTCAAATTTTGAAATCGTAGGTACCATATCGAGTAATACCTCATATGAATGCCCTTGATGAGTGCTTCCCAGATCTGTAAACAGTTTGACGCTATGACGTCATTTGATGACGTCATGACGAAAAAACGGAATTTTCATGAAAAAATTATTTCCTCAGTTCTCATCAAAATCTTTCAATATTTCATGTGCGTTGGTCATGAAGACATACTATTCACCATACGAAATTATTAAGGTCAAGGTCAAAGGTCAAGGTCACTTTGCGAAGTGAAGCTTTAGACATTTATAGGTCAAGGTCAAGCTTTAGACATTATATAAATGACGTCATTTGGTGACGTTATAAGGCAAACACGTATTTTTCAAGGTCACTCTCTAGAACGATTAATCATCGGAATATCTCGTGGGCAGACATTCCTCAAAGAGTCGCTTCTAGTGGATAGCAGTTCTGTTCACCTCAGTGTGACCTGAAGCAAGTCACTCATGTTCACATTTTGGCAAGATACGGTTCACCCTGTGGGTGACATATGTTTATTTTTTTGTTTGTGGTTAATCATTTTTTTTTTCACGTTTAGATCACTCTGTAGACCACAGTTATTATTGGAAACTCCTGTAACTTCGCATATCAGAGTCCTATAGAGATACCCTTCAGCACACAAAATTTTGAAGGTCAAGGTCAAAGGTCAAGGTCACTTTGCGGTCAATCATGGAGGTCAACGAAACCCTTATTTTTTGAGTAACTTTGATCGGATCGTCTCCAAACTTCATGGGAATCTAGTATATGGTCCGGCGCTCAGCTGATTAGTTTTTGGTGGCGATCGGCCTTGACCTTCATGGTTAGCGCTGGAGGTCGAAAATTATTGACCCCAAGGTCAAATTTTGAAATCGTAGGTACCATATCGAGTAATACCTCATATGAATGCCCTTGATGAGTGCTTCCCAGATCTGTAAACAGTTTGACGCTATGACGTCATTTGATGACGTCATGACGAAAAAACGGAATTTTCACATTTTGGCAAGATACGGTTCACCCTGTGGGTGACATATGTTTTATCTTGTTATCTTGCCAAAACGAAGTTTTTGCAAGATGTATCAGTCAGCTTGTATGTTTGTTTGTTTGTTTTTTTGTTTTTATCTTGCCAAAACGAAGTTTTTGCAAGATGTATTAGTCAGCTTGTATGTTTGTTTGTTTGTTTTTTTGTTTGTGGTTAATCATTTTTTTTTCACGTTTAGATCACTCTGTAGACCACAGTTATTATTGGAAACTCCTGTAACTTCGCATATCAGAGTCCTATAGAGATACCCTTCAGCACACAAAATTTTGAAGGTCAAAGGTCAAGGTCAAAGGTCAAGGTCACTTTGCGGTCAATCATGGAGGTCAACGAAACCCTTATTTTTTGAGTAACTTTGATCGGATCGTCTCCAAACTTCATGGGAATCTAGTATATGGTCCGGCGCTCAGCTGATTAGTTTTTGGTGGCGATCGGCCTTGACCTTCATGGTTAGCGCTGGAGGTCGAAAATTATTGACCCCAAGGTCAAATTTTGAAATCGTAGGTACCATATCGAGTAATACCTCATATGAATGCCCTTGATGAGTGCTTCCCAGATCTGTAAACAGTTTGACGCTATGACGTCATTTGATGACGTCATGACGAAAAAACGGAATTTTCACATTTTGGCAAGATACGGTTCACCCTGTGGGTGACATATGTTTTATTATCTTGCCAAAACGAAGTTTTTGCAAGATGTATTAGTCAGCTTGTATGTTTGTCTGTTTGTTTGTTTTTTTGTTTGTGGTTAATCATTTTTTTTTCACGTTTAGATCACTCTGTAGACCACAGTTATTATTGGAAACTCCTGTAACTTCGCATATCAGAGTCCTATAGAGATACCCTTCAGCACACAAAATTTTGAAGGTCAAGGTCAAAGGTCAAGGTCACTTTGCGGTCAATCATGGAGGTCAACAAAACCCTTCTTTTTTGAGTAACTTTGATCGGATCGTCTCCAAACTTCATGGGAATCTAGTATATGGTCCGGCGCTCAGCTGATTAGTTTTTGGTGGCGATCGGCCTTGACCTTCATGGTTAGCGCTGGAGGTCGAAAATTATTGACCCCAAGGTCAAATTTTGAAATCGTAGGTACCATATTGAGTAATACCTCATATGAATGCCCTTGATGAGTGCTTCCCAGATCTGTAAACAGTTTGACGCTATGACGTCATTTGATGACGTCATGACGAAAAAACGGAATTTTCACATTTTGGCAAGATACGGTTCACCCTGTGGGTGACATATGTTTATTATCTTGCCAAAACGAAGTTTTTGCAAGATGTATCAGTCAGCTTGTATGTTTGTTTGTTTGTTTGTTTTTTTGTTTTTTTGTTTGTGGTTAATCTTTTTTTTTTCACGTTTAGATCACTCTGTAGACCACAGTTATTATTGGAAACTCCTGTAACTTCGCATATCAGAGTCCTATAGAGATACCCTTCAGCACACAAAATTTTGAAGGTCAAGGTCAAAGGTCAAGGTCACTTTGCGGTCAATCATGGAGGTCAACGAAACCCTTATTTTTTGAGTAACTTTGATCGGATCGTCTCCAAACTTCATGGGAATCTAGTATATGGTCCGGCGCTCAGCTGATTAGTTTTTGGTGGCGATCGGCCTTGACCTTCATGGTTAGCGCTGGAGGTCGAAAATTATTGACCCCAAGGTCAAATTACGAAACCCTTATTTTTTGAGTAACTTTGATCTTATGATCTCCAAACTTGGTGGGTATATAGGGTGTGGTATGGCGCTCAGTTGATTAGTTTTTGGTGTCGATCGGCCTTGACCTTCAAGGTCATTTTGAAGGTCATTCAATTTTGACCAAAAGGTAAAATTTTCAAGTTTCAGTTACCATATCGAGTAGTACCTCAAATTGAAGCCCTTGTTGAGTGCTTTCCAAACATATAACTAGTTTGACAATGTGACGTCATTTGACGGCGTTATGACGAAAAAACTGCACTTTTCATGTATATTGTATTGCTTTAGTTCGCATTGTTTAGGTCACTCTGTAGAGCACAGTTCCCTTTGGAAACTCTTGTAAGTTCGCATATCAGAGTCTTTTAGAGATACCCTTTAGCACACAAAATTTTGAAGGTCAAGGTCAAAGGTCAAGGTCACTTTGCGGTCAATCATGGAGGTCAACGAAACCCTTATTTTTTGAGTAACTTTGATCGGATCGTCTCCAAACTTCATGGGAATCTAGTATATGGTCCGGCGCTCAGCTGATTAGTTTTTGGTGGCGATCGGCCTTGACCTTCATGGTTAGCGCTGGAGGTCGAAAATTATTGACCCCAAGGTCAAATTTTGAAATCGTAGGTACCATATCGAGTAATACCTCATATGAATGCCCTTGATGAGTGCTTCCCAGATCTGTAAACAGTTTGACGCTATGACGTCATTTGATGACGTCATGACGAAAAAACGGAATTTTCATGAAAAAATTATTTCCTCAGTTCTCATCAAAATCTTTCAATATTTCATGTGCGTTGGTCATGAAGACATACTATTCACCATACGAAATTATTAAGGTCAAGGTCAAATGGCAAGATACGGTTCACCCTGTGGGTGACATATGTTCATTTGTTTTTTTGTTTGTGGTTAATCATTTTTTTTCACGTTTAGATCACTCTGTAGACCACAGTTATTATTGGAAACTCCTGTAACTTCGCATATCAGAGTCCTATAGAGATACCCTTCAGCACACAAAATTTTGAAGGTCAAGGTCAAAGGTCAAGGTCACTTTGCGGTCAATCATGGAGGTCAACGAAACCCTTATTTTTTGAGTAACTTTGATCGGATCGTCTCCAAACTTCATGGGAATCTAGTATATGGTCCGGCGCTCAGCTGATTAGTTTTTGGTGGCGATCGGCCTTGACCTTCATGGTTAGCGCTGGAGGTCGAAAATTATTGACCCCAAGGTCAAATTTTGAAATCGTAGGTACCATATCGAGTAATACCTCATATGAATGCCCTTGATGAGTGCTTCCCAGATCTGTAAACAGTTTGACGCTATGACGTCATTTGATGACATGACGAAAAAACGGAATTTTCATGAAAAAATTATTTCCTCAGTTCTCATCAAAATCTTTCAATATTTCATGTGCGTTGGTCATGAAGACATACTATTCACCATACGAAATTATTAAGGTCAAGGTCAAAGGTCAAGGTCACTTTGCGAAGTGAAGCTTTAGACATTTATAGGTCAAGGTCAAGCTTTAGACATTATATAAATGACGTCATTTGGTGACGTTATAAGGCAAACACGTATTTTTCAAGGTCACTCTCTAGAACGATTATCATCGGAATATCTCATGGGCAGACATTCCTCAAAGAGTCGCTTCTAGTGGATAGCAGTTCTGTTCACCTCAGTGTGACCTGAAGCAAGTCACTCATGTTCACATTTTGGCAAGATACGGTTCACCCTGTGGGTGACATATGTTTATTTTTTTGTTTGTGGTTAATCATTTTTTTTTTCACGTTTAGATCACTCTGTAGACCACAGTTATTATTGGAAACTCCTGTAACTTCGCATATCAGAGTCCTATAGAGATACCCTTCAGCACACAAAATTTTGAAGGTCAAGGTCAAAGGTCAAGGTCACTTTGCGGTCAATCATGGAGGTCAACGAAACCCTTATTTTTTGAGTAACTTTGATCGGATCGTCTCCAAACTTCATGGGAATCTAGTATATGGTCCGGCGCTCAGCTGATTAGTTTTTGGTGGCGATCGGCCTTGACCTTCATGGTTAGCGCTGGAGGTCGAAAATTATTGACCCCAAGGTCAAATTTTGAAATCGTAGGTACCATATCGAGTAATACCTCATATGAATGCCCTTGATGAGTGCTTCCCAGATCTGTAAACAGTTTGACGCTATGACGTCATTTGATGACGTCATGACGAAAAAACGGAATTTTCACATTTTGGCAAGATACGGTTCACCCTGTGGGTGACATATGTTTTATCTTGTTATCTTGCCAAAACGAAGTTTTTGCAAGATGTATCAGTCAGCTTGTATGTTTGTTTGTTTGTTTTTTTGTTTTTATCTTGCCAAAACGAAGTTTTTGCAAGATGTATTAGTCAGCTTGTATGTTTGTTTGTTTGTTTTTTTGTTTGTGGTTAATCATTTTTTTTTCACGTTTAGATCACTCTGTAGACCACAGTTATTATTGGAAACTCCTGTAACTTCGCATATCAGAGTCCTATAGAGATACCCTTCAGCACACAAAATTTTGAAGGTCAAGGTCAAAGGTCAAGGTCACTTTGCGGTCAATCATGGAGGTCAACGAAACCCTTATTTTTTGAGTAACTTTGATCGGATCGTCTCCAAACTTCATGGGAATCTAGTATATGGTCCGGCGCTCAGCTGATTAGTTTTTGGTGGCGATCGGCCTTGACCTTCATGGTTAGCGCTGGAGGTCGAAAATTATTGACCCCAAGGTCAAATTTTGAAATCGTAGGTACCATATCGAGTAATACCTCATATGAATGCCCTTGATGAGTGCTTCCCAGATCTGTAAACAGTTTGACGCTATGACGTCATTTGATGACGTCATGATGAAAAAACGGAATTTTCACATTTTGGCAAGATACGGTTCACCCTGTGGGTGACATATGTTTTATTATCTTGCCAAAACGAAGTTTTTGCAAGATGTATTAGTCAGCTTGTATGTTTGTCTGTTTGTTTGTTTTTTTGTTTGTGGTTAATCATTTTTTTTTCACGTTTAGATCACTCTGTAGACCACAGTTATTATTGGAAACTCCTGTAACTTCGCATATCAGAGTCCTATAGAGATACCCTTCAGCACACAAAATTTTGAAGGTCAAGGTCAAAGGTCAAGGTCACTTTGCGGTCAATCATGGAGGTCAACGAAACCCTTCTTTTTTGAGTAACTTTGATCGGATCGTCTCCAAACTTCATGGGAATCTAGTATATGGTCCGGCGCTCAGCTGATTAGTTTTTGGTGGCGATCGGCCTTGACCTTCATGGTTAGCGCTGGAGGTCGAAAATTATTGACCCCAAGGTCAAATTTTGAAATCGTAGGTACCATATTGAGTAATACCTCATATGAATGCCCTTGATGAGTGCTTCCCAGATCTGTAAACAGTTTGACGCTATGACGTCATTTGATGCCGTCATGACGAAAAAACGGAATTTTCACATTTTGGCAAGATACGGTTCACCCTGTGGGTGACATATGTTTATTATCTTGCCAAAACGAAGTTTTTGCAAGATGTATCAGTCAGCTTGTATGTTTGTTTGTTTGTTTGTTTGTTTGTTTTTTTGTTTGTGGTTAATCATTTTTTTTTCACGTTTAGATCACTCTGTAGACCACAGTTATTATTGGAAACTCCTGTAGCTTCGCATATCAGAGTCCTATAGAGATACCCTTCAGCACACAAAATTTTGAAGGTCAAGGTCAAAGGTCAAGGTCACTTTGCGGTCAATCATGGAGGTCAACGAAACCCTTATTTTTTGAGTAACTTTGATCGGATCGTCTCCAAACTTCATGGGAATCTAGTATATGGTCCGGCGCTCAGCTGATTAGTTTTTGGTGGCGATCGGCCTTGACCTTCATGGTTAGCGCTGGAGGTCGAAAATTATTGACCCCAAGGTCAAATTACGAAACCCTTATTTTTTGAGTAACTTTGATCTTATGATCTCCAAACTTGGTGGGTATATAGGGTGTGGTATGGCGCTCAGTTGATTAGTTTTTGGTGTCGATCGGCCTTGACCTTCAAGGTCATTTTGAAGGTCATTCAATTTTGACCAAAAGGTAAAATTTTCAAGTTTCAGTTACCATATCGAGTAGTACCTCAAATTGAAGCCCTTGTTGAGTGCTTTCCAAACATATAACTCGTTTGACAATGTGACGTCATTTGACGGCGTTATGACGAAAAAACTGCACTTTTCATGTTTTTTTGTATTGCTTTAGTTCGCATTGTTTAGGTCACTCTGTAGAGCACAGTTCCCTTTGGAAACTCTTGTAAGTTCGCATATCAGAGTCTTTTAGAGATACCCTTTAGCACACAAAATTTTGAAGGTCAAGGTCAAAGGTCAAGGTCACTTTGCGGTCAATCATGGAGGTCAACGAAACCCTTATTTTTTGAGTAACTTTGATCGGATCGTCTCCAAACTTCATGGGAATCTAGTATATGGTCCGGCGCTCAGCTGATTAGTTTTTGGTGGCGATCGGCCTTGACCTTCATGGTTAGCGCTGGAGGTCGAAAATTATTGACCCCAAGGTCAAATTTTGAAATCGTAGGTACCATATCGAGTAATACCTCATATGAATGCCCTTGATGAGTGCTTCCCAGATCTGTAAACAGTTTGACGCTATGACGTCATTTGATGACGTCATGACGAAAAAACGGAATTTTCATGAAAAAATTATTTCCTCAGTTCTCATCAAAATCTTTCAATATTTCATGTGCGTTGGTCATGAAGACATACTATTCACCATACGAAATTATTAAGGTCAAGGTCAAATGGCAAGATACGGTTCACCCTGTGGGTGACATATGTTCATTTGTTTTTTTGTTTGTGGTTAATCATTTTTTTTCACGTTTAGATCACTCTGTAGACCACAGTTATTATTGGAAACTCCTGTAACTTCGCATATCAGAGTCCTATAGAGATACCCTTCAGCACACAAAATTTTGAAGGTCAAGGTCAAAGGTCAAGGTCACTTTGCGGTCAATCATGGAGGTCAACGAAACCCTTATTTTTTGAGTAACTTTGATCGGATCGTCTCCAAACTTCATGCGAATCTAGTATATGGTCCGGCGCTCAGCTGATTAGTTTTTGGTGGCGATCGGCCTTGACCTTCATGGTTAGCGCTGGAGGTCGAAAATTATTGACCCCAAGGTCAAATTTTGAAATCGTAGGTACCATATCGAGTAATACCTCATATGAATGCCCTTGATGAGTGCTTCCCAGATCTGTAAACAGTTTGACGCTATGACGTCATTTGATGACGTCATGACGAAAAAACGGAATTTTCATGAAAAAATTATTTCCTCAGTTCTCATCAAAATCTTTCAATATTTCATGTGTGTTGGTCATGAAGACATACTATTCACCATACGAAATTATTAAGGTCAAGGTCAAAGGTCAAGGTCACTTTGCGAAGTGAAGCTTTAGACATTTATAGGTCAAGGTCAAGCTTTAGACATTATATAAATGACGTCATTTGGTGACGTTATAAGGCAAACACGTATTTTTCAAGGTCACTCTCTAGAACGATTATCATCGGAATATCTCGTGGGCAGACATTCCTCAAAGAGTCGCTTCTAGTGGATAGCAGTTCTGTTCACCTCAGTGTGACCTGAAGCAAGTCACTCATGTTCACATTTTGGCAAGATACGGTTCACCCTGTGGGTGACATATGTTTATTTTTTTGTTTGTGGTTAATCTTTTTTTTTTCACGTTTAGATCACTCTGTAGACCACAGTTATTATTGGAAACTCCTGTAACTTCGCATATCAGAGTCCTATAGAGATACCCTTCAGCACACAAAATTTTGAAGGTCAAGGTCAAAGGTCAAGGTCACTTTGCGGTCAATCATGGAGGTCAACGAAACCCTTATTTTTTGAGTAACTTTGATCGGATCGTCTCCAAACTTCATGGGAATCTAGTATATGGTCCGGCGCTCAGCTGATTAGTTTTTGGTGGCGATCGGCCTTGACCTTCATGGTTAGCGCTGGAGGTCGAAAATTATTGACCCCAAGGTCAAATTTTGAAATCGTAGGTACCATATCGAGTAATACCTCATATGAATGCCCTTGATGAGTGCTTCCCAGATCTGTGAACAGTTTGACGCTATGACGTCATTTGATGACGTCATGACGAAAAAACGGAATTTTCACATTTTGGCAAGATACGGTTCACCCTGTGGGTGACATATGTTTTATCTTGTTATCTTGCCAAAACGAAGTTTTTGCAAGATGTATCAGTCAGCTTGTATGTTTGTTTGTTTGTTTTTTTGTTTTTATATTGCCAAAACGAAGTTTTTGCAAGATGTATCAGTCAGCTTGTATGTTTGTTTGTTTGTTTTTTTGTTATCTTGCCAAAACGAAGTTTTTGCAAGATGTATTAGTCAGCTTGTATGTTTGTTTGTTTGTTTTTTTGTTTGTGGTTAATCATTTTTTTTTCACGTTTAGATCACTCTGTAGACCACAGTTATTATTGGAAACTCCTGTAACTTCGCATATCAGAGTCCTATAGAGATACCCTTCAGCACACAAAATTTTGAAGGTCAAGGTCAAAGGTCAAGGTCACTTTGCGGTCAATCATGGAGGTCAACGAAACCCTTATTTTTTGAGTAACTTTGATCGGATCGTCTCCAAACTTCATGGGAATCTAGTATATGGTCCGGCGCTCAGCTGATTAGCTTTTGGTGGCGATCGGCCTTGACCTTCATGGTTAGCGCTGGAGGTCGAAAATTATTGACCCCAAGGTCAAATTTTGAAATCGTAGGTACCATATCGAGTAATACCTCATATGAATGCCCTTGATGAGTGCTTCCCAGATCTGTAAACAGTTTGACGCTATGACGTCATTTGATGACGTCATGACGAAAAAACGGAATTTTCACATTTTGGCAAGATACGGTTCACCCTGTGGGTGACATATGTTTTATTATCTTGCCAAAACGAAGTTTTTGCAAGATGTATTAGTCAGCTTGTTTTTTTGTTTTTTTGTTTTTTTGTTTGTGGTTAATCATTTTTTTTTCACGTTTAGATCACTCTGTAGACCACAGTTATTATTGGAAACTCCTGTAACTTCGCATATCAGAGTCCTATAGAGATACCCTTCAGCACACAAAATTTTGAAGGTCAAGGTCAAAGGTCAAGGTCACTTTGCGGTCAATCATGGAGGTCAACGAAACCCTTATTTTTTGAGTAACTTTGATCGGATCGTCTCCAAACTTCATGGGAATCTAGTATATGGTCCGGCGCTCAGTTGATTAGTTTTTGGTGGCGATCGGCCTTGACCTTCATGGTTAGCGCTGGAGGTCGAAAATTATTGACCCCAAGGTCAAATTTTGAAATCGTAGGTACCATATCGAGTAATACCTCATATGAATGCCCTTGATGAGTGCTTCCCAGATCTGTAAACAGTTTGACGCTATGACGTCATTTGATGACGTCATGACGAAATAACGGAATTTTCACATTTTGGCAAGATACGGTTCACCCTGTGGGTGACATATGTTTATTATTTTGCCAAAACGAAGTTTTTGCAAGATGTATTAGTCAGCTTGTATGTTTGTCTGTTTGTTATCTTGCCAAAACGAAGTTTTTGCAAGATGTATTAGTCAGCTTGTATGTTTGTTTTTTATCTTGCCAAAACGAAGTTTTTGCAAGATGTATTAGTCAGCTTGTATGTTTGTTTTTTTGTTTGTTTTTTTGTTTTTTTGTTTTTTTGTTTGTGGTTAATCATTTTTTTTCCACGTTTAGATCACTCTGTAGACCACAGTTATTATTGGAAACTCCTGTAACTTCGCATATCAGAGTCCTATAGAGATACCCTTCAGCACACAAAATTTTGAAGGTCAAGGTCAAAGGTCAAGGTCACTTTGTGGTCAATCATGGAGGTCGACGAAACCCTTATTTTTTGAGTAACTTTGATCGGATCGTCTCCAAACTTCATGGGAATCTAGTATATGGTCCGGCGCTCAGCTGATTAGTTTTTGGTGGCGATCGGCCTTGACCTTCATGGTTAGCGCTGGAGGTCGAAAATTATTGACCCCAAGGTCAAATGTTGAAACCCTTATTTTTTGAGTAACTTTGATCGGATCGTCTCCAAACTTCATGGGAATCTAGTATATGGTCCGGCGCTCAGCTGATTAGTTTTTGGTGGCGATCGGCCTTGACCTTCATGGTTAGCGCTGGAGGTCGAAAATTATTGACCCCAAGGTCAAATGTTGAAATCGGAGGTACCATATCTTCGCATATCTTCGCATGTAACTTCGCATATCAGAGTCCTATAGAGATACCCTTCAGCACACAAAATTTTGAAGGTCAAGGTCAAAGGTCAAGGTCACTTTGTGGTCAATCATGGAGGTCGACGAAACCCTTATTTTTTGAGTAACTTTGATCGGATCGTCTCCAAACTTCATGGGAATCTAGTATATGGTCCGGCGCTCAGCTGATTAGTTTTTGGTGGCGATCGGCCTTGACCTTCATGGTTAGCGCTGGAGGTCGAAAATTATTGACCCCAAGGTCAAATGTTGAAATCCTTATTTTTTGAGTAACTTTGATCGGATCGTCTCCAAACTTCATGGGAATCTAGTATATGGTCCGGCGCTCAGCTGATTAGTTTTTGGTGGCGATCGGCCTTGACCTTCATGGTTAGCGCTGGAGGTCGAAAATTATTGACCCCAAGGTCAAATTTTGAAATCGTAGGTACCATATCGAGTAATACCTCATATGAATGCCCTTGATGAGTGCTTCCCAGATCTGTAAACAGTTTGACGCTATGACGTCATTTGATGACGTCATGACGAAAAAACGGAATTTTCATGAAACAATTATTTCCTCAGTTCTCATCAAAATCTTTCAATATCTCGTGGGCAGACATTCCTCAAAGAGTCGCTTCTAGTGGATAGCAGTTCTGTTCACCTCAGTGTGACCTGAAGCAAGTCACTCATGTTCACATTTTGGCAAGATACGGTTCACCCTGTGGGTGACATATGTTTTTATTTGTTTGTTTTTTTGTTTTTTTGTTTGTGGTTAATCATTTTTTTTCACGTTTAGATCACTCTGTAGACCACAGTTATTATTGGAAACTCCTGTAACTTCGGATATCAGAGTCCTATAGAGATACCCTTCAGCACACAAAATTTTGAAGGTCAAGGTCAAAGGTCAAGGTCACTTTGTGGTCAATCATGGAGGTCGACGAAACCCTTATTTTTTGAGTAACTTTGATCGGATCGTCTCCAAACTTCATGGGAATCTAGTATATGGTCCGGCGCTCAGCTGATTAGTTTTTGGTGGCGATCGGCCTTGACCTTCATGGTTAGCGCTGGAGGTCGAAAATTATTGACCCCAAGGTCAAATGTTGAAACCCTTATTTTTTGAGTAACTTTGATCGGATCGTCTCCAAACTTCATGGGAATCTAGTATATGGTCCGGCGCTCAGCTGATTAGTTTTTGGTGGCGATCGGCCTTGACCTTCATGGTTAGCGCTGGAGGTCGAAAATTATTGACCCCAAGGTCAAATGTTGAAATCGTAGGTACCATATCTTCGCATATCTTCGCATGTAACTTCGCATATCAGAGTCCTATAGAGATACCCTTCAGCACACAAAATTTTGAAGGTCAAGGTCAAAGGTCAAGGTCACTTTGTGGTCAATCATGGAGGTCGACGAAACCCTTATTTTTTGAGTAACTTTGATCGGATCGTCTCCAAACTTCATGGGAATCTAGTATATGGTCCGGCACTCAGCTGATTAGTTTTTGGTGGCGATCGGCCTTGACCTTCATGGTTAGCGCTGGAGGTCGAAAATTATTGACCCCAAGGTCAAATGTTGAAATCCTTATTTTTTGAGTAACTTTGATCGGATCGTCTCCAAACTTCATGGGAATCTAGTATATGGTCCGGCGCTCAGCTGATTATTTTTTGGTGGCGATCGGCCTTGACCTTCATGGTTAGCGCTGGAGGTCGAAAATTATTGACCCCAAAGTCAAATTTTGAAATCGTAGGTACCATATCGAGTAATACCTCATATGAATGCCCTTGATGAGTGCTTCCCAGATCTGTAAACAGTTTGACGCTATGACGTCATTTGATGACGTCATGACGAAAAAACGGAATTTTCATGAAAAAATTATTTCCTCAGTTCTCATCAAAATCTTTCAATATTTCATGTGCGTTGGTCATGAAGACATACTATTCCCCATACGAAATTATTAAGGTCAAGGTCAAAGGTCAAGGTCACTTTGCGCTTCTAGTGGATAGCAGTTCTGTTCACCTCACTGTGACCTGAAGCAAGTCACTCATGTTCACATTTTGGCAAGATACGGTTCACCCTGTGGGTGACATATGTTCATTTGTTTGTTATCTTGCCAAAACGAAGTTTTTGCAAGATGTATCAGTCAGCTTGTATGTTTGTTTGTTTGTTTGTTTTTTTGTTTTTTTGTTTTTTTGTTTGTGGTTAATCATTTTTTTTTCACGTTTAGATCACTCTGTAGACCACAGTTATTATTGGAAACTCCTGTAACTTCGCATATCAGAGTCCTATAGAGATACCCTTCAGCACACAAAAATTTGAAGGTCAAGGTCAAAGGTCAAGGTCACTTTGCGGTCAATCATGGAGGTCAACGAAACCCTTATTTTTTGAGTAACTTTGATCGGATCGTCTCCAAACTTCATGGGAATCTAGTATATGGTCCGGCGCTCAGCTGATTAGTTTTTGGTGGCGATCGGCCTTGACCTTCATGGTTAGCGCTGGAGGTCGAAAATTATTGACCCCAAGGTCAAATTTTGAAATCGTAGGTACCATATCGAGTAATACCTCATATGAATGCCCTTGATGAGTGCTTCCCAGATCTGTAAACAGTTTGACGCTATGACGTCATTTGATGACGTCATGACGAAATAACGGAATTTTCACATTTTGGCAAGATACGGTTCACCCTGTGGGTGACATATGTTTATTATCTTGCCAAAACGAAGTTTTTGCAAGATGTATTAGTCAGCTTGTATGTTTGTCTGTTTGTTATCTTGCCAAAACGAAGTTTTTGCAAGATGTATTAGTCAGCTTGTATGTTTGTTATCTTGCCAAAACGAAGTTTTTGCAAGATGTATTAGTCAGCTTGTATGTTTGTTTTTTTGTTTGTTTTTTTTTTTGTTTTTTTGTTTGTGGTTAATCATTTTTTTTCCACGTTTAGATCACTCTGTAGACCACAGTTATTATTGGAAACTCCTGTAACTTCGCATATCAGAGTCCTATAGAGATACCCTTCAGCACCCAAAATTTTGAAGGTCAAGGTCAAAGGTCAAGGTCACTTTGTGGTCAATCATGGAGGTCGACGAAACCCTTATTTTTTGAGTAACTTTGATCGGATCGTCTCCAAACTTCATGGGAATCTAGTATATGGTCCGGCGCTCAGCTGATTAGTTTTTGGTGGCGATCGGCCTTGACCTTCATGGTTAGCGCTGGAGGTCGAAAATTATTGACCCCAAGGTCAAATGTTGAAATCGTTATTTTTTGAGTAACTTTGATCGGATCGTCTCCAAACTTCATGGGAATCTAGTATATGGTCCGGCGCTCAGCTGATTAGTTTTTTGTGGCGATCGGCCTTGACCTTCATGGTTAGCGCTGGAGGTCGACCTTGACCTTTGACCTTGACCTTCAGATCACTCTGTAGACCACAGTTATTATTGGAAACTCCTGTAACTTCGCATATCAGAGTCCTATAGAGATACCCTTCAGCACACAAAATTTTGAAGGTCAAGGTCAAAGGTCAAGGTCACTTTGTGGTCAATCATGGAGGTCGACGAAACCCTTATTTTTTGAGTAACTTTGATCGGATCGTCTCCAAACTTCATGGGAATCTAGTATATGGTCCGGCGCTCAGCTGATTAGTTTTTGGTGGCGATCGGCCTTGACCTTCATGGTTAGCGCTGGAGGTCGAAAATTATTGACCCCAAGGTCAAATGTTGAAATCGTTATTTTTTGAGTAACTTTGATCGGATCGTCTCCAAACTTCATGGGAATCTAGTATATGGTCCGGCGCTCAGCTGATTAGTTTTTGGTGGCGATCGGCCTTGACCTTCATGGTTAGCGCTGGAGGTCGAAAATTATTGACCCCAAGGTCAAATTTTGAAATCGTAGGTACCATATCGAGTAATACCTCATATGAATGCCCTTGATGAGTGCTTCCCAGATCTGTAAACAGTTTGACGCTATGACGTCATTTGATGACGTCATGACGAAAAAACGGAATTTTCATGAAAAAATTATTTCCTCAGTTCTCATCAAAATCTTTCAATATCTCGTGGGCAGACATTCCTCAAAGAGTCGCTTCTAGTGGATAGCAGTTCTGTTCACCTCAGTGTGACCTGAAGCAAGTCACTCATGTTCACATTTTGGCAAGATACGGTTCACCCTGTGGGTGACATATGTTTATTTTGTTTGTTTTTTTGTTTGTTTTTTTGTTTTTTTGTTTGTGGTTAATCATTTTTTTTCACGTTTAGATCACTCTGTAGACCACAGTTATTATTGGAAACTCCTGTAACTTCGCATATCAGAGTCCTATAGAGATACCCTTCAGCACACAAAATTTTGAAGGTCAAGGTCAAAGGTCAAGGTCACTTTGTGGTCAATCATGGAGGTCGACGAAACCCTTATTTTTTGAGTAACTTTGATCGGATCGTCTCCAAACTTCATGGGAATCTAGTATATGGTCCGGCGCTCAGCTGATTAGTTTTTGGTGGCGATCGGCCTTGACCTTCATGGTTAGCGCTGGAGGTCGAAAATTATTGACCCCAAGGTCAAATGTTGAAATCGTAGGTACCATATCTTCGCATATGTTCGCATGTAACTTCGCATATCAGAGTCCTATAGAGATACCCTTCAGCACACAAAATTTTGAAGGTCAAGGTCAAAGGTCAAGGTCACTTTGTGGTCAATCATGGAGGTCGACGAAACCCTTATTTTTTGAGTAACTTTCATCGGATCGTCTCCAAACTTCATGGGAATCTAGTATATGGTCCGGCGCTCAGCTGATTAGTTTTTGGTGGCGATCGGCCTTGACCTTCATGGTTAGCGCTGGAGGTCGAAAATTATTGACCCCAAGGTCAAATTACGAAACCCTTATTTTTTGAGTAACTTTGATCTTATGATCTCCAAACTTGGTGGGTATATAGGGTGTGGTATGGCGCTCAGTTGATTAGTTTTTGGTGTCGATCGGCCTTGACCTTCAAGGTCATTTTGAAGGTCATTCAATTTTGACCAAAAGGTAAAATTTTCAAGTTTCAGTTACCATATCGAGTAATACCTCATATGAATGCCCTTGATGAGTGCTTCCCAGATCTGTAAACAGTTTGACGCTATGACGTCATTTGATGACGTCATGACGAAAAAACGGAATTTTCATGAAAAAATTATTTCCTCAGTTCTCATCAAAATCTTTCAATATTTCATGTGCATTGGTCATGAAGACATACTATTCACCATACGAAATTATTAAGGTCAAGGTCAAAGGTCAAGGTCACTTTGCGGTCAATCATGGAGGTCAACGAAACCCTTATTTTTTGAGTAACTTTGATCTTATGATCTCCAAACTTGGTGGGTATATAGGGTGTGGTATGGCGCTCAGCTGATTAGTTTTTGGTGTCGATCGGCCTTGACCTTCAAGGTCATTTTGAAGGTCATTCAATTTTGACCAAAAGGTAAAATAGACAGATGCAGGGGCAAGATACGGTTCACCCTGTGGGTGACATATGTTTATTTTTTTGTTTTTTTGTTTTTTTGTTTGTGGTTAATCATTTTTTTTTCACGTTTAGATCACTCTGTAGACCACAGTTATTATTGGAAACTCCTGTAACTTCGCATATCAGAGTCCTATAGAGATACCCTTCAGCACACAAAAATTTGAAGGTCAAGGTCAAAGGTCAAGGTCACTTTGCGGTCAATCATGGAGGTCAACGAAACCCTTATTTTTTGAGTAACTTTGATCGGATCGTCTCCAAACTTCATGGGAATCTAGTATATGGTCCGGCGCTCAGCTGATTAGTTTTTGGTGGCGATCGGCCTTGACCTTCATGGTTAGCGCTGGAGGTCGAAAATTATTGACCCCAAGGTCAAATTACGAAACCCTTATTTTTTGAGTAACTTTGATCTTATGATCTCCAAACTTGGTGGGTATATAGGGTGTGGTATGGCGCTCAGTTGATTAGTTTTTGGTGTCGATCGGCCTTGACCTTCAAGGTCATTTTGAAGGTCATTCAATTTTGACCAAAAGGTAAAATTTTCAAGTTTCAGTTACCATATCGAGTAGTACCTCAAATTGAAGCCCTTGTTGAGTGCTTTCCAAACATATAACTAGTTTGACAATGTGACGTCATTTGACGGCGTTATGACGAAAAAACTGCACTTTTCATGTATATTGTATTGCTTTAGTTCGCATTGTTTAGGTCACTCTGTAGAGCACAGTTCCCTTTGGAAACTCTTGTAAGTTCGCATATCAGAGTCTTTTAGAGATACCCTTTAGCACACAAAATTTTGAAGGTCAAGGTCAAAGGTCAAGGTCACTTTGCGGTCAATCATGGAGGTCAATGAAACCCTTATTTTTTGAGTAACTTTGATCGGATCGTCTCCAAACTTCATGGGAATCTAGTATATGGTCCGGCGCTCAGCTGATTAGTTTTTGGTGGCGATCGGCCTTGACCTTCATGGTTAGCGCTGGAGGTCGAAAATTATTGACCCCAAGGTCAAATTTTGAAATCGTAGGTACCATATCGAGTAATACCTCATATGAATGCCCTTGATGAGTGCTTCCCAGATCTGTAAACAGTTTGACGCTATGACGTCATTTGATGACGTCATGACGAAAAAACGGAATTTTCATGAAAAAATTATTTCCTCAGTTCTCATCAAAATCTTTCAATATTTCATGTGCGTTGGTCATGAAGACATACTATTCACCATACGAAATTATTAAGGTCAAGGTCAAAGGTCAAGGTCACTTTGCGAAGTGAAGCTTTAGACATTTATAGGTCAAGGTCAAGCTTTAGACATTATATAAATGACGTCATTTGGTGACGTTATAAGGCAAACACGTATTTTTCAAGGTCACTCTCTAGAACGATTAATCATCGGAATATCTCGTGGGCAGACATTCCTCAAAGAGTCGCTTCTAGTGGATAGCAGTTCTGTTCACCTCAGTGTGACCTGAAGCAAGTCACTCATGTTCACATTTTGGCAAGATACGGTTCACCCTGTGGGTGACATATGTTTATTATCTTGCCAAAACGAAGTTTTTGCAAGATGTATCAGTCAGCTTGTATGTTTGTTTGTTTGTTTGTTTTTTTGTTTTTTTGTTTGTGGTTAATCATTTTTTTTTCACGTTTAGATCACTCTGTAGACCACAGTTATTATTGGAAACTCCTGTAACTTCGCATATCAGAGTCCTATAGAGATACCCTTCAGCACACAAAATTTTGAAGGTCAAGGTCAAAGGTCAAGGTCACTTTGCGGTCAATCATGGAGGTCAACGAAACCCTTATTTTTTGAGTAACTTTGATCGGATCGTCTCCAAACTTCATGGGAATCTAGTATATGGTCCGGCGCTCAGCTGATTAGTTTTTGGTGGCGATCGGCCTTGACCTTCATGGTTAGCGCTGGAGGTCGAAAATTATTGACCCCAAGGTCAAATTACGAAACCCTTATTTTTTGAGTAACTTTGATCTTATGATCTCCAAACTTGGTGGGTATATAGGGTGTGGTATGGCGCTCAGTTGATTAGTTTTTGGTGTCGATCGGCCTTGACCTTCAAGGTCATTTTGAAGGTCATTCAATTTTGACCAAAAGGTAAAATTTTCAAGTTTCAGTTACCATATCGAGTAGTACCTCAAATTGAAGCCCTTGTTGAGTGCTTTCCAAACATATAACTAGTTTGACAATGTGACGTCATTTGATGACGTCATGACGAAAAAACGGAATTTTCATGAAAAAATTATTTCCTCAGTTCTCATCAAAATCTTTCAATATTTCATGTGCGTTGGTCATGAAGACATACTATTCACCATACGAAATTATTAAGGTCAAGGTCAAATGGCAAGATACGGTTCACCCTGTGGGTGACATATGTTCATTTTGTTTTTATCTTGCCAAAACGAAGTTTTTGCAAGATGTATTAGTCAGCTTGTATGTTTGTTTGTGGTTAATCATTTTTTTTTTCACGTTTAGATCACTCTGTAGACCACAGTTATTATTGGAAACTCCTGTAACTTCGCATATCAGAGTCCTATAGAGATACCCTTCAGCACACAAAATTTTGAAGGTCAAGGTCAAAGGTCAAGGTCACTTTGTGGTCAATCATGGAGGTCGACGAAACACTAATTTTTTGAGTAACTTTGATCGGATCGTCTCCAAACTTCATGGGAATCTAGTATATGGTCCGGCGCTCAGCTGATTAGTTTTTGGTGGCGATCGGCCTTGACCTTCATGGTTAGCGCTGGAGGTCGAAAATTATTGACCCCAAGGTCAAATTTTGAAATCGTAGGTACCATATCGAGTAATACCTCATATGAATGCCCTTGATGAGTGCTTCCCAGATCTGTAAACAGTTTGACGCTATGACGTCATTTGATGACGTCATGACGAAAAAACGGAATTTTCACATTTTGGCAAGATACGGTTCACCCTGTGGGTGACATATGTTCATTTTGTTTTTTTGTTTGTGGTTAATCATTTTTTTTCACGTTTAGATCACTCTGTAGACCACAGTTATTATTGGAAACTCCTGTAACTTCGCATATCAGAGTCCTATAGAGATACCCTTCAGCACACAAAATTTTGAAGGTCAAGGTCAAAGGTCAAGGTCACTTTGCGGTCAATCATGGAGGTCGACGAAACCCTTATTTTTTGAGTAACTTTGATCTTATGATCTCCAAACTTGGTGGGAATCTAGTATATGGTATGGCGCTCAGCTGATTAGTTTTTGGTGGCGATCGGCCTTGACCTTCATGGTTAGCGCTGGAGGTCGAAAATTATTGACCCCAAGGTCAAATTTTGAAATCGTAGGTACCATATCGAGTAATACCTCATATGAATGCCCTTGATGAGTGCTTCCCAGATCTGTAAACAGTTTGACGCTATGACGTCATTTGATGACGTCATGACGAAAAAACGGAATTTTCACATTTTGGCAAGATACGGTTCACCCTGTGGGTGACATATGTTTATTTTTTTGTTTGTTTTTTTGTTTTTTTGTTTGTGGTTAATCATTTTTTTTCACGTTTAGATCACTCTGTAGACCACAGTTATTATTGGAAACTCCTGTAACTTCGGATATCAGAGTCCTATAGAGATACCCTTCAGCACACAAAATTTTGAAGGTCAAGGTCAAAGGTCAAGGTCACTTTGTGGTCAATCATGGAGGTCGACGAAACCCTTATTTTTTGAGTAACTTTGATCGGATCGTCTCCAAACTTCATGGGAATCTAGTATATGGTCCGGCGCTCAGCTGATTAGTTTTTGGTGGCGATCGGCCTTGACCTTCATGGTTAGCGCTGGAGGTCGAAAATTATTGACCCCAAGGTCAAATGTTGAAACCCTTATTTTTTGAGTAACTTTGATCGGATCGTCTCCAAACTTCATGGGAATCTAGTATATGGTCCGGCGCTCAGCTGATTAGTTTTTGGTGGCGATCGGCCTTGACCTTCATGGTTAGCGCTGGAGGTCGAAAATTATTGACCCCAAGGTCAAATGTTGAAATCGTAGGTACCATATCTTCGCATATCTTCGCATGTAACTTCGCATATCAGAGTCCTATAGAGATACCCTTCAGCACACAAAATTTTGAAGGTCAAGGTCAAAGGTCAAGGTCACTTTGTGGTCAATCATGGAGGTCGACGAAACCCTTATTTTTTGAGTAACTTTGATCGGATCGTCTCCAAACTTCATGGGAATCTAGTATATGGTCCGGCACTCAGCTGATTAGTTTTTGGTGGCGATCGGCCTTGACCTTCATGGTTAGCGCTGGAGGTCGAAAATTATTGACCCCAAGGTCAAATGTTGAAATCCTTATTTTTTGAGTAACTTTGATCGGATCGTCTCCAAACTTCATGGGAATCTAGTATATGGTCCGGCGCTCAGCTGATTATTTTTTGGTGGCGATCGGCCTTGACCTTCATGGTTAGCGCTGGAGGTCGAAAATTATTGACCCCAAAGTCAAATTTTGAAATCGTAGGTACCATATCGAGTAATACCTCATATGAATGCCCTTGATGAGTGCTTCCCAGATCTGTAAACAGTTTGACGCTATGACGTCATTTGATGACGTCATGACGAAAAAACGGAATTTTCATGAAAAAATTATTTCCTCAGTTCTCATCAAAATCTTTCAATATTTCATGTGCGTTGGTCATGAAGACATACTATTCCCCATACGAAATTATTAAGGTCAAGGTCAAAGGTCAAGGTCACTTTGCGCTTCTAGTGGATAGCAGTTCTGTTCACCTCACTGTGACCTGAAGCAAGTCACTCATGTTCACATTTTGGCAAGATACGGTTCACCCTGTGGGTGACATATGTTCATTTGTTTGTTATCTTGCCAAAACGAAGTTTTTGCAAGATGTATCAGTCAGCTTGTATGTTTGTTTGTTTGTTTGTTTTTTTGTTTTTTTGTTTTTTTGTTTGTGGTTAATCATTTTTTTTTCACGTTTAGATCACTCTGTAGACCACAGTTATTATTGGAAACTCCTGTAACTTCGCATATCAGAGTCCTATAGAGATACCCTTCAGCACACAAAATTTTGAAGGTCAAGGTCAAAGGTCAAGGTCACTTTGCGGTCAATCATGGAGGTCAACGAAACCCTTATTTTTTGAGTAACTTTGATCGGATCGTCTCCAAACTTCATGGGAATCTAGTATATGGTCCGGCGCTCAGCTGATTAGTTTTTGGTGGCGATCGGCCTTGACCTTCATGGTTAGCGCTGGAGGTCGAAAATTATTGACCCCAAGGTCAAATTTTGAAATCGTAGGTACCATATCGAGTAATACCTCATATGAATGCCCTTGATGAGTGCTTCCCAGATCTGTAAACAGTTTGACGCTATGACGTCATTTGATGACGTCATGACGAAATAACGGAATTTTCACATTTTGGCAAGATACGGTTCACCCTGTGGGTGACATATGTTTATTATCTTGCCAAAACGAAGTTTTTGCAAGATGTATTAGTCAGCTTGTATGTTTGTCTGTTTGTTATCTTGCCAAAACGAAGTTTTTGCAAGATGTATTAGTCAGCTTGTATGTTTGTTTTTTTGTTTGTTTTTTTGTTTTTTTGTTTGTGGTTAATCATTTTTTTTCACGTTTAGATCACTCTGTAGACCACAGTTATTATTGGAAACTCCTGTAACTTCGGATATCAGAGTCCTATAGAGATACCCTTCAGCACACAAAATTTTGAAGGTCAAGGTCAAAGGTCAAGGTCACTTTGTGGTCAATCATGGAGGTCGACGAAACCCTTATTTTTTGAGTAACTTTGATCGGATCGTCTCCAAACTTCATGGGAATCTAGTATATGGTCCGGCGCTCAGCTGATTAGTTTTTGGTGGCGATCGGCCTTGACCTTCATGGTTAGCGCTGGAGGTCGAAAATTATTGACCCCAAGGTCAAATGTTGAAACCCTTATTTTTTGAGTAACTTTGATCGGATCGTCTCCAAACTTCATGGGAATCTAGTATATGGTCCGGCGCTCAGCTGATTAGTTTTTGGTGGCGATCGGCCTTGACCTTCATGGTTAGCGCTGGAGGTCGAAAATTATTGACCCCAAGGTCAAATGTTGAAATCGTAGGTACCATATCTTCGCATATCTTCGCATGTAACTTCGCATATCAGAGTCCTATAGAGATACCCTTCAGCACACAAAATTTTGAAGGTCAAGGTCAAAGGTCAAGGTCACTTTGTGGTCAATCATGGAGGTCGACGAAACCCTTATTTTTTGAGTAACTTTGATCGGATCGTCTCCAAACTTCATGGGAATCTAGTATATGGTCCGGCACTCAGCTGATTAGTTTTTGGTGGCGATCGGCCTTGACCTTCATGGTTAGCGCTGGAGGTCGAAAATTATTGACCCCAAGGTCAAATGTTGAAATCCTTATTTTTTGAGTAACTTTGATCGGATCGTCTCCAAACTTCATGGGAATCTAGTATATGGTCCGGCGCTCAGCTGATTATTTTTTGGTGGCGATCGGCCTTGACCTTCATGGTTAGCGCTGGAGGTCGAAAATTATTGACCCCAAAGTCAAATTTTGAAATCGTAGGTACCATATCGAGTAATACCTCATATGAATGCCCTTGATGAGTGCTTCCCAGATCTGTAAACAGTTTGACGCTATGACGTCATTTGATGACGTCATGACGAAAAAACGGAATTTTCATGAAAAAATTATTTCCTCAGTTCTCATCAAAATCTTTCAATATTTCATGTGCGTTGGTCATGAAGACATACTATTCCCCATACGAAATTATTAAGGTCAAGGTCAAAGGTCAAGGTCACTTTGCGCTTCTAGTGGATAGCAGTTCTGTTCACCTCACTGTGACCTGAAGCAAGTCACTCATGTTCACATTTTGGCAAGATACGGTTCACCCTGTGGGTGACATATGTTCATTTGTTTGTTATCTTGCCAAAACGAAGTTTTTGCAAGATGTATCAGTCAGCTTGTATGTTTGTTTGTTTGTTTGTTATCTTGCCAAAACGAAGTTTTTGCAAGATGTATTAGTCAGCTTGTATGTTTGTTTTTTTGTTTGTTTTTTTTTTTGTTTTTTTGTTTGTGGTTAATCATTTTTTTTCCACGTTTAGATCACTCTGTAGACCACAGTTATTATTGGAAACTCCTGTAACTTCGCATATCAGAGTCCTATAGAGATACCCTTCAGCACCCAAAATTTTGAAGGTCAAGGTCAAAGGTCAAGGTCACTTTGTGGTCAATCATGGAGGTCGACGAAACCCTTATTTTTTGAGTAACTTTGATCGGATCGTCTCCAAACTTCATGGGAATCTAGTATATGGTCCGGCGCTCAGCTGATTAGTTTTTGGTGGCGATCGGCCTTGACCTTCATGGTTAGCGCTGGAGGTCGAAAATTATTGACCCCAAGGTCAAATGTTGAAATCGTTATTTTTTGAGTAACTTTGATCGGATCGTCTCCAAACTTCATGGGAATCTAGTATATGGTCCGGCGCTCAGCTGATTAGTTTTTTGTGGCGATCGGCCTTGACCTTCATGGTTAGCGCTGGAGGTCGACCTTGACCTTTGACCTTGACCTTCAGATCACTCTGTAGACCACAGTTATTATTGGAAACTCCTGTAACTTCGCATATCAGAGTCCTATAGAGATACCCTTCAGCACACAAAATTTTGAAGGTCAAGGTCAAAGGTCAAGGTCACTTTGTGGTCAATCATGGAGGTCGACGAAACCCTTATTTTTTGAGTAACTTTGATCGGATCGTCTCCAAACTTCATGGGAATCTAGTATATGGTCCGGCGCTCAGCTGATTAGTTTTTGGTGGCGATCGGCCTTGACCTTCATGGTTAGCGCTGGAGGTCGAAAATTATTGACCCCAAGGTCAAATGTTGAAATCGTTATTTTTTGAGTAACTTTGATCGGATCGTCTCCAAACTTCATGGGAATCTAGTATATGGTCCGGCGCTCAGCTGATTAGTTTTTGGTGGCGATCGGCCTTGACCTTCATGGTTAGCGCTGGAGGTCGAAAATTATTGACCCCAAGGTCAAATTTTGAAATCGTAGGTACCATATCGAGTAATACCTCATATGAATGCCCTTGATGAGTGCTTCCCAGATCTGTAAACAGTTTGACGCTATGACGTCATTTGATGACGTCATGACGAAAAAACGGAATTTTCATGAAAAAATTATTTCCTCAGTTCTCATCAAAATCTTTCAATATCTCGTGGGCAGACATTCCTCAAAGAGTCGCTTCTAGTGGATAGCAGTTCTGTTCACCTCAGTGTGACCTGAAGCAAGTCACTCATGTTCACATTTTGGCAAGATACGGTTCACCCTGTGGGTGACATATGTTTATTTTGTTTGTTTTTTTGTTTGTTTTTTTGTTTTTTTGTTTGTGGTTAATCATTTTTTTTCACGTTTAGATCACTCTGTAGACCACAGTTATTATTGGAAACTCCTGTAACTTCGCATATCAGAGTCCTATAGAGATACCCTTCAGCACACAAAATTTTGAAGGTCAAGGTCAAAGGTCAAGGTCACTTTGTGGTCAATCATGGAGGTCGACGAAACCCTTATTTTTTGAGTAACTTTGATCGGATCGTCTCCAAACTTCATGGGAATCTAGTATATGGTCCGGCGCTCAGCTGATTAGTTTTTGGTGGCGATCGGCCTTGACCTTCATGGTTAGCGCTGGAGGTCGAAAATTATTGACCCCAAGGTCAAATGTTGAAATCGTAGGTACCATATCTTCGCATATGTTCGCATGTAACTTCGCATATCAGAGTCCTATAGAGATACCCTTCAGCACACAAAATTTTGAAGGTCAAGGTCAAAGGTCAAGGTCACTTTGTGGTCAATCATGGAGGTCGACGAAACCCTTATTTTTTGAGTAACTTTCATCGGATCGTCTCCAAACTTCATGGGAATCTAGTATATGGTCCGGCGCTCAGCTGATTAGTTTTTGGTGGCGATCGGCCTTGACCTTCATGGTTAGCGCTGGAGGTCGAAAATTATTGACCCCAAGGTCAAATTACGAAACCCTTATTTTTTGAGTAACTTTGATCTTATGATCTCCAAACTTGGTGGGTATATAGGGTGTGGTATGGCGCTCAGTTGATTAGTTTTTGGTGTCGATCGGCCTTGACCTTCAAGGTCATTTTGAAGGTCATTCAATTTTGACCAAAAGGTAAAATTTTCAAGTTTCAGTTACCATATCGAGTAATATCTCATATGAATGCCCTTGATGAGTGCTTCCCAGATCTGTAAACAGTTTGACGCTATGACGTCATTTGATGACGTCATGACGAAAAAACGGAATTTTCATGAAAAAATTATTTCCTCAGTTCTCATCAAAATCTTTCAATATTTCATGTGCATTGGTCATGAAGACATACTATTCACCACACGAAATTATTAAGGTCAAGGTCAAAGGTCAAGGTCACTTTGCGGTCAATCATGGAGGTCAACGAAACCCTTATTTTTTGAGTAACTTTGATCTTATGATCTCCAAACTTGGTGGGTATATAGGGTGTGGTATGGCGCTCAGCTGATTAGTTTTTGGTGTCGATCGGCCTTGACCTTCAAGGTCATTTTGAAGGTCATTCAATTTTGACCAAAAGGTAAAATAGACAGATGCAGGGGCAAGATACGGTTCACCCTGTGGGTGACATATGTTTATTTTTTTGTTTTTTTGTTTTTTTGTTTGTGGTTAATCATTTTTTTTTCACGTTTAGATCACTCTGTAGACCACAGTTATTATTGGAAACTCCTGTAACTTCGCATATCAGAGTCCTATAGAGATACCCTTCAGCACACAAAAATTTGAAGGTCAAGGTCAAAGGTCAAGGTCACTTTGCGGTCAATCATGGAGGTCAACGAAACCCTTATTTTTTGAGTAACTTTGATCGGATCGTCTCCAAACTTCATGGGAATCTAGTATATGGTCCGGCGCTCAGCTGATTAGTTTTTGGTGGCGATCGGCCTTGACCTTCATGGTTAGCGCTGGAGGTCGAAAATTATTGACCCCAAGGTCAAATTACGAAACCCTTATTTTTTGAGTAACTTTGATCTTATGATCTCCAAACTTGGTGGGTATATAGGGTGTGGTATGGCGCTCAGTTGATTAGTTTTTGGTGTCGATCGGCCTTGACCTTCAAGGTCATTTTGAAGGTCATTCAATTTTGACCAAAAGGTAAAATTTTCAAGTTTCAGTTACCATATCGAGTAGTACCTCAAATTGAAGCCCTTGTTGAGTGCTTTCCAAACATATAACTAGTTTGACAATGTGACGTCATTTGACGGCGTTATGACGAAAAAACTGCACTTTTCATGTATATTGTATTGCTTTAGTTCGCATTGTTTAGGTCACTCTGTAGAGCACAGTTCCCTTTGGAAACTCTTGTAAGTTCGCATATCAGAGTCTTTTAGAGATACCCTTTAGCACACAAAATTTTGAAGGTCAAGGTCAAAGGTCAAGGTCACTTTGCGGTCAATCATGGAGGTCAATGAAACCCTTATTTTTTGAGTAACTTTGATCGGATCGTCTCCAAACTTCATGGGAATCTAGTATATGGTCCGGCGCTCAGCTGATTAGTTTTTGGTGGCGATCGGCCTTGACCTTCATGGTTAGCGCTGGAGGTCGAAAATTATTGACCCCAAGGTCAAATTTTGAAATCGTAGGTACCATATCGAGTAATACCTCATATGAATGCCCTTGATGAGTGCTTCCCAGATCTGTAAACAGTTTGACGCTATGACGTCATTTGATGACGTCATGACGAAAAAACGGAATTTTCATGAAAAAATTATTTCCTCAGTTCTCATCAAAATCTTTCAATATTTCATGTGCGTTGGTCATGAAGACATACTATTCACCATACGAAATTATTAAGGTCAAGGTCAAAGGTCAAGGTCACTTTGCGAAGTGAAGCTTTAGACATTTATAGGTCAAGGTCAAGCTTTAGACATTATATAAATGACGTCATTTGGTGACGTTATAAGGCAAACACGTATTTTTCAAGGTCACTCTCTAGAACGATTAATCATCGGAATATCTCGTGGGCAGACATTCCTCAAAGAGTCGCTTCTAGTGGATAGCAGTTCTGTTCACCTCAGTGTGACCTGAAGCAAGTCACTCATGTTCACATTTTGGCAAGATACGGTTCACCCTGTGGGTGACATATGTTTATTATCTTGCCAAAACGAAGTTTTTGCAAGATGTATCAGTCAGCTTGTATGTTTGTTTGTTTGTTTGTTTTTTTGTTTTTTTGTTTGTGGTTAATCATTTTTTTTTCACGTTTAGATCACTCTGTAGACCACAGTTATTATTGGAAACTCCTGTAACTTCGCATATCAGAGTCCTATAGAGATACCCTTCAGCACACAAAATTTTGAAGGTCAAGGTCAAAGGTCAAGGTCACTTTGCGGTCAATCATGGAGGTCAACGAAACCCTTATTTTTTGAGTAACTTTGATCGGATCGTCTCCAAACTTCATGGGAATCTAGTATATGGTCCGGCGCTCAGCTGAATAGTTTTTGGTGGCGATCGGCCTTGACCTTCATGGTTAGCGCTGGAGGTCGAAAATTATTGACCCCAAGGTCAAATTACGAAACCCTTATTTTTTGAGTAACTTTGATCTTATGATCTCCAAACTTGGTGGGTATATAGGGTGTGGTATGGCGCTCAGTTGATTAGTTTTTGGTGTCGATCGGCCTTGACCTTCAAGGTCATTTTGAAGGTCATTCAATTTTGACCAAAAGGTAAAATTTTCAAGTTTCAGTTACCATATCGAGTAGTACCTCAAATTGAAGCCCTTGTTGAGTGCTTTCCAAACATATAACTAGTTTGACAATGTGACGTCATTTGATGACGTCATGACGAAAAAACGGAATTTTCATGAAAAAATTATTTCCTCAGTTCTCATCAAAATCTTTCAATATTTCATGTGCGTTGGTCATGAAGACATACTATTCACCATACGAAATTATTAAGGTCAAGGTCAAATGGCAAGATACGGTTCACCCTGTGGGTGACATATGTTCATTTTGTTTTTATCTTGCCAAAACGAAGTTTTTGCAAGATGTATTAGTCAGCTTGTATGTTTGTTTGTGGTTAATCATTTTTTTTTTCACGTTTAGATCACTCTGTAGACCACAGTTATTATTGGAAACTCCTGTAACTTCGCATATCAGAGTCCTATAGAGATACCCTTCAGCACACAAAATTTTGAAGGTCAAGGTCAAAGGTCAAGGTCACTTTGTGGTCAATCATGGAGGTCGACGAAACACTAATTTTTTGAGTAACTTTGATCGGATCGTCTCCAAACTTCATGGGAATCTAGTATATGGTCCGGCGCTCAGCTGATTAGTTTTTGGTGGCGATCGGCCTTGACCTTCATGGTTAGCGCTGGAGGTCGAAAATTATTGACCCCAAGGTCAAATTTTGAAATCGTAGGTACCATATCGAGTAATACCTCATATGAATGCCCTTGATGAGTGCTTCCCAGATCTGTAAACAGTTTGACGCTATGACGTCATTTGATGACGTCATGACGAAAAAACGGAATTTTCACATTTTGGCAAGATACGGTTCACCCTGTGGGTGACATATGTTCATTTTGTTTTTTTGTTTGTGGTTAATCATTTTTTTTCACGTTTAGATCACTCTGTAGACCACAGTTATTATTGGAAACTCCTGTAACTTCGCATATCAGAGTCCTATAGAGATACCCTTCAGCACACAAAATTTTGAAGGTCAAGGTCAAAGGTCAAGGTCACTTTGCGGTCAATCATGGAGGTCGACGAAACCCTTATTTTTTGAGTAACTTTGATCTTATGATCTCCAAACTTGGTGGGAATCTAGTATATGGTATGGCGCTCAGCTGATTAGTTTTTGGTGGCGATCGGCCTTGACCTTCATGGTTAGCGCTGGAGGTCGAAAATTATTGACCCCAAGGTCAAATTTTGAAATCGTAGGTACCATATCGAGTAATACCTCATATGAATGCCCTTGATGAGTGCTTCCCAGATCTGTAAACAGTTTGACGCTATGACGTCATTTGATGACGTCATGACGAAAAAACGGAATTTTCACATTTTGGCAAGATACGGTTCACCCTGTGGGTGACATATGTTTATTTTTTTGTTTGTGGTTAATCATTTTTTTTTTCACGTTTAGATCACTCTGTAGACCACAGTTATTATTGGAAACTCCTGTAACTTCGCATATCAGAGTCCTATAGAGATACCCTTCAGCACACAAAATTTTGAAGGTCAAGGTCAAAGGTCAAGGTCACTTTGCGGTCAATCATGGAGGTCAACGAAACCCTTATTTTTTGAGTAACTTTGATCGGATCGTCTCCAAACTTCATGGGAATCTAGTATATGGTCCGGCGCTCAGCTGATTAGTTTTTGGTGGCGATCGGCCTTGACCTTCATGGTTAGCGCTGGAGGTCGAAAATTATTGACCCCAAGGTCAAATTTTGAAATCGTAGGTACCATATCGAGTAATACCTCATATGAATGCCCTTGATGAGTGCTTCCCAGATCTGTAAACAGTTTGACGCTATGACGTCATTTGATGACGTCATGACGAAAAAACGGAATTTTCACATTTTGGCAAGATACGGTTCACCCTGTGGGTGACATATGTTTTATCTTGTTATCTTGCCAAAACGACGTTTTTGCAAGATGTATCAGTCAGCTTGTATGTTTGTTTGTTTGTTTTTTTGTTTTTATCTTGCCAAAACGAAGTTTTTGCAAGATGTATTAGTCAGCTTGTATGTTTGTTTGTTTGTTTTTTTGTTTGTGGTTAATCATTTTTTTTTCACATTTAGATCACTCTGTAGACCACAGTTATTATTGGAAACTCCTGTAACTTCGCATATCAGAGTCCTATAGAGATACCCTTCAGCACACAAAATTTTGAAGGTCAAGGTCAAAGGTCAAGGTCAAAGGTCAAGGTCACTTTGCGGTCAATCATGGAGGTCAACGAAACCCTTATTTTTTGAGTAACTTTGATCGGATCGTCTCCAAACTTCATGGGAATCTAGTATATGGTCCGGCGCTCAGCTGATTAGTTTTTGGTGGCGATCGGCCTTGACCTTCATGGTTAGCGCTGGAGGTCGAAAATTATTGACCCCAAGGTCAAATTTTGAAATCGTAGGTACCATATCGAGTAATACCTCATATGAATGCCCTTGATGAGTGCTTCCCAGATCTGTAAACAGTTTGACGCTATGACGTCATTTGATGACGTCATGACGAAAAAACGGAATTTTCACATTTTGGCAAGATACGGTTCACCCTGTGGGTGACATATGTTTTATTATCTTGCCAAAACGAAGTTTTTGCAAGATGTATTAGTCAGCTTGTATGTTTGTCTGTTTGTTTGTTTTTTTGTTTGTGGTTAATCATTTTTTTTTCACGTTTAGATCACTCTGTAGACCACAGTTATTATTGGAAACTCCTGTAACTTCGCATATCAGAGTCCTATAGAGATACCCTTCAGCACACAAAATTTTGAAGGTCAAGGTCAAAGGTCAAGGTCACTTTGCGGTCAATCATGGAGGTCAACGAAACCCTTCTTTTTTGAGTAACTTTGATCGGATCGTCTCCAAACTTCATGGGAATCTAGTATATGGTCCGGCGCTCAGCTGATTAGTTTTTGGTGGCGATCGGCCTTGACCTTCATGGTTAGCGCTGGAGGTCGAAAATTATTGACCCCAAGGTCAAATTTTGAAATCGTAGGTACCATATTGAGTAATACCTCATATGAATGCCCTTGATGAGTGCTTCCCAGATCTGTAAACAGTTTGACGCTATGACGTCATTTGATGACGTCATGACGAAAAAACGGAATTTTCACATTTTGGCAAGATACGGTTCACCCTGTGGGTGACATATGTTTATTATCTTGCCAAAACGAAGTTTTTGCAAGATGTATCAGTCAGCTTGTATGTTTGTTTGTTTGTTTGTTTTTTTGTTTTTTTGTTTGTGGTTAATCTTTTTTTTTTCACGTTTAGATCACTCTGTAGACCACAGTTATTATTGGAAACTCCTGTAACTTCGCATATCAGAGTCCTATAGAGATACCCTTCAGCACACAAAATTTTGAAGGTCAAGGTCAAAGGTCAAGGTCACTTTGCGGTCAATCATGGAGGTCAACGAAACCCTTATTTTTTGAGTAACTTTGATCGGATCGTCTCCAAACTTCATGGGAATCTAGTATATGGTCCGGCGCTCAGCTGATTAGTTTTTGGTGGCGATCGGCCTTGACCTTCATGGTTAGCGCTGGAGGTCGAAAATTATTGACCCCAAGGTCAAATTACGAAACCCTTATTTTTTGAGTAACTTTGATCTTATGATCTCCAAACTTGGTGGGTATATAGGGTGTGGTATGGCGCTCAGTTGATTAGTTTTTGGTGTCGATCGGCCTTGACCTTCAAGGTCATTTTGAAGGTCATTCAATTTTGACCAAAAGGTAAAATTTTCAAGTTTCAGTTACCATATCGAGTAGTACCTCAAATTGAAGCCCTTGTTGAGTGCTTTCCAAACATATAACTAGTTTGACAATGTGACGTCATTTGACGGCGTTATGACGAAAAAACTGCACTTTTCATGTATATTGTATTGCTTTAGTTCGCATTGTTTAGGTCACTCTGTAGAGCACAGTTCCCTTTGGAAACTCTTGTAAGTTCGCATATCAGAGTCTTTTAGAGATACCCTTTAGCACACAAAATTTTGAAGGTCAAGGTCAAAGGTCAAGGTCACTTTGCGGTCAATCATGGAGGTCAACGAAACCCTTATTTTTTGAGTAACTTTGATCGGATCGTCTCCAAACTTCATGGGAATCTAGTATATGGTCCGGCGCTCAGCTGATTAGTTTTTGGTGGCGATCGGCCTTGACCTTCATGGTTAGCGCTGGAGGTCGAAAATTATTGACCCCAAGGTCAAATTTTGAAATCGTAGGTACCATATCGAGTAATACCTCATATGAATGCCCTTGATGAGTGCTTCCCAGATCTGTAAACAGTTTGACGCTATGACGTCATTTGATGACGTCATGACGAAAAAACGGAATTTTCATGAAAAAATTATTTCCTCAGTTCTCATCAAAATCTTTCAATATTTCATGTGCGTTGGTCATGAAGACATACTATTCACCATACGAAATTATTAAGGTCAAGGTCAAATGGCAAGATACGGTTCACCCTGTGGGTGACATATGTTCATTTGTTTTTTTGTTTGTGGTTAATCATTTTTTTTCACGTTTAGATCACTCTGTAGACCACAGTTATTATTGGAAACTCCTGTAACTTCGCATATCAGAGTCCTATAGAGATACCCTTCAGCACACAAAATTTTGAAGGTCAAGGTCAAAGGTCAAGGTCACTTTGCGGTCAATCATGGAGGTCAACGAACCCCTTATTTTTTGAGTAACTTTGATCGGATCGTCTCCAAACTTCATGGGAATCTAGTATATGGTCCGGCGCTCAGCTGATTAGTTTTTGGTGGCGATCGGCCTTGACCTTCATGGTTAGCGCTGGAGGTCGAAAATTATTGACCCCAAGGTCAAATTTTGAAATCGTAGGTACCATATCGAGTAATACCTCATATGAATGCCCTTGATGAGTGCTTCCCAGATCTGTAAACAGTTTGACGCTATGACGTCATTTGATGACATGACGAAAAAACGGAATTTTCATGAAAAAATTATTTCCTCAGTTCTCATCAAAATCTTTCAATATTTCATGTGCGTTGGTCATGAAGACATACTATTCACCATACGAAATTATTAAGGTCAAGGTCAAAGGTCAAGGTCACTTTGCGAAGTGAAGCTTTAGACATTTATAGGTCAAGGTCAAGCTTTAGACATTATATAAATGACGTCATTTGGTGACGTTATAAGGCAAACACGTATTTTTCAAGGTCACTCTCTAGAACGATTATCATCGGAATATCTCATGGGCAGACATTCCTCAAAGAGTCGCTTCTAGTGGATAGCAGTTCTGTTCACCTCAGTGTGACCTGAAGCAAGTCACTCATGTTCACATTTTGGCAAGATACGGTTCACCCTGTGGGTGACATATGTTTATTTTTTTGTTTGTGGTTAATCATTTTTTTTTTCACGTTTAGATCACTCTGTAGACCACAGTTATTATTGGAAACTCCTGTAACTTCGCATATCAGAGTCCTATAGAGATACCCTTCAGCACACAAAATTTTGAAGGTCAAGGTCAAAGGTCAAGGTCACTTTGCGGTCAATCATGGAGGTCAACGAAACCCTTATTTTTTGAGTAACTTTGATCGGATCGTCTCCAAACTTCATGGGAATCTAGTATATGGTCCGGCGCTCAGCTGATTAGTTTTTGGTGGCGATCGGCCTTGACCTTCATGGTTAGCGCTGGAGGTCGAAAATTATTGACCCCAAGGTCAAATTTTGAAATCGTAGGTACCATATCGAGTAATACCTCATATGAATGCCCTTGATGAGTGCTTCCCAGATCTGTAAACAGTTTGACGCTATGACGTCATTTGATGACGTCATGACGAAAAAACGGAATTTTCACATTTTGGCAAGATACGGTTCACCCTGTGGGTGACATATGTTTTATTATCTTGCCAAAACGAAGTTTTTGCAAGATGTATTAGTCAGCTTGTATGTTTGTCTGTTTGTTTGTTTTTTTGTTTGTGGTTAATCATTTTTTTTTCACGTTTAGATCACTCTGTAGACCACAGTTATTATTGGAAACTCCTGTAACTTCGCATATCAGAGTCCTATAGAGATACCCTTCAGCACACAAAATTTTGAAGGTCAAGGTCAAAGGTCAAGGTCACTTTGCGGTCAATCATGGAGGTCAACGAAACCCTTCTTTTTTGAGTAACTTTGATCGGATCGTCTCCAAACTTCATGGGAATCTAGTATATGGTCCGGCGCTCAGCTGATTAGTTTTTGGTGGCGATCGGCCTTGACCTTCATGGTTAGCGCTGGAGGTCGAAAATTATTGACCCCAAGGTCAAATTTTGAAATCGTAGGTACCATATTGAGTAATACCTCATATGAATGCCCTTGATGAGTGCTTCCCAGATCTGTAAACAGTTTGACGCTATGACGTCATTTGATGCCGTCATGACGAAAAAAACGGAATTTTCACATTTTGGCAAGATACGGTTCACCCTGTGGGTGACATATGTTTATTATCTTGCCAAAACGAAGTTTTTGCAAGATGTATCAGTCAGCTTGTATGTTTGTTTGTTTGTTTGTTATCTTGCCAAAACGAAGTTTTTGCAAGATGTATTAGTCAGCTTGTATGTTTGTTTTTTTGTTTGTTTTTTTGTTTTTTATCTTGCCAAAACGAAGTTTTTGCAAGATGTATTAGTCAGCTTGTATGTTTGTTTTTTTGTTTGTTTTTTTTTTTGTTTTTTTGTTTGTGGTTAATCATTTTTTTTCCACGTTTAGATCACTCTGTAGACCACAGTTATTATTGGAAACTCCTGTAACTTCGCATATCAGAGTCCTATAGAGATACCCTTCAGCACCCAAAATTTTGAAGGTCAAGGTCAAAGGTCAAGGTCACTTTGTGGTCAATCATGGAGGTCGACGAAACCCTTATTTTTTGAGTAACTTTGATCGGATCGTCTCCAAACTTCATGGGAATCTAGTATATGGTCCGGCGCTCAGCTGATTAGTTTTTGGTGGCGATCGGCCTTGACCTTCATGGTTAGCGCTGGAGGTCGAAAATTATTGACCCCAAGGTCAAATGTTGAAATCGTTATTTTTTGAGTAACTTTGATCGGATCGTCTCCAAACTTCATGGGAATCTAGTATATGGTCCGGCGCTCAGCTGATTAGTTTTTTGTGGCGATCGGCCTTGACCTTCATGGTTAGCGCTGGAGGTCGACCTTGACCTTTGACCTTGACCTTCAGATCACTCTGTAGACCACAGTTATTATTGGAAACTCCTGTAACTTCGCATATCAGAGTCCTATAGAGATACCCTTCAGCACACAAAATTTTGAAGGTCAAGGTCAAAGGTCAAGGTCACTTTGTGGTCAATCATGGAGGTCGACGAAACCCTTATTTTTTGAGTAACTTTGATCGGATCGTCTCCAAACTTCATGGGAATCTAGTATATGGTCCGGCGCTCAGCTGATTAGTTTTTGGTGGCGATCGGCCTTGACCTTCATGGTTAGCGCTGGAGGTCGAAAATTATTGACCCCAAGGTCAAATGTTGAAATCGTTATTTTTTGAGTAACTTTGATCGGATCGTCTCCAAACTTCATGGGAATCTAGTATATGGTCCGGCGCTCAGCTGATTAGTTTTTGGTGGCGATCGGCCTTGACCTTCATGGTTAGCGCTGGAGGTCGAAAATTATTGACCCCAAGGTCAAATTTTGAAATCGTAGGTACCATATCGAGTAATACCTCATATGAATGCCCTTGATGAGTGCTTCCCAGATCTGTAAACAGTTTGACGATATGACGTCATTTGATGACGTCATGACGAAAAAACGGAATTTTCATGAAAAAATTATTTCCTCAGTTCTCATCAAAATCTTTCAATATCTCGTGGGCAGACATTCCTCAAAGAGTCGCTTCTAGTGGATAGCAGTTCTGTTCACCTCAGTGTGACCTGAAGCAAGTCACTCATGTTCACATTTTGGCAAGATACGGTTCACCCTGTGGGTGACATAGGTTTATTTTGTTTTTTTGTTTGTGGTTAATCATTTTTTTTCACGTTTAGATCACTCTGTAGACCACAGTTATTATTGGAAACTCCTGTAACTTCGCATATCAGAGTCCTATAGAGATACCCTTCAGCACACAAAATTTTGAAGGTCAAGGTCAAAGGTCAAGGTCACTTTGCGGTCAATCATGGAGGTCGACGAAACCCTTATTTTTTGAGTAACTTTGATCTTATGATCTCCAAACTTGGTGGGAATCTAGTATATGGTATGGCGCTCAGCTGATTAGTTTTTGGTGGCGATCGGCCTTGACCTTCATGGTTAGCGCTGGAGGTCGAAAATTATTGACCCCAAGGTCAAATTTTGAAATCGTAGGTACCATATCGAGTAATACCTCATATGAATGCCCTTGATGAGTGCTTCCCAGATCTGTAAACAGTTTGACGCTATGACGTCATTTGATGACGTCATGACGAAAAAACGGAATTTTCACATTTTGGCAAGATACGGTTCACCCTGTGGGTGACATATGTTTATTTGTTTTTTTGTTTGTGGTTAATCATTTTTTTTCCACGTTTAGATCACTCTGTAGACCACAGTTATTATTGGAAACTCCTGTAACTTCGCATATCAGAGTCCTATAGAGATACCCTTCAGCACACAAAATTTTGAAGGTCAAGGTCAAAGGTCAAGGTCACTTTGTGGTCAATCATGGAGGTCGACGAAACCCTTATTTTTTGAGTAACTTTGATCGGATCGTCTCCAAACTTCATGGGAATCTAGTATATGGTCCGGCGCTCAGCTGATTAGTTTTTGGTGGCGATCGGCCTTGACCTTCATGGTTAGCGCTGGAGGTCGAAAATTATTGACCCCAAGGTCAAATTACGAAACCCTTATTTTTTGAGTAACTTTGATCTTATGATCTCCAAACTTGGTGGGTATATAGGGTGTGGTATGGCGCTCAGTTGATTAGTTTTTGGTGTCGATCGGCCTTGACCTTCAAGGTCATTTTGAAGGTCATTCAATTTTGACCAAAAGGTAAAATTTTCAAGTTTCAGTTACCATATCGAGTAGTACCTCAAATTGAAGCCCTTGTTGAGTGCTTTCCAAACATATAATTGGCAAGATACGGTTCACCCTGTGGGTGACATATGTTTATTTTTTTGTTTTTTTGTTTGTGGTTAATCTTTTTTTTTTCACGTTTAGATCACTCTGTAGACCACAGTTATTATTGGAAACTCCTGTAACTTCGCATATCAGAGTCCTATAGAGATACCCTTCAGCACACAAAATTTTGAAGGTCAAGGTCAAAGGTCAAGGTCACTTTGCGGTCAATCATGGAGGTCAACGAAACCCTTATTTTTTGAGTAACTTTGATCGGATCGTCTCCAAACTTCATGGGAATCTAGTATATGGTCCGGCGCTCAGCTGATTAGTTTTTGGTGGCGATCGGCCTTGACCTTCATGGTTAGCGCTGGAGGTCGAAAATTATTGACCCCAAGGTCAAATTACGAAACCCTTATTTTTTGAGTAACTTTGATCTTATGATCTCCAAACTTGGTGGGTATATAGGGTGTGGTATGGCGCTCAGTTGATTAGTTTTTGGTGTCGATCGGCCTTGACCTTCAAGGTCATTTTGAAGGTCATTCAATTTTGACCAAAAGGTAAAATTTTCAAGTTTCAGTTACCATATCGAGTAGTACCTCAAATTGAAGCCCTTGTTGAGTGCTTTCCAAACATATAACTAGTTTGACAATGTGACGTCATTTGACGGCGTTATGACGAAAAAACTGCACTTTTCATGTATATTGTATTGCTTTAGTTCGCATTGTTTAGGTCACTCTGTAGAGCACAGTTCCCTTTGGAAACTCTTGTAAGTTCGCATATCAGAGTCTTTTAGAGATACCCTTTAGCACACAAAATTTTGAAGGTCAAGGTCAAAGGTCAAGGTCACTTTGCGGTCAATCATGGAGGTCAACGAAACCCTTATTTTTTGAGTAACTTTGATCGGATCGTCTCCAAACTTCATGGGAATCTAGTATATGGTCCGGCGCTCAGCTGATTAGTTTTTGGTGGCGATCGGCCTTGACCTTCATGGTTAGCGCTGGAGGTCGAAAATTATTGACCCCAAGGTCAAATTTTGAAATCGTAGGTACCATATCGAGTAATACCTCATATGAATGCCCTTGATGAGTGCTTCCCAGATCTGTAAACAGTTTGACGCTATGACGTCATTTGATGACGTCATGACGAAAAAACGGAATTTTCATGAAAAAATTATTTCCTCAGTTCTCATCAAAATCTTTCAATATTTCATGTGCGTTGGTCATGAAGACATACTATTCACCATACGAAATTATTAAGGTCAAGGTCAAATGGCAAGATACGGTTCACCCTGTGGGTGACATATGTTCATTTGTTTTTTTGTTTGTGGTTAATCATTTTTTTTCACGTTTAGATCACTCTGTAGACCACAGTTATTATTGGAAACTACTGTAACTTCGCATATCAGAGTCCTATAGAGATACCCTTCAGCACACAAAATTTTGAAGGTCAAGGTCAAAGGTCAAGGTCACTTTGCGGTCAATCATGGAGGTCAACGAAACCCTTATTTTTTGAGTAACTTTGATCGGATCGTCTCCAAACTTCATGGGAATCTAGTATATGGTCCGGCGCTCAGCTGATTAGTTTTTGGTGGCGATCGGCCTTGACCTTCATGGTTAGCGCTGGAGGTCGAAAATTATTGACCCCAAGGTCAAATTTTGAAATCGTAGGTACCATATCGAGTAATACCTCATATGAATGCCCTTGATGAGTGCTTCCCAGATCTGTAAACAGTTTGACGCTATGACGTCATTTGATGACGTCATGACGAAAAAACGGAATTTTCATGAAAAAATTATTTCCTCAGTTCTCATCAAAATCTTTCAATATTTCATGTGTGTTGGTCATGAAGACATACTATTCACCATACGAAATTATTAAGGTCAAGGTCAAAGGTCAAGGTCACTTTGCGAAGTGAAGCTTTAGACATTTATAGGTCAAGGTCAAGCTTTAGACATTATATAAATGACGTCATTTGGTGACGTTATAAGGCAAACACGTATTTTTCAAGGTCACTCTCTAGAACGATTATCATCGGAATATCTCGTGGGCAGACATTCCTCAAAGAGTCGCTTCTAGTGGATAGCAGTTCTGTTCACCTCAGTGTGACCTGAAGCAAGTCACTCATGTTCACATTTTGGCAAGATACGGTTCACCCTGTGGGTGACATATGTTTATTTTTTTGTTTGTGGTTAATCATTTTTTTTTCACGTTTAGATCACTCTGTAGACCACAGTTATTATTGGAAACTCCTGTAACTTCGCATATCAGAGTCCTATAGAGATACCCTTCAGCACACAAAATTTTGAAGGTCAAGGTCAAAGGTCAAGGTCACTTTGCGGTCAATCATGGAGGTCAACGAAACCCTTATTTTTTGAGTAACTTTGATCGGATCGTCTCCAAACTTCATGGGAATCTAGTATATGGTCCGGCGCTCAGCTGATTAGTTTTTGGTGGCGATCGGCCTTGACCTTCATGGTTAGCGCTGGAGGTCGAAAATTATTGACCCCAAGGTCAAATTTTGAAATCGTAGGTACCATATCGAGTAATACCTCATATGAATGCCCTTGATGAGTGCTTCCCAGATCTGTAAACAGTTTGACGCTATGACGTCATTTGATGACGTCATGACGAAAAAACGGAATTTTCATGAAAAAATTATTTCCTCAGTTCTCATCAAAATCTTTCAATATTTCATGTGCGTTGGTCATGAAGACATACTATTCACCATACGAAATTATTAAGGTCAAGGTCAAATGGCAAGATACGGTTCACCCTGTGGGTGACATATGTTCATTTGTTTTTTTGTTTGTGGTTAATCATTTTTTTTCACGTTTAGATCACTCTGTAGACCACAGTTATTATTGGAAACTCCTGTAACTTCGCATATCAGAGTCCTATAGAGATACCCTTCAGCACACAAAATTTTGAAGGTCAAGGTCAAAGGTCAAGGTCACTTTGCGGTCAATCATGGAGGTCAACGAAACCCTTATTTTTTGAGTAACTTTGATCGGATCGTCTCCAAACTTCATGGGAATCTAGTATATGGTCCGGCGCTCAGCTGATTAGTTTTTGGTGGCGATCGGCCTTGACCTTCATGGTTAGCGCTGGAGGTCGAAAATTATTGACCCCAAGGTCAAATTTTGAAATCGTAGGTACCATATCGAGTAATACCTCATATGAATGCCCTTGATGAGTGCTTCCCAGATCTGTAAACAGTTTGACGCTATGACGTCATTTGATGACGTCATGACGAAAAAACGGAATTTTCATGAAAAAATTATTTCCTCAGTTCTCATCAAAATCTTTCAATATTTCATGTGTGTTGGTCATGAAGACATACTATTCACCATACGAAATTATTAAGGTCAAGGTCAAAGGTCAAGGTCACTTTGCGAAGTGAAGCTTTAGACATTTATAGGTCAAGGTCAAGCTTTAGACATTATATAAATGACGTCATTTGGTGACGTTATAAGGCAAACACGTATTTTTCAAGGTCACTCTCTAGAACGATTATCATCGGAATATCTCGTGGGCAGACATTCCTCAAAGAGTCGCTTCTAGTGGATAGCAGTTCTGTTCACCTCAGTGTGACCTGAAGCAAGTCACTCATGTTCACATTTTGGCAAGATACGGTTCACCCTGTGGGTGACATATGTTTATTTTTTTGTTTGTGGTTAATCATTTTTTTTTCACGTTTAGATCACTCTGTAGACCACAGTTATTATTGGAAACTCCTGTAACTTCGCATATCAGAGTCCTATAGAGATACCCTTCAGCACACAAAATTTTGAAGGTCAAGGTCAAAGGTCAAGGTCACTTTGCGGTCAATCATGGAGGTCAACGAAACCCTTATTTTTTGAGTAACTTTGATCGGATCGTCTCCAAACTTCATGGAAATCTAGTATATGGTCCGGCGCTCAGCTGATTAGTTTTTGGTGGCGATCGGCCTTGACCTTCATGGTTAGCGCTGGAGGTCGAAAATTATTGACCCCAAGGTCAAATTTTGAAATCGTAGGTACCATATCGAGTAATACCTCATATGAATGCCCTTGATGAGTGCTTCCCAGATCTGTAAACAGTTTGACGCTATGACGTCATTTGATGACGTCATGACGAAAAAACGGAATTTTCACATTTTGGCAAGATACGGTTCACCCTGTGGGTGACATATGTTTTATCTTGTTATCTTGCCAAAACGAAGTTTTTGCAAGATGTATCAGTCAGCTTGTATGTTTGTTTGTTTGTTTTTATCTTGCCAAAACGAAGTTTTTGCAAGATGTATCAGTCAGCTTGTATGTTTGTTTGTTTGTTTTTTTGTTTTTTTGTTTGTGGTTAATCATTTTTTTTTCACGTTTAGATCACTCTGTAGACCACAGTTATTATTGGAAACTCCTGTAACTTCGCATATCAGAGTCCTATAGAGATACCCTTCAGCACACAAAATTTTGAAGGTCAAGGTCAAAGGTCAAGGTCACTTTGCGGTCAATCGTGGAGGTCAACGAAACCCTTATTTTTTGAGTAACTTTGATCGGATCGTCTCCAAACTTCATGGGAATCTAGTATATGGTCCGGCGCTCAGCTGATTAGTTTTTGGTGGCGATCGGCCTTGACCTTCATGGTTAGCGCTGGAGGTCGAAAATTATTGACCCCAAGGTCAAATTACGAAACCCTTATTTTTTGAGTAACTTTGATCTTATGATCTCCAAACTTGGTGGGTATATAGGGTGTGGTATGGCGCTCAGTTGATTAGTTTTTGGTGTCGATCGGCCTTGACCTTCAAGGTCATTTTGAAGGTCATTCAATTTTGACCAAAAGGTAAAATTTTCAAGTTTCAGTTACCATATCGAGTAGTACCTCAAATTGAAGCCCTTGTTGAGTGCTTTCCAAACATATAACTAGTTTGACAATGTGACGTCATTTGACGGCGTTATGACGAAAAAACTGCACTTTTCATGTATATTGTATTGCTTTAGTTCGCATTGTTTAGGTCACTCTGTAGAGCACAGTTCCCTTTGGAAACTCTTGTAAGTTCGCATATCAGAGTCTTTTAGAGATACCCTTTAGCACACAAAATTATGAAGGTCAAGGTCAAAGGTCAAGGTCACTTTGCGGCCAATCATGGAGGTCGACGAAACACTAATTTTTTGAGTAACTTTGATCGGATCGTCTCCAAACTTCATGGGAATCTAGTATATGGTCCGGCGCTCAGCTGATTAGTTTTTGGTGGCGATCGGCCTTGACCTTCATGGTTAGCGCTGGAGGTCGAAAATTATTGACCCCAAGGTCAAATTTTGAAATCGTAGGTACCATATCGAGTAATACCTCATATGAATGCCCTTGATGAGTGCTTCCCAGATCTGTAAACAGTTTGACGCTATGACGTCATTTGATGACGTCATGACGAAAAAACGGAATTTTCATGAAAAAATTATTTCCTCAGTTCTCATCAAAATCTTTCAATATTTCATGTGCGTTGGTCATGAAGACATACTATTCACCATACGAAATTATTAAGGTCAAGGTCAAATGGCAAGATACGGTTCACCCTGTGGGTGACATATGTTCATTTTGTTTTTATCTTGCCAAAACGAAGTTTTTGCAAGATGTATTAGTCAGCTTGTATGTTTGTTTGTGGTTAATCATTTTTTTTTTCACGTTTAGATCACTCTGTAGACCACAGTTATTATTGGAAACTCCTGTAACTTCGCATATCAGAGTCCTATAGAGATACCCTTCAGCACACAAAATTTTGAAGGTCAAGGTCAAAGGTCAAGGTCACTTTGTGGTCAATCATGGAGGTCGACGAAACACTAATTTTTTGAGTAACTTTGATCGGATCGTCTCCAAACTTCATGGGAATCTAGTATATGGTCCGGCGCTCAGCTGATTAGTTTTTGGTGGCGATCGGCCTTGACCTTCATGGTTAGCGCTGGAGGTCGAAAATTATTGACCCCAAGGTCAAATTTTGAAATCGTAGGTACCATATCGAGTAATACCTCATATGAATGCCCTTGATGAGTGCTTCCCAGATCTGTAAACAGTTTGACGCTATGACGTCATTTGATGACGTCATGACGAAAAAACGGAATTTTCACATTTTGGCAAGATACGGTTCACCCTGTGGGTGACATATGTTCATTATCTTGCCAAAACGAAGTTTTTGCAAGATGTATTAGTCAGCTTGTATGTTTGTTTTTTTGTTTGTTTTTTTTTTTGTTTTTTTGTTTGTGGTTAATCATTTTTTTTCCACGTTTAGATCACTCTGTAGACCACAGTTATTATTGGAAACTCCTGTAACTTCGCATATCAGAGTCCTATAGAGATACCCTTCAGCACCCAAAATTTTGAAGGTCAAGGTCAAAGGTCAAGGTCACTTTGTGGTCAATCATGGAGGTCGACGAAACCCTTATTTTTTGAGTAACTTTGATCGGATCGTCTCCAAACTTCATGGGAATCTAGTATATGGTCCGGCGCTCAGCTGATTAGTTTTTGGTGGCGATCGGCCTTGACCTTCATGGTTAGCGCTGGAGGTCGAAAATTATTGACCCCAAGGTCAAATGTTGAAATCGTTATTTTTTGAGTAACTTTGATCGGATCGTCTCCAAACTTCATGGGAATCTAGTATATGGTCCGGCGCTCAGCTGATTAGTTTTTGGTGGCGATCGGCCTTGACCTTCATGGTTAGCGCTGGAGGTCGAAAATTATTGACCCCAAGGTCAAATTTTGAAATCGTAGGTACCATATCGAGTAATACCTCATATGAATGCCCTTGATGAGTGCTTCCCAGATCTGTAAACAGTTTGACGCTATGACGTCATTTGATGACGTCATGACGAAAAAACGGAATTTTCATGAAAAAATTATTTCCTCAGTTCTCATCAAAATCTTTCAATATCTCGTGGGCAGACATTCCTCAAAGAGTCGCTTCTAGTGGATAGCAGTTCTGTTCACCTCAGTGTGACCTGAAGCAAGTCACTCATGTTCACATTTTGGCAAGATACGGTTCACCCTGTGGGTGACATAGGTTTATTTTGTTTTTTTGTTTGTGGTTAATCATTTTTTTTCACGTTTAGATCACTCTGTAGACCACAGTTATTATTGGAAACTCCTGTAACTTCGCATATCAGAGTCCTATAGAGATACCCTTCAGCACACAAAATTTTGAAGGTCAAGGTCAAAGGTCAAGGTCACTTTGCGGTCAATCATGGAGGTCGACGAAACCCTTATTTTTTGAGTAACTTTGATCTTATGATCTCCAAACTTGGTGGGAATCTAGTATATGGTATGGCGCTCAGCTGATTAGTTTTTGGTGGCGATCGGCCTTGACCTTCATGGTTAGCGCTGGAGGTCGAAAATTATTGACCCCAAGGTCAAATTTTGAAATCGTAGGTACCATATCGAGTAATACCTCATATGAATGCCCTTGATGAGTGCTTCCCAGATCTGTAAACAGTTTGACGCTATGACGTCATTTGATGACGTCATGACGAAAAAACGGAATTTTCACATTTTGGCAAGATACGGTTCACCCTGTGGGTGACATATGTTTATTGTTTTTTTTTGTTCGCCTTGGAGACGAATTCCGGGAATGTGGTTGCTATGGGTAAAGCAGGTTACATGAAGGCCCCTCCCTGTAAACTGTTTATTTCTTGGTAAGGAAAACAATCAAGTGTTCAGGACTTCTTTGGTAATTTCTTTTTTTATTAGCCCCCGTTGGACTTGGTCTGAAACAGGGGCTTATGGATTGGGTCTCATCTGTCTGTCTGTCAGTCCGTCAGTCCGTGTGTGCATGCGTCCACAACCATATCTGAGAAGTATGGAGCAATTTTGTTCATACTTGGAACAAAGACAATACATGATGGTGTGTATATATATTGCTACAGTTTTGAGATTGGCACATATTGGTCCTTAAAGGTTAAAGGGTTGCCCCCCATAGTTAGTCCACGAGCAACACGTACGCCACCTTAGAGTATTAGTTATGTCATAGTATGTGTAAGTATAGGCCATTTCCACTAGTAATATCTGCATTGTGTAAAGACATGAGTTTAGGTCCTTTCATTTTGCGTCCACCCTTCAATTCCACCTCTGGGCATAATTGATCCCGCGCCCCATTTGGCTGATCCCTCAATTTGTTACGCTTTGGGCTACCCGCAGCAGTTTGTTACGCTTTGGCTGCCAGCAGCATTCGCTGCCCTTTGTTCACTCGCTAGTCGAGTAACACGAGGTAGGCCTGAGAAGAGGGAGGAGCGCGGGGTCGAGGTGGGGCGGTGTCAAGGCAGCACGTCAGAGGCGATGACGGTAAGGGCAACCAGCCAACCAGGGCTCTAAGGGCTTGGCGTGATAGGGCGGGTAAGGCGCGTCTGGCAAGTGCTAGAAGGTTCGCGGGGCGTGCCTATAAAAGTCACCGCACAAAGCCCTTGAGGAGGACTTATGAGAAAGGACTGAAGCAAAGGACTCGTACGAAAGGACTGGTTGGAAAGAGGCTTGCAGAGAGGACTTGCAGAGAAGAGGGCTGGAAGGATTTTTACGGCGAGCGCATTGAGAGCACTTCATTGTGTCCGCGCTTCAAGGCTTTGAACTGTATTTGCCTATTACGTACGCCGCCACACGAGTGAACACGGCAATAGCCGCCAGTGTTAACTGCCAGATCCCAGACCCTACCGTTCGCCCTGTATTATCCCGTGTGCGCCAACGACACGCGGAGAGCTCCTGCCGTCTCTACTTACCATCTGCCCGGTACGAGCTGGGGATCGGAGAGAGAGCTGCACGGAAGCCCTCCCTGGACGCGCTGGTGACCATCAACCTGACCTTCATCAGCAAGCCCTGTGTGAGTGTGTCTGTGTGTCAGACAGGCCCGTTTGTCCTGGGAGTAAGTTAAGACTGTTCTTAAGGATTTCCCTGTGTCTCTGCTTCTTCTTCTCATCATTGTAAATAGTGTGAATAAATCTTGTTATTCCTTTTCTTCTGAATTCGACCGCTTTTGTGATTTCTCCTTTGGCTAAGCGTGGCATGAATAAGAACCGCTTGGATCGGGGTCTAGTAATTGATAACGGCTCGGATCACGTGTTCGCTACCGCTCGGCGTATCCACCAACACACGTGATTCGTGCAAGGCTTATCTCCTCGTTTCAGGGCAGCGCTAGTACTTAGGTAATAGCGAATTTAGTCCTACAACCCTATTTAGCGCTGTCCGGAAAGGACGTCATAGGCCTCAGGTCAAATTTCATGGTCAGTCAAAGACAAGGGGACTAGTCCCCCCTTGGTAAGGGGAGAAGGCCGGCACTGAGATCCGCAATATATATATACATACTGTGTTCAAACATAGTGTTCATACTGTGTTCAAACATACATACTGTGTTCAAACACAATATATATATACTGTGTTAAAAAAGTATCCGACCTTTATTTTTCGTGCGTAAAAAAAAAGAAGCTAGGGAGGCGTTGATTGGTGCACGTATGTAGGCGATCCTAATGCACACGCGTGAATTTTTTCCCACCTGCAGACGCTGTCATTCGACGGCAGACCGCCGATGAGTGAGGACATGTAAGTGAGCGCCGTCGGATTTTCGTTTTTGACAAAATGACGGAAAAACTTGAACAACGCTACTGCATCAAATTTTGTGTAAAGCTTGGCGATTCCCAAGTGGAAACGATCCGCAAGATTAAACACCGTTCATTCCATTATGAAGGAGGATTTGGGCTTCAGGAGAATCTCAGCGAAGTTCGTACCAAAGCTGCTAACGATTGAGCAGAAGCAACTCCGTTTGGAGATCGCACAGGACATGCTGGAGACTGTGAACAGCGATCACTGGCGACGAGTCCTGGGTTTATGGGTACGACCCAGAAACCAAGTTGCAGTCATCACAATGGAAGCATCCAACATCCCCGAAGCCAATAAACACAAAATTTGATGCAGTAGCGTTGTTCAAGTTTTTCCGTCATTTTGTCAAAAACGAAAATCCGACGGCGCTCATTTACACGTCCTCACTCATCGGCGGTCTGCCGTCGAATGACAGCGTCTGCAGGTGGGAAAAAATTCACGCGTGTGCATTAGGATCGCCTACATACGTGCACCAATCAACACCTCCCTAGCTTCTTTTTTTTTTACGCACGAAAAATAAAGGTCGGATACTTTTTGAACACACTACGTATATATATATATATATATATATATATACATACATACATATATATATATATACATACATATATACACTATTTTGTTTCGTGATGCAATCAAAGATGGCCGACTGGCAGCCATTTTAGTTGTAAAAAAAAACAAAAAACCCGATGTTGAACACGTCCTCAATCATTTCTCTGAGATGCATTTACCGATGTTCGTCACACTTGGCACACAGATATTGAATGATTGCTAACATATGCAGGTCATTTTCTTTTGAGAACAGATCCAAGATGGCCGACTGGTGGCCATTTTGTTAGTGCACCCAACCATTTCTCGGATATGCATTTACCGATGTTGTTCAAACTTGGCACAGATATTGATCGATTGCGAACATATGCAGGTCATTTTCTTTTGAGAACAGATCCAAGATGGCCGATTGGTGGCCATTTTGTTAGTGTACCCAACCATTTCTTGGATATGCATTTATCAATGTTGTTCAAACTTGGCACAGATATTGATTGATGGTTACATATGCAGAAGATTTTGTTTTGTAATCTGACCAAAGATGGCCGACTGGCGGCCTTTAACTCTGTGCAGTAAAATTACTTAAACCATCGGGCCTATGACATTTTACCTCTTTTTATTATTGTTTCAATAATCTTAAAGTTTTAATAAGAAAATTATTACAAATGACTTTGGAGTCCCACACCAAAACATGACAATGCATTTTCCTCCCTTCTCCAATTTTCTCCCCCACCCCCTCCTCTCTTCCCTCCCTTGCCACTTCTCTCCAGTCCCCCCTCTTGACTAATATCAAATTGAGCTCACCCATATTGTCCACCCATAGGATTAGGTAATCACAGACTGATAATGACAGTGCATCAAGCACGAGATGGCCGGCTTTGCAATGGCTTCCATGTTTATTTATTTACCATTTGAGCTGCAGTGTCCATCCAGGCCACAACATTTTAACCATGAGCTTTTGTCATGAAATCTTCAACCAACCCTCATGAGAATAAGCAGAAAACAAATAATAATAATAATAATTAAAATATATATTAGTAACTGTAATTTGCCACTCCAACCTAATGAGCGAACGTCATGACGTCATCGCCATGCATGTCCGCATTGCCTGCAGAGCTCTGCAGGGGCCATCTAGCAGTAGTCAGGGCCCTTAGGGATATTTTGGGGCCGTATGGTTCAAATTCTTCCAAAAGCACCAAATTTGGCCCAGATGTTGCCCATGCCATACTCTTTAGATTTTTGACGGGCGCCAAGACGGGCGCCCCCCCCCCCCCCTCGGGGGCCCCATATTGGCGAAATACTAAATGGCCGCCACCCGGATTAGAGGAAAATCAGTTAAATAACCAAAAGGGTTGGATTCATGTATGATACCACTTTTCAGGGGTTTTCGAGGTCGAGGAATCCAATTATGTTATTTTGATGATTCGAGGTCAAGGTCAACCCTCAAGGTCATCTTAAAGGTCATTTTTGAGTCAAACACGTCGGTTTTTGAGTTTTTTGTCAATATTTACGCGAGGTTCACCATTTTATGTTTCTGGGTTGGGTAATCGAACTCTGACCTTATTTTTGACAATTAGAGGAAATATTTACATGTCTATTTCCTAATTTTCAGGCATATGCAGTTCATCAGTCTAATTACAAAGGTACGGATTTTGATGTTTTATGAACTGTATGCCATATCCTTGTGTTTAATTTTTGTGCGATCATGATCCGGGTTCATGTATATATGATTGTATACATGTCATAAATATGACGTCATAGGTCATGTGACCTGGTGGCCATATTGGATTTTATGAAAACCTTAAAAATGGATCCCTGCCTTCATTTTTCGATCGATTCATTTTGAACTTTGACCACTTATAGTACGCCATGTGATTGGATGCATATCCTAATTATGACGTCATACGTCAGGTGACATGGCGGGATGGACCGGTATGGTCCCCGGATCATACCACCCTTGGCACCCGTCAAAAATCGAAAGAGTATGGCATGGGCAACAT
>NC_136261.1:75424985-75432916 GCF_964187855.1 Myxine glutinosa | reverse complement strand
CCCAGTGGCTCGGGCGTCAACGCTTGCTCTATTCCTGGACACATCAGGAGTGTGAGGGCCGTGGAACAGTGGTTAGATCCTGCAGAGGTACTGCTAACTACCAGCAAATAAAAGTGGCACAGCATCTTCGAGGCTAATAAGCCTGTGTATGCACGAAGTGTGGTTTTCGAAATGTATGAACACACACGGACAGTATTGGAAATGCCCCATAAATCAAATCTCACATCAAACTACATCTTCCCATTAAATCAGAATACGGAGACGTAAATATATAATTGATCAACCTGATATCCCCACCATTTTCAATTTAATCTCAGAGTGTGCGTTGGTACAAGCCTGTGCCGGCACAATCTACCAGGGCAACCCCATAAAGCACAGTAAGCAATTCCACTTGAATTATCCAGTTACTCAAATTGGAACAAGGATTTCCACGCTACACCGGTGAATGCCAATTTGCTGTTTGGTCATCAAGCTTCTACTTTCACCAAAAAGACTCACACTCAGCATTGGATGCTTACATTTCAATAATCCATAATGCATCATCATGACATCACTTCAGCAAAACTGGTTTACCTTCCGCGCCCACCAAAAACCTTATCATGTCACCAAATAAGTATTAATGTCCGACAGGTCCGTGAAGAGGAGGCGAGTTATTGCCAGAACCCTGAACAAATTACAAATTCCTACACGATTCAGCTGCAGTTTAACATCAGACTTAGCCAATCAGTCCGTGAAAGACTTGAACCAAACCTCCCCCATGCCCAACCCAAGGTGGAATTCATTGGGGCCAGAACAGTAGTAGTAATAATAATCATATAAATGGGTATATCTTCCATGGCACAGTGCACCTGTCGTTGTGAGCAACCAAGTCGAAGCAGAGAGCGAAGTACCAACTGATGTGCTGAATCCCGTGCTCCATGCGATCCCTGCAGGCACACAATAAGGAAATGTTGGTACTGTTAAGAGATATACACTAAGGACTGGAGTGAGGCGAATGAAATAACAGGAGTCGTCAAATATACAGAGGAGAGAGTAGAAGAATTAAAGAATGCAGGTAAGCTTTCAACTTAAAAGTGGGGGTGGTCCTTAAGCGTGGAATTCTGGGAAGGGGTTGGGGGAAGGGGATTAGACGTGATCTGAGCTATCCAGGAGGATGGAGTGACAATACTTCAGAAGGAGTGAGGGTGGAGGTGAGGCAATCAAAAAACTGAAACTGGGAACCTGCCTGTGTTGAGTGAGAAGCAGGCCCCAAGACCTGGGCTCCTGCAGAAAGGTGCAAATAGCACAAAACCCTGAGCTCAATCACCTTCATGGGAATATGTTGGAAAACTGTTGCCCCAACCAGAGTGGTGACATATAGACTACGACACAGATTCCTAACCACAGGTCTGCGGACGGAAAGCTACCGGTCCGTGGAGTAATGACAAAAAAACAAAAATGACTGCCACTCACCTGCTAGCGATGCCTGACAAGTCTATATTACAATATGCAAAGGGTCGAAGGAGGGGCGGGGGGAGTCTATCCTCTCCCTAGAGTCGGCGCGCTTTGGAATCAAATGGAAGACCAAATACTAATGCATTGGAACTCCAATCAAATCAGAAGGAACCAGAAGAGGTAAAGAGCAAAGATGGAGTCATCAGGAGGTACCTGGATAGGATTCGGGTTTTAGCCGCTACTCCACTACCCTCAAACCCATCCAGGCACTACCAAGTGAGCCTTACAGAAAAATTTCTGCAAGAATTCACTTCTTCTAGACCAGTGGTCGGCAAACCCAAATAACAAGAGCCAGGTTTTCTAATTCGGTCAAAAACGCAATATCTTATGAGCCGCAATGCAGGTAAACCCCAATTTCAATAATTGAACAGGACAAAACGTATTGATTTGTAATGAAATAAATGTTTATGGAGTTGCTATCAATGAAAGGGGCCATTACATTTTCTTATATCGAGTCAGCTTACCCATATTTTAGTGCGATTTCTATTGTAGAGTTTCTATGGAGAGTCGTTCGATGTTTGCACAGAATGCTGTAGTTTTTATTTTCAAGCAGGACTATAAACTCCCCCTGTTCAATAAGTTTCTCGGTGTGCTTTTTATGAAATTCATACTTGAAAATACTTGCTCACACCGGTAAGTAGATCCGAAGAGGGACAGAATGCCAAGCGCATATCTCTTCATGTTACTGCACGGGTATCCGGTAAAGAATTCCAAGCTTCAAACACAATTTGGTCTCGTTTTTTAAGATCATGCATTTCAGGCAATCTGTGTTGAAGCACCAGGGTAGATCTCTACCTTTCCAGATTTGAGTTTAGTCACTAATCCTCTGAGTTGAAAACTCCACGTCTTTGTCCTGCAAATCGGCCAGTACAAGTACCAGTGTGAAGTTCTTCTCAGTTTGTCCAGTTCTTCTCGGTCAACTCCTGTAAATCCTGAAAAGTTGAGTGCAGAAGTGTCCACTTCAAGAAGTTTCAACACAAATTCTAAAGTTGCCTTTTCCTTTAATTCCTGAAATTGCCCCGCAAAGGCTTATTGTATCTTCAGCATCACATTTTTAGGTTCTCGGTGTCAAGCTCATAGTTGGTCTCCTTTTAATTGTTGCAATGATGGGAAATGAACCAGCGAACCTATCTCCATGTCTCTTGCAAACAATGCACGTTTTTGCTCAAATGAGAGCACCTCTTCTGAAAGCAAGTGAGCGGCGTTTCCCTTTCCTTGCAGCTTTCTGTTAAGGCCATTTAAATGTGAGGTGGTGTCCACAATGAAGAGATATATCTGTAGCCACTGAGGATCTGTAGGTGCTGCATGTTCACAGCCCTTTTCCCACATACACCTTCACTTCTTTCAGATCTGATCACTTTTGACAGTTGACCCCTTCAAGAAGTTCACAGAACTGCTGGTGGTGGTTCAACCCTTTTGCCATTATTTTGTTGACTATTTGTATAACCATGGTCATCACTTCCACAGCAAACCAGGGTCATTTGTGCACAGTGTTTCTCGATGAATTATGCAGTGAAACGATAGCAAATTATGATTGTGTTTTTAGCAACAGAGCAACAACCCCCTCGTGTGTAAGCAAATCTCAAGAATGAAAGTGAAAATATCCGGGAAGCTGAAGAGTTACGAAATTGTACCAGTAATAATTGGAGCAATGGGAATGATAAAAAGAACCTCACAAAGATCCTACAACATCCCCGGGAATATTACTACAAACGAACTGCAGTTGGAGGCTGCCCGGGACTCGGTGACAAACCTCAAAAGAGAACTCGAAACAAAACTCTGAGGACAACAAAACTTGGCTCATGAATCGAGATCCTTCACCGAAACGGAGGTGGATAGTTCGAGCCCTGCGAGGACTCCGTGATACTTTCTGAAACGCGAATATGGAGACAGATCGACAAACAAAACACAAACAAACAAACCACAATGTGTGTGTGTGTGTGTGTGTGTGTGTGTGTGTGTGTGTGTGTGTGTGTGTGTGTGTGTGTGTGTGTGTGTGTGTGTGTGTGTCTCATAACTCAAGTCAAGCCAACATATCAAAATCTTTCCATTGTTGTGCCATAGGCAGTCTATGATGCGACAACTAATCCTCCCTATCGGCACAAATACCACAACAAAATAATGCCACGTGTCATTTCGTTTGCTTGTACTCTACCATAGCGGACAGTAAGATGTGGTGACGTCACGTGCACATGCATACTCTTATTGAATGAGGAGTTGTCAATACATCTTGTTTATTATTTATATACCAGTCGTTCATGACAACACTCTCGCTTACCTGCCCAGTGAGGATCATGGTGTCACTAGCTTTTTAAAAGGGGGGTTCAAATTCTAAACTGAGGCTGCACAACAAGTTGAAGGCATAATATTGCCAACAAGATGGTGGAAATAACCGTGTAGTGGAGAGCAGAATGTGTATGGAGCACAATGTGCAAGTCTTGCTCACAGAATTCGCTGGTATTCGGATGTATTTTCCTGTTTAACACTGCCAAAGTTCTCAAGTATTATTTTATCCTTCCACGACACAAAGTTTTTTTTTTTCTGAAAATGTATTTGTAATGAGGAAAAAGGGGATTTAATCTCTCAAGCTTGAGAGACGCAAACAAGTCCTTAAAGAGCCGCATGTGGCTCCGGAGCCACAGGTTGCCGACCTCCGCCCTAGACAGATAAAGGGAAATAAAGAGTTAAAAAGACATAAAATAAGCAAGAATTAGAAGCCAGTTTTGGTGAGTTGGTCCACACAGGATGGATTGTGAGGCCGAGGATCTCCGAGTATTGCAGCTCGTCCAGGAGATGACCTGAGAAGTAAACTCGACAGTTTGAGGGCCAATCCATGTGGAAGAACAGTGATAACATGGGATTTTGCTTTGTTGAAATACATATTTGAATTAGCCAACCAACAACTTCTTGTTGTTCCACACCGGCAGAGATGGGTGCCGCAGTAGCCCAGATCTTAGAGAAGTACGAGATAACGTTCTGCACAAGGTCAACTCATCCACAAAATTGGAACAGGAATTACCCAAGAAAGCAAAGGTCATTGATTGAAACCAAGAACAAGTCAGTCCTATAAACACCGACTTACAGGACACACCAGCCTCAAGAGGAAAATCTCAACACAACACCTTTGGATAATTTGGCTTTAAAAAGATTTTCTTCCAAAAATTAATATTAATGTAATTTAAAAAAAATAAACAATTACACAAACCTACAGAAGTTTCAAAAACAAAAACAAACAAAATGTCAGACCAGGCTAGCTTGTCTGTGAAAGACTTGGGCCAAAGCACCCTCGCAGCAGACTCCACAAGGTGGCCATAACTATAGCAATTGCAGTAGCAGTAGTAGTAGTAATAATAGTAGTAATAATGGTAGTAATAGTAGTAGTAATAGTAGTAGCAATACATTTTGAGAAGATCTGCAAACCTCTGACCTCAGTTGGAGAGGCGAGACCGAAAGGTTCAAGCACATTACCTGAACTGGAGCTCGACAGGCCCTCCGGGGAAGTGGTGCTGCTCATGTAGTTAACGGGCCCTTCCGTTGTGGTATTGTCTGCACACAGATCCCAAAGTCGAGCGTAGTTGCATGAGAAAAATCTCCACAAGAGTTAGACAATATTTATACAAGCTGCAGGTTGAAAATTACAATGTGGCCAGTGCATCCGGAGGAGAATGCTTGATCGATCCCAAAATATGACAGCTGCTCAAATCAACAAGACTGGTTATCAAAGGCTCCAGACAACTGGTTAATCTTGTTTTCAAGGGTTTAGCTCTTTCACCTCTGAGCTGTCACGCAGGGGTTTGAATCTCGACCCAGGTATAAACTGTCATCCGCAGTAGGGTGGTTCTTCAAAATACAAGTTAGAAAGGTCATGCTCCTAACACCTAAACACTTTTGTATGTATGAAAAATCCCTTGTGGTGAAATTTTAAGCCATTTGGACTAAATTTAGGGGTTGCACACAGAGTTTGTAATTTCACATATTTGGCTCGCATAAATGTTTGGAGTTGATTATTTATTCTCCACTGCTATACTTATGATTTTGACCATTACAGTTGACCTATGACCTTGCGATGTACTACACATTTTGAAGTTGTTTTTAAGTTAATTGAATGCAGTACAGCTGTACTCTGGTGTATACAGTTGCTCTCATTAAAGAGTACAATCGTCTCCTGACAAGGGATGAACAGCAAACCCAGTATCTGCTTCAAGTTGTGACAGAACATCGCAAGAGGTTTCCCGATTGCAGGAAATCAACGCTTATCGGGCAACAATGAGTGGCTGGCAACCATGAGTCATTGTGCAACCCCTAAAACTTGATGTATTCAAAAAATATTGCACAGGCAGAAGTTTTACCTCAATAGCAAAAAAATTAAAGGTTACGAGTCAAACAATTGTTGTTTTTTTTGCCTTATGTAGCAAAGAACCACCCTAATCCGCAGGCAAGGCGAGGCAATGTGTGACGTCCCTCAGATTGGCGTTAAACTGGGCGTCCTGTCTGCCAGCACTAGTTAGTCAACGTTAAAGATACGACGGTGTCCTTCATGAAGAGTCGGCGAGTTATCGCCAACATTGGCCAAATTCAATTAGCGATACTCAACTCATCTGATTGGGGCTGCGATACGCAATCCAAATGGGCAGCCATTCATTTTTCCCATGCCATCCCTACATATGGAGTACCACTATACAGATAACTATTGTACTCCACGATATGATGCAGGAGAGGGAAGTTCATGTACTTTCTTTTGGCAAATTTTACTTATAAGAACTTTCGGCATGAAATGTTCACCAAGATGGTTCAGGTTAGAATTCAAACCTGTGAGAAATTACGAGAGTCTCACTCGTGGATTCAGTTATTTGAACGAAAATTGCCACCGGGTTCCACATTGGTTACCCACTAAAGTGGAAACAAAAAGGTCCTGGAATGAGAAAGTGTTGATGGCAGGTGAAGGGGCAAAGTATAAACAGCAGGTCATCGTCACACACATAAAAATAGAAAGAGCAATCAGAGATTGCAGACCCTCACCAGGACGTTTTCAGTAGTTTTTAAGGCTTTTGTGTTAAAACAATTTATCCCGAGATGGTCAAGAAATTTCATCTTGATCGATGACGTTTTGTACTTGTCGAAGGACGTCCTAATGGAGGCACCTATGACATCATCATTCACAGATGTTATTCCCCATGGAGAGTTCTTTACGATGAGCCATTTCTCAATTTTTTTCTATGCAGCATTTTCGGATAGAGGTGAAATTTTTTCGGTTTTTCCAAGATGGCGCCCATACCACGTGACATATGACGTCATGATCATCATTACAAAATTATACAGGTGTAGTGCACCTATGGTGACAATTTCCTGTAAATCAGACCAACGGTTGCAGGAAAAAAATCATATTTTATTCTGTGCGGACACAGACATACAGACAGACAAACAAACAAACGAACTCAAATGGAATACCCTCTCCTCAGGTGAGGGTAATAAACAATGCATGTGCTTTATATGAAGTCTTTTCTATCACCTGATCAAAGGTAAAGTTAAAGGTAAAGGTGAAATCTCTCGATTTTCAAGTTTTCCAAGTACATGGACCTCTCAGACTTCCGCATTGGCCTGACATGCAACAAACTTGAGAATTTTTATTTTAACGCCAACAAATCCTTATAGTTTTAAAACATTTTTGGAGAGAGATCATAAACCGGTGAAAACCACAACCGGAATAGGTGATGGAGGCGAATCGACACGTCATGCGGTCTTTGCAGCCAGCTTCCCACTTCCTTATCTCCCCCTCACACCTTCCCTCTTTTGCTTCCTTATGCAGAAGTCCTCAAGCAAAACCTCAGTGGATTTTGCTTTCGACCTTTCATTTTCAACACTGTCAAAGGGCTCACAGAAAAGCTCACAAACCAACAGCACCTGGCATTCAGAACCTGGGTTCCTCGGGTAGCACGAGTGTTCGTCCAATTTTTCCTACTTAACCATAACCTTGTGGTGTATTGTCAAATTCATGTCCCAGTGTGTGCTCACCTATTCGCAAAGGCCTCATCTCGTGGGCATGCAAATTCTGCCACCACCACCTCCCTCTTTCTACCGTTCTTTTCGTTCTGTGCTCAACTCCTCCACAAGCCTCGACACCAGAAAGCAACACAATCTCCAAACACCTTCGTTCATACAATTTCTGGTGTCAGATTGAAATACAAGTGGCAATGAGAACCCAAAGCGAGACTCAAACAAGTTCACCGAAGCTCACCTGTCACATTCGCAGGCGCGCTAACCAGGAAGGTTGTAGCAGAAGTCGATGCGAGACTCGAGGTCGTGCTACTGGTGTTCATTTCTGGAGTGCTGGACTTTTCCACACTCGTGCTCGAGTACCACTCAGTGGTGGTTGGACTCGATTCACCAACGGTGGTTGGACTCGATTCACCAACGGTGGTTGGACTCGATTCACCAAC